>NW_026739562.1:4365891-4679846 GCF_022355385.1 Mustela nigripes | reverse complement strand
TATATATATATATATATACATATATATGTATATATATGTATATATATTTGCTACTGAGCTAGGAAAGCCCATTTCTTCCTCTGCTGAGAATTGGGAGGGGAACCATGGAGAGGTGAAGAAAGAAGACATCATCCTAACAAGTCATTCCAGCTGAAGTCACCTAATTCCTCAACATGGTAAAAGGTGTATATTCTTATATCCTAATCTCTCTTAAACCAAGCTTGATTCTTCTGTGTGTTAACATACAACCACATAATTATCATGTATTTCTTTTCTCATCATGCATGGTTCAAATGCTCAATATGTACCAGGCAATGTGAAATAATACAAGTTGTGTCAAATAAATTCTATGAAATCGTATGAGAGTAATTTGGTAGAACACACTGGAAACAATGTAATCCAAATGTATTAAAAATAAAAATTTAGAGAAAAATATGCCAGGACAATTAAAACCAAAACTAATATTACAGCAATATTAATAACACATAAAATACCAGATAAAAATCTAAGGGAAATTTATCATGCACAAGGAACAATGTTTTATACCAGTAAAAATAATGAATAAGCCACCATCAAAATAATCATGTGTATGCATGAACTTAACAGGATGGGATAAAATAAAGAAACAAATAATGAATATTTAGGGGTACATTGACAGATGCAAGGAGGAATTAAACACACAGTCTTTGGAAACTTCATTAAGCAGAAAACAATATTATTCAGCATACACATGATTTGAAATACATAATTAATAATTTGATATGACATGTAGAATGTGCCTCACCAAAACGATTCCTGATATATGTGAAATAAGTCAATATAGTATTGATACAGTAGTAGAAGTCTGTTGGAGCTGAGGAAAGAAGCATGCATACATGGAAACTTGTAGTGAAATAGCAAATCAGTGGTGAACAGATAGATTTAAATACTGGAAAATTTGACTTTCTATTTAAGAAAAATAAGTAAATGGGTACTTATTTCACATACAATCCAAATATACATTCCAGATGGATTAAAAACTAAATCATGGAAAGTGAACCAAACAAAAAAAGCCATAACCTTAAAAGTTCTAGAAAGATTTAGAACAGAACATCTGTCTGACCTCAATATAGAAGTATTTATAAAATTATGCACAAAAAGAATGAACCATGAAGGAAAAGGAAAGGGTTGACAAATTTTGAATACTCAATTTTTATTTTTATTTTTATTTTTATTTTTTTTGAAGATTTTATTTATTTATTTGACAGAGAGAGATCACAGTAGACAGATAGGCAGGCAGAGAGAGAGAGAGGGAAGCAGGCTCCCCGCTGAGCAGAGAACCCGACGCGGGACTCGATCCCAGGACCCTGATTTTTAAAGACACATTTACAATCCTTTAGCAGAAGCAGACAAAACAGTATCTTCTAGAATATGCAATGCAAGTAGATAATGACAAACAGCTCAACAGAAAAGTTCAAGGTATTGAACAAGACATTCACAGAGGGAGTAAAAAAATATTCAATAGATGCACCGTCAGAAAATGTCTTTATCCTATTCTCCAGAACCTGTCAATCTTGCCTTATATGGCACATGGGACTTGAACAAGTGAATAGTTGAAGGATTTTGAGATGGAGAAATTATTCTGGATTATCCAAGTCAGCCTACTATTATCATGCTATAATCCTATAAATTTTCTTATGACTCCTATAGTAATTAGTAGGAAAAAAATCCTTTAAATTTTTCAGTTTTTTAAATTTATTTCCTCAAAGTTCTTGAGGCCAGAAGTCCAAAATCAGTTTCACTGGGCTAAAGTGTCAGCAAGGTTGATTCCTTTTCTGGAGTCTCTGTGGGAATCTGTTTCCTTGCCTTTTCTAGTGTAAGTCACCTGCATTCCTTGGTTCATGGTCCTTTCTTCAGAACATTCCAACCTATTGCTTCCATTGTCATTTCTCCCACTTTCTCCTTTGATCCTCTTACCTCCTCCTTACTGAGAAAATCAAGGAGATGATGCATGTAATCTATCTTCGTCACATAGTGGGAAACTATGTGACAAATACTGCCATTAGTATTGCTGTTAGCATTTCCACTATGATCAAGGATTGGTGAAAAACAATTGCTCATAAATATACTAAAAGGGATAGAAATGAAGGATATGGTAGGAGGAAATTCTGTATCTGAAGTGAGCGAACTTTTTTTTTTATTTAAGATTTTTATTTATTTATTTATTTGACAGATCACAAGTAGGCAGAGAGGCAGACAGAGAGAGAGAGGAGGAAGCAGGCTCCCTGCTGAGCAGAGAGCCTGATGCGGGACTTAATCCCAGGACCCTGAGATCATGACCTGAGCTGAAGGCAGAGGCTTTAACCCACTGAGCCACCCAGACGCCCTGAAGTGAGTGAACTTTTAATGGAATTTAAAAAATTGTAGATGTACGTCAGAATAAACAAAGGAGGTGGAGGTTATTAAGTATTTCTCTCTCCCTTTTGTCACCCATTCCAAGAATACTTTATAATCTAGTCAAATCTTGGATACGTTTATTGGCCAGAAGGGTGATTGTCTGCGCTAAAATCATCTGTGTTTTTTCTCCTCTTCCATGCACGGGTCCTGAGTATTAAGATGATCTGCGAATAGAGTATCTCTATAGGTACCATCGAAATCAGGGCACCTTTAAAAAGGAAAGAAGCATTATTAAAAATTATATTGGGCCAACAGTTTACATTTGGATTGTCTCAAGCATAACAGAGTGTGTAGCCACACTCTTTTCTTGCATGTGTCCAACTTGTACTGTACGTGGTATTCTCTGTGCTACATTTTTCACCAATGCTATACAAGTAATAAAAAAGAACCAGAACCTGACCTCGTCATTTTTCTCTTCATTCCAGTCTTATGTAGCTGACACTCTGTATTACTCAAAGTCTGCAGTAAGTCTGGCCAGCTTTCTTTCTCTTTTCTGACTTGCGTTCACCTTGACTGTTCTGATCTACTGAGATCTGTGTATGCACACAAAGGGAAGGACAGAACCCCTAGGCCTGGACTCTAGCCAAGCTAACCAAAATGTTTCTGCGTAGGGCAATGTAGCTAATGATAGAGTGTTTCTTTTGCCTCTTTCCCTGTGTCTTCCTATCCAGGGGACACTATAGGGGTAGAAAGAATTTATACTCCACTGCATATAGTAAATGCAAACATCTCTTGTTCCCCTGGCCACAAATACCATCTTAATACTATTAAAAACATTCATTTCAAGTGCTCAAGTTAAATGCTAAGATTTTCCACTAAATATCAGAACATCTCACTTAAGATCAGATGTTGTTCCATGTCTCTCCTTTCTTATGTGCATGGGTGTGTGTGTGTGTGTGTGTGTGTGTATACATATTATTTTATATATAAAACTTATATGTAATGTTAAAATATTATGTTTACAACACATTATTTATATTTGAATATGTTCTATATTTTATATGTAAATTATATGTAGAATATTATGCATTTGTATATATCCATGTGTGTATGTGTGTATATATGCATGTATGTATATACATATAAATTAATGTTTGTATCATCTAGCTATTTATTGTAGATGGAGTTTTTTTCTTCTATGCTGCCAGCACTATTCTCACTGGTTCCTTTATCCATCTATCTACACATCCATCCATTTTTTTATATAAGCAGATGTTATCTTTTTTCCCTGTACTCTGACAGGGATGATATTTTTAATACCCTTTCTACAGACTTTCTCACTTAGAATGATATTAAATTGTGATCACTTTAGAAAAAAGGTACAACAGAAACAACAAAGTTGAGCCAATAACTGCTCAAGAACTCTGACTGAATTTTTGACATCTGAGAATCTGATCTATGATGTCTGATTCCCTTTCTAGGATGCCAACAGTCATCTTGTTGTTTTCTTGTTTTGGGTTGTTTTTGATAGGAATGTGTATCTCTCTAAGAGCATCCTGTTTTGCTCTGATCAATAACATAGTGAAATTGCACATATAAGGACTTTAAGTCTGGAACATCTTTCCAGCAGATTCCTATCAGCTATTAATTCTTCCAGCATCTTACTGAATGCTTTACGTTTGCCAGACAGGATAACGGGTACTGTGGTAATGATGGGAACTGAATAGATTCAACTTGTGTCCTGTGTTCTCAATGATCTAGCAGTCTAGTGGAGAGGAGAGAAGACAGATTAATAGAAAAAAAAAGTTACCAAATCCAGAATGGGTTGGAGATGGAGGGCAGGAAAAGCTTTCTTGACAATTTGCTGCCCCCCACCCTGCCTTATTTTGTAGGCAAGGTACCTGTTACTTGGTAGACAAGAATACAAAAGACATTCTGTGGATATGACATTTGATATCCTGCCTTCACCAAAGGGCTGGAAAATCAGCTCAGATAATATGTGTTTTCCCTTACTAAATCTTTTATCCTTTGACTGAAATTACCCTATTAAAATCAGGGTGGGATCACAGGTCCCTGAATTATACTTTTCTCCAGGGGAGACCCCAAAGACACAGCTGTAGCCTCATAGTCTTTCTGTTCATTTCTTTTCAAGCACCAGAATGCTCTGGAAGGGATGGAAGGTTAAATTATTCCGTGGTTATTAGTCCATTTTCCTGGGGAGGAGGGAAACAGGTTTTGGTTTTTATTTTCAGATCTGTTCAGATCTTTGATCTCTAAGGGGTAATGTACAATTGGATTTTCCTACACAAATCTTGGGCCTGGTCTTGCCCCAGGCTATTTTAGAGTAAGATGAAGGTCCTTATGTCCCTGATAGGACTAGAACTTACTGGTATGAACTCTAGAAAACAATTATGGAGAAATTAATTTCCAAGCAGTGGAGGGACTCAAAATACCCTCTGGTTTTCTGCACAGATTTTTATTATTGATATTATATATGTGCGTGTATATATATATAATTGTTCTATATACTATACCATAGTAATATTTTACACTCTAATTTACAATGTACCTGAGCTTTCACCTAAGTTTTCTCATGTTATAATCATTCATAGCAAACCTAGGAGCAAGTATGTGTTACCCCATCTCCAAATGAGTAGACTGCAGTTTGTGGAAAATAATCAAATTAGCTCATAGCCACATAGCAAATTTGTGTTTTAACATCTTGAATCTAAAACCTGGATTTCTTTAGGTGCATATCCCTCTGTAGTCATACACTTATTTAAAGTAATTTATGCAAAGCTGAATAATGAGAATTTAATTTAACCTTGAGAGATACTTAAATAAATTTCAGAAAAGTATCATTTTTTCCCTTATGATTTCTGTTGTGTAAACATGGCCACTGATAGCACATCTTCTTCAGTATTTGCAAAAAGCTCATAGGAAGGCATAATCTGTTTTGCTTTATTATTTTGGCATATCTTGTCCCAGCACCGAAGCTCCCATACAGTTGGTATATATACATATAGACAGTGATGTTATTGTCTGTGCAGCAGTAAGATTCTCAATGAGAAAGGAAATTAAAAAGCAACAGGTGATGAAAACAGAATGATTACATCTTCTCTGGGTATAAACACTGGCAACACCTGATAATCTTGAAAGACATTTAGTTCTGTCCAATAAATATTTGTATCTGTCCAATGGAACCATTTTTCATTATTTCTGAAGTAGTCGTGACCAGATTTTACATGTAAGTTTAATGCTTGTTAAGAAAATGAATATGAAAGCTTTGGAAATATTGCAGAAAACTCCCGTAAGTGGCTTTGTTTAAACTCTTCTTAAAGCTGTAAAGCACTGTTTTGCAGCTTCCCTTTGAAAATGTGGCCATTGCAAAACTTAAAACTACTGCCTCATACCCCAGAGAAACACTAACCACTTGGCTCCATGAAAAGAAGCCTTTAGCCACTGAAAATATGACTTGGTGTGTTATTTGAGCAGATGGAAATCCTTATGGATATCCAACAGACTAGTACTTGGGTCCTCCAGTCCTCAGAAGCAATCAGTTCAATTTCCTTATATAGTATGTTTCTGTTAACCTCTCTAGATGAGCAAGGGGTCTGGTCCCAGTGCCAAAGGTCCTAAAATATAAGTTATTTTCTTTGTCTTCTTATATCATACCCCTCCACTGGTTCTAACGAGATAGTATCTCTCTTTCTTTCTGTGACTTGCCAGTAGGAGATGGTGGAGGTTCACGAAGCATAATACATCACTAGGTCATATTAGTCCCTGAAGCAAGTACTCCATGATTAAGGCCTCTCTTTCTTATCCTTCACTTGCTGTAGAAAAATAGAGACCTATCATGTTCCAGCTCTTTCTGTATTTCACTTACTAGTTGTAGCATGAGTAAATTTAGGTGTGATTATTCCCATTTTAGAGAGAAGGACCCTGAAGTTTAGAATCGTTAGGTTACATGACTCATGTCTCTCAGCTTGAGATGGGGCTGGACTTGGAACTCCAGTCTTTCTGATTCTTAAATCCATTGCTCCCCCTGATGCAGGAATCAAATGTACTGAAGGTTTGTTTGTACAGTGAATCATTCTGGCAAATGTCTACTTTGGTGCAGTTCAGATTGGTAACGCATATGTCCCCTGGATCAGTTGTTTCTCTTGGGAGAGGGGGTAAATGTCATCTGTTGGACTGTTCGAATGAAATTCAAGTAGCCAGGAAAACTAAGACTTCATCAGTAGCAGGAGAAAAGCAAAAACCAAAAAACAAGCAAACACAAAGAAGGGAAATAAAAATCATGTGCGTGTGTAGTTATAGCGTCAGTTTCTGTCACTTACGTTTATATTGAAAAGGCTTTCTAAACTTCCCACTATACTTGGAATAAAACCTGAAGTTCTTCCTGATGCCCATTAGGCCCGGCTTCTCTAGTCAATTTCATTCTCAGCCCCTCACACTAGCCCTCCTTTCTCTTGTGCTCCAAGCTCACAACCTTCTGATGGCTTCTAGAATGCACAAGGAGCCTTCTTGACTACTTGCCTATATTCCTTCCTTCCTTCTCTGCCTTTTCTTTACCTTCCTTAGCTTCTTCCTTACCCCTCTTTTCTTCCCTTCCTCCTTCCATGATCCTTCCTCATCTCCTTCTTTCAACAAATATTTATTGTGAACTCTTATGTTCCAGACAGAGATGCTAAAGATTCCAGAGTTGAGAAAATAGCGAACGCTGTCTTTATATATCTTACATTCTAGTGCAAAGGAGAGCATAGTCTTAGTATGTTTAGAGAATAGCAAGAAGTCAGAGTCAACAGAGCAAAGTGAGAGAGAAAGAGAGTCGCAGATATAAAGGGAACAAGGGTCTGCCCATGGTAAGGAGTTTGAATTCTATTCTAAGTGACTTAGGGAAGCAATGGATATTTTGAGCAGAAAATAGATGGAAACTCTCCGGCTGCCGTGCAGAGAATAAAATGTAGGGATGCGACAGAAACAGAAAGACCAAATTTTAATGTTGTCCAGGTGGGAGATGATGATAGCATGGTTTGATAGAGATCAAGATAATAAGTAATTATATCTGGGAAATATTTTGAAGGTAAAGGTAATAAGATTTTTTCCCTCTACCTTCAAAAATAAGGATTTAAACTTTTTAGCTAAAGCAGGTGTGTGACTGTGTTCTATTTGCCAATACTTGGCGGAGGGGGGAAACATGTTTTGGGGGAAATTCAAGAATTTATTAAAGTTGAAATTTTTAATAGCCATCCAAGTGCTGATGTCAATATGCCATCTGGAATTCAGGGGGAATTGAGAGCTGCAGTTATATATGGAACTTGTCAGACTCTGACAGAATCTGACCTTCCCACCTTGAAGTACCTCCCTCTGCCTGGAATGTTCTTCTGGTTTTTATCTATTTGGCAATTCCCATCATTCAGCTGTTAGCTTAAATGTGTTCTCTGACCACAATGTCAGAAGCAGATCTTTTGTTTCTCACATACCCTGCTTAGGTCTGTCTGTCTATTTATAATTTTATTGTGGTATTGCTTTAGTAATTGGTGTTGATTTCTCTTTAAAGAATTACTTCAAACTTAACAACATTTATTTGTTTTAATAGTTTGCTTCTTGATTTATTATCTCTCTTTTCCCCATAATATAAACTCTATAAAGTCACAAACCATGCCTATCTTATTTATTGTTGCGTCCCCAGCACCTATCACAGCTCATGTAGTAGATGCATGGATATATGTGCAGTAAGTGAACATTGTTTTGTGTTCTTCTCACATCTCAGTCTTTAAGGCTTTCACTGCCAGTTGTGCTCATACCCTGAGCCTATTCACGAAGGCAGGTACTTGTACAAGCAGCCTGACACTGACTTCCTGCCAAAATCTGGGATGGTCCGTTTACTGTGAGGCTAATATCCTTTTTGTCTGGCCAGAGGCAAGGGGCACCTCTGTGCAAAACCTAGCCTTCAAAGGCTGATCAGAGCCACTTTGTTTGCCTATGCTAACTTCGCAGGATCTGCACTCTGTCTATGAAACAGTCATGTATAAACACAGTTATAGTAGAATGTGCTGTGAAAAAGGTGGCTGTTACTCAGTGGTCTTTGAGAATAGAATAGAGGACACACCTACCTCTAAAAGGGTGTCTGCAGTGCTTCACAAGACAGATAGATCATCCTTTAACTGAGCCCAGGATATGGAGAAGTTTAGTACATTGCAGTGGTCTAATGTAGTTGAAAACATCTGAGTCCTGTGCATGAAAGATCAAATTCCAAATCCCAGATCTTCCATTTAGAGTTTGTAGCCTAGTTCAAGTCACTTGAATTCTTTAAGTTTCAGTTTGCCCATCTATAACACAAGGGTAAAAAAGATGAACTTTTCAGGACTTATGTAAGCATTAAAATGCTGGATTATAGTCTCTAAATACAGTATTGGTGTGGTTATTGTCCATGAAAAAATACAAATAAAATGGAAAGAAATGCAGAGATGCAGAGGGAAGGAAATCATACCAGTGTTACTTGTGCTTTGTTTTTAAGTATAGAGTCCTAAGAAAATATATGTGTTGCTTTTGCATATATGTTAATTATCTAACAAAACAGTAAGTTCCTTAAGGGAGAGAGATGCTTCATGCTTCTGCTTAGCCCATGGACATTTTATCTAATTTACTTTACTTTCTTATTTCCAGCTGGTTCTCTAGGTTTCGAGAAAGGCAGTATTTCATGATGAAAATAGCAAATGCTTTGAAGGTGAACAAAGTATCTATCACTTCTTATCTGTGGGACCTTGAAGAAGGTGCTAAAGTTTCTGAGCTTCAGGTTTCTTATTTATGGACAGGGAGCAATAATACTTACTTCACAGAGTTATTTTTATGGCGTTAGATATATAAAAGTTGCTTAAATATTCTTGGCGCATAGTTCATGCTCCCTGTGTGGTATAATAGTAATATAACAATAGTGGTAGTAGGGTTAGTTGCACTGCATTAGAACAGTCAGTAGTGCCTAATCATCTTATATCATTCTCTGTACAGCAGGATGTCTGTACAGATTCATTGTGGTAGAGACTTCTAGTGCATACCCATGTCTTGTTCCTTTTTCCTCCTTTTCTCCTGGAGTAGTATTACGTATCCTCAGCCTCTTGGAATTTAGGCAGGGCAAAATGCTAATTTGGCCAAGGAACTACACACAGAATCGACGTGTTTCACATCTAGGCAAAAGTTAGAAAGAGCCAGCAGGTGAACCAGTAATTCTCTGCCCTTGCTCTTGTTATCATGAAGGCCTTTTTCTTGAAGGAACAACTACAATATGATGGAACCTCCCTCAGCTTAGATCCTGAGTGGAACAGAACCCTAGACAATCTGTGTGGATAGTACATAAGAAACAAATACATTTGTAATGTGATAAGCCACTGGGACTTGGGAATGTTTATCACTGCAACATTACCTAATTTATACTGATTAATACACTTCAGTAATAGTTAAGACTGACATTCAGAACAAGGACAATTTTAATCATTTCTTCTCTTAAAAGACCTTTATGGACAATAATTCCCTGGTGACTAACATAAAAATAAGGCAATAATTTATTTCAAAGCAATGAAAATGAAATATTTCTTGTTTGTGAATCCTAGAAGCATAAGACAGGCAATATAATTTTAAGACCTGATAAAGAGTTTAGGTGTTTTGAATGGATTATTATAGATAAAATTGAGTTCCAGTTGTCTCTTATTGAAAGAAGGCTTCATATTCAAAGGAATTTATTTTTTTCCTTGGTGCTTGGTAATGAAAGCAGTGTCTCAGTTGGCCTTTCTGAATGGTGATCTCAAATGAATAAGTAAATAAACAAAAAAATCCCAACAACCTCGGGAAGGTTGGAATCTAAGTTTCCTTTCTTTTTAATGGACGGTTAAATACGTAGTGGGGTGGGTGTGATGTTCCTGTCTACTGCTCTGCATCTGGTGTACTTGCTTCTAACCCCTCATTTGTCACTACCCTCTTGATGGGTGTCCTTAGATAAGTAATCTATGTTAAAAGATAGTATCACCTAGTGGGTAAAAGCCTGAATCTTGGAGCCAGACTGCCTAATTCACATTATATCTCTGTGGCTTATTAGCTGTGTGACCTTAGGCAAATGACTTAAAGATCTTTATCCCTTAATTCCCTTATTCGTAAAATGGAGATACTAATAGTAAATATGCTATAGACTTTTTGTGCAAATTAAATGAATTAAAACATCTGAGGCACTTATAAAAGTACCAGGCATGTGCATAATAACATTTCAATAACTATTAGCTTTTTATATTATCTATGTCTCTCTGGGACTCTGCTTTATTATCTATAAAATAAAATGATTAGACTAAATGATCCATTAAAGTTCTGTTATTTTTTCTTTTCTTCTAAGAATGAAGGTTCCATGAGTTTAGGGCCTATGATTGTATTTGTCCCATTATAGTGAAAATAACCTAATGAATTCTAACACAAAAGATACTCAATAACTATTTATTAAATACATGTATCAGTGAATTTATTGTAACAGCTACCACTTGTTAGGGATTTAAACATGCCACGCACTATTTTAGGTGCTATTATCTTAAATTTTTGCAGTGAGCCAATTAAGTAAGTATTATTATCACCTCATATTACAGATGAAGGAATGATGTAAAATATGTGAGATAACTACTTCAAGGTCGCATGGTTTAATGAGTGGAGAACAGCAGAAGAGTGAGACTTGGATTTTAGATCTGTCTGATTTGTAAGTTCTTAAGTGAAACCATTTCTCTTTAAGTACGTTTATGAAGACAATTTATAATACAGCTGTGGAGTTGATCGAGAAAGCCAAAGTCAATTCTTGAAATACTGCTTCCATTATTCACTGCTCTACAAAATGGCAGCGACCTGTGTACTTGTCTGTGCCACCCATTAAGGAACAAATTTTTTTGAGAATGAAGAATGTGTTTATCTTGTCTTAGTACAATGCCTGACACATTACAGATACTCAGTATGTGTTAATGAATAAAGAAGTGAATAGTAATTAGAAACCTGGTGTTTGCTAAGGGAGGCTTTGATAGGTTAATACATTTCAAATGTTGTTTTATATCAAATTACTAATGTCATGATTAGATTTTACTCTATGCCAGATATCTTATCTATTTTATTTGCTCAATCATCACACAAATATGTAAGGTAGGGACTATTAACTTAGTTTTACAGATAAGAGTATCAGTACTGAGAAAATAACTCACCAAGAGCCCAACCATGATGCTAAGTTTTATTTAAAGGAGTATTTAGGGTAGCTTTGTGTTTCCCCATTATTATAGCTCTCTTGAGGGTTGTATACTTCTCAAGGAGGTAAGGGCACAGAGAGCTATAGTACTAAGGGTAAGCAACAGCCAACATATACCTTCATATTATTTTTATTTCCCCCATTCTGTTGTTGAGCAAGTCTTAGATTAATAATTTTTGAGAAATGTCACTCTCTTTGAAGTGGGTACACAGTTATGCGCCTTAATTTACTAGCTTCTTGGAGCCATTAACATTTTGGGGGAAGCAAAGAATTTCTAGTTCTCTCATAGAGTAATTGATAAGAAGAGACTGTGCAAGTTGTGTGAAAGATTTGGGGTGCCTTGTAAAAGCCATTCAAGGTTACCTATCAGGTGGGTGAGGTGGTGGTACCCATAATCTGTGAAGACGTCTGCATTTTGCCCTAGCAGTTTAGCTCAGCCTGGTGACAGCTGGCAGGAGTTCAATATCTTATTGTTATAGACAGGCTGTTCTAAATTGAATGGATCAATGCCTTGATTAAAAGCTAGAGATGCAAGCCAGTCAGGGTGGTCAAAAATGTTTGGTCCGTTGACATTTTCCCGTAAACCATTGAATCATTTAGTCAATAGACCAGACTTCTGGATTAAAGAATAATAATAATGGCTGGCCAGTTGGTAATGCACTCTCTCAACCAACTGCCTGGGAACTTGTGGCACTGTTTTAAAGCAGCACAATTGGAAAGCTCCACTCCAGTGCTTCACAAAATCATTCTTGGAGTGTGAGACAATTTGGCTTAGCATCAAACAGAAATGGCACATTAATGTGGAACCATTCTCTTGGCACTGAATGTACTTTGCTGGAAAAAATGGCAAACTGATTTTGAGAAAAGATTTACAGACCTATAGGTGAGTAACTGTCTTGATTTCTTTTCAAACAAAACACTGAGTAATTAAGGGAGAGTATAAATATTGGATTGCATTTTAAAATAGTTTTGCTACACTATTCCTTTCCTTATAATCTGTTGAAAGGAAATAGCATTTCTCCTTCTTGAAATGATATGTTTCTAAACAAATCATAAAGCCAGGACTTGGTTAATGTATAAAGCTAACAAATGGCAGCACCAAGTCCCATTGAGTAGATGTCAGTGTAATGTATGTTCCTACAGGGATTTTTAGTTTCTTAAATAGTACCCTCTTCCTTGTTTAAGTGGAAAACATTCTCTAAAAGCTGGATACCAGTTCTTTAATATGATTTGAGAATATTTCTGACAGAGGCATAAAGGGCTCCTCTTCTCTCCCTATCTGGCCATGCAAGAATAGAAAGATGTTACTCAGATTCTGTATTTCTTCATATCAATCTCTTTTTAATCTCAAATATCTTTCCATTACCTAATACTTCCAAAGAATAAGTGAGCTTTTATCTGAAATGATTCACTAGGCACATGAACCAGGTTATCAACCTTAGCATCATGCATAGTAGGAAGACCTTATCATTCATGTCTCCTCACATGATGCAAAAAGAAGTAATCAACATCTCTATGTGGCATTTCTACCACTGTTTAACTAGACTCTAATGATGAGGGAACATAAATTCAGAATGTGACAAGATCTGATTTCTTAGTTGTAAGTACCCCTATGTCAAGAAGAACACTTTCTGTTAGGTTTCATTCTACCCACGACAAATGCTTATGATTCGGTAGTTTTATTTTATTTTATTTTAAGATTTTATTTATTTATTTGACAGAGAGAGAGACAGCGAGAGAGGGAACATAAGCAGGGGGAGTGGGAGAGGGAGAAGCAGAGCAGGGAGCAGGGAGCCCAATGCGGGGCTCAATTGCAGGACCTTGGGACTATGACCTGAGCTGAAGGCAGACACTTAACCGACTGAGCCACCCAGACACCACATGATTCAGTAGTTTTAAACCAAACTTCAAGGGTACCTGTTACTTTGCATTACCTTTATTCCTGGATGCTTGTCCCTTCCCTAATCTATAAAAGTCCCCTCTCTTGTCTATTCAGTTGATAAGTACACAGACTGCCATAAGGTAGCAAATTTGGTTGCTTTATTTTTTTTCTTAAATGATTAATGGGTTCCAATGTAAATTTGGGAGTTAACATGGGAATCACCAGTGTCCACGTAGCATTACTCAAGAAAAACTGATATGTCTCAGGGATCCATAGGAGTATGTTATTGGGATATATCCCAAGAGCATGTCTGCTATAGAAAATAATAAGTCTTACGAGAATGGATTATGTCAATTCTGAATGTTCATAGAGCTGAATGATGTCTCCTGGTGGTTATTTTTGTGACCTGACCTTATTTTCCCCAAAAGGGCAATTCCTTACAGTCAGAAATTTCCTAACTTTTTTTGTACCTCCATTTCCATAAAAAAGGCTGCTAAATAGTCTTGTTAAATTAATGGCTTAAGGGGTGGGGGTGGGGGAATGAGACAATGAATGTAGCCAGGGGCATATTCACAGTTTTCCTGTCACTATCTGTTGAAAAGTTTCCATGACTTTAATCAGATTTCTTCATTTGGTAGGGATCATTTGCAAGAGACACCAAATAAAAAACATCAGATTTCCCCTGGGGAGACAATTTTGGAAGTTGTAATTTTCCACTCTAAGTATGAACAGCTTCACCATGAAAAGAAGGCTTCACATGGATAATGACAATAATGCAGTTTAATTTTTAAGGCACCCGGCCTGAAGGCCTCCTAAATGGGAAACAGATGTGCTTTGCATCTTCCTTTTTCTCCAGCAGTACACCAATTTGTAGACATGTAGGACATCAGACGAGGCTAGAAGAAGACCCTTGTCTAATGACCTGGGCCACAATATCCAGCAGAGAAAAAAATTATCTTCAGTAATGTTTACCGAATACTTAGATGCACCAAGCACTTTGTGGGCATTGCTTTACTCAGACCTCACATCAACACTACAAATTTGGTCCTGTTGTTCCCCTCATTTTGTAGTTAAGAAAAATGGGTCTTAGATTAAGAGAATGATCTGATGTCACGAATGTTAAATGTATAACAAGCAGTCTCGCCTAGAGACCATGTACTTAAGTGAAAGAATCCACCAAATCGTATGAGGGTTTAATGAGTGTCACAGGATGATTTTCATACATTAGTCTAAGCCTTTATGATACCCCTCAAGGTAAACATTATAATCATTGTAGACAGCTGGAAGCTGAGATTCAGAGACATGAGGTAGCTTACCCACAGTTATTGTTCTGGTAATTGGCTATGCTTGCACACTCAGTGTCACTTCCAAGCAGTGTCCTTTAAAGTTTATCAGGCTGCCTCTCTTTGTTGCTTATTGAGCAACAAACTTTGTTTGGCTTCTTCTTATGCTTCTAATTTATATAAAATGGCACATAATTATCTATGATACAAATTTAGGATCAGTAAGTATAACCAAAGTGATAGAATTTTTGTCAAACTTGGGAGAAAAAATAATGCCAGGTACCAGTAATAATTACAACAAATTGACCTCATCTTAAGGTTTTAAATCAGAATATTGCACAAGCAGCATAGACTGTGTCTTACATCATTCTCTGTCTAAAGTATTGTTGTAGGGCGCCTGGGTGGCTCAGCGGGTTAAGCCGCTGCCTTCGGCTCAGGTCATGATCTCAGGGTCCTGGGATCGAGTCCCACATCAGGCTCCCTGCTCAGCAGGGAGCCTGCTTCCCTCTCTCTCTCTCTGCCTGCCTCTCCATCTACTTGTGATTTCTCTCTGTCAAATAAATAAATAAAATCTTTAAAAAAAAATAAAGTATTGTTGTAAACCACTATGGCAGAGATTATATAATCTTTCTTCCTTTTAGTGCTGGAAGTCCTCAACCACCACACATAGAGTTGTTTACATGGCAGGTCACATGATGCCCCAATAGATACATTTCTGAGTTCCTCTTGCAAATGGTATGATCATGGGAGCAAGTTGATATCATGGAATGAAAGCAGAAGTGAAAGGCTTAATTCCACTGCCACATCCAAAATAGAAAACTGCTTTTTCTGCATTTCTTCTCTGCCTCTTTCTTTGTTATGCTAAAAGAGAAAGTTGTTTTGGGAACCCAGGTTCAACTAAACTGGTATGAGAAAACCACCTCTCAGTAGAATAGGGGAGTGACAAGATGAAAGGGAACTGGATTCCTGGACAAACTCATGGAGCAGAACAGCCCACTGCCTATCTGTTGTACTCTCTATTTTGGGGCTGAGAGAGAAATAAATACTTATAATGCTTAAGGTATTGTATTCTGAGGTCTCTTTGTTACATGAGCTTAGTATATATACTATTACATATGGGTTTACTGAAGTAAAAACAAAATCAAAATCCATTGTCTAAATCAAAAAGTTTTAAGAATTTTATGTTTTTTTATATAGTAATCTCTATATTTCCTAGAAGACTCATGAGGACATATTACATGATATTATGGGCTAAACTGTGTCCCTCCAGAGTTCATATGTTGAGATATTTACCTTAGAATATGACTATATTTGGAAATAGGATCTTGAAAGAGATAAGGTTAAGTAGAATCATTAGAGTCTAATCTAATATGACTGATATTCCAATAAGAAGAGATTGGAACACAGAAAGACACACATATTCACAGAGAGAAGACCTTACAGTGACAGAGGGAGAAGAGAGCCATCTACAAGCCACAGAGAGAGGCCTCTGAAGAAACTAACCTGCCAACACCTTGATCTCAGGCTTCTATCCTTTAGAATTGTGCAAAAGTAAATTTCTGGTGTTTAAGCCACTTAGTCTGTGGCACTTTGTTATGGCAGACATAGGAAGCTCAAAAGAGGTTTGGAGACTCCCAAGAACTCCGAAAATATGGGCAATAAAGTATCCTTGTGAAAGTTACATTAAAAATATCAACATATAAGGGATGAGAGATGAGAAATCAATCATGTAAGAATGTTTAAATCAGGGTTCCTGGGTGGCTCAGTCGTTAAGCATCTGCCTTCATGACTCAGGTCATGATCCCAGGGTCCTGGGATTGAGCCCCGCATCAGGGGCTCTTCCTGCTCTGCAGGAAGCCTGCTTCTCCCTCTCCCATTCCCCCTGCTTGTGTTCCCTCTCTTGCTGTGTCTCTGTCAAAGAAATAAATAAAATCTTAAAAAAAAAAAAAAAGAAAGAAAGAAAATTTAAATCATGTAAGGACCTACTCTATACTGGGACAATTCTATGAGTTGTAACTAAAGCAATGTACAGGACAGGTTGAATCCAGTAACCCACTATTCCCTGGTGCTCAAATTTTTATTTAAAAGAAAAACAATCAGGGTGAAGAGGGATATGTTGGGGAAGAGTAATCTACTTCATTTTGGGGCATTTGAACAGGTCTCATTGAGCAGCAGTCTTATGTTGAGACCTAAATGAACCCCCCCCCCCCCAAAGTGCCAACCATGTAGATTGGGTGGGGGTGGCTGAGACTTTCAGACATATACAAAAGTATCAAGACGGAACTGAGATTGGCCTGTCTATTGAACAGGCTCTGAATAACCCCATTCCCAAGGCTTAGGGCAGAAGCTATGTGGTTTTCACACTGAGGCAATGTGCATCCCCAGACTTTTGGAACCAAGGAGGTAACCCTAATGATCTGTAAGTCTGATTCAAGGTCATTAGTACTTAGTGTGAATTTTTGAAGAATTTTGCATGTTCACAGCCAAATAGCTCTATTGGTCCAGTCCTATAAACTCTAAGAAGTCTGAGAGCCTTTCTTCATCTTATTCTCTCTTCATCCCCTTCCGCCCAAGTTGGCGGTGTCCCCACTGGGCTAGCTGATTAGGTTCACACATGCACTAACCATCCTTATCAAATTACTGGTCCACCATTCCCTTAGTGTTCTCTTCAGAACATGTCTTTCTCATTTTTTGTAATGTGGAGGTTGAGAGTTTTCTAAATCTTTAAGTTCTGCTTCTCTTTTGCTTAACAATTTTTTTCTTCAATTTATTTCTCTGTTCTCACATTTTACTATAAGCAGTCAGGAGGAACCAAGCATGACTTCAACACTTTGTACAGAAATGTTCTCAGCTGAATAACCAATTTCATTGCTTAGAAGTTCTGTTTTCCACAAAACGCTAGAACATGAACACAGTTCAGCCAAGTTCTTTGCCACCTCCTAACAAAGATCACCTTTTTTCCATTGTTCAATACCATGTTTCCCATTTATGTCTGAGACCTCACCAAAATGGCCTTTACCATCTATATTTCCACCAACATCCTGTTCATGATTATGTATATGTTCTCTAAGATAGAAGCTCTCTGTAATACTCTGCCTAACGGTGATTAGAATCACCTTTAAAATTATGTTCAGGGAAATCTAGGGGTTTTTTTTTCTAGCATGCACCTCAAAATTCCTCAAACCTGTACCCATTTTCCAGCTCCAAAGCCACTTTTACATTTTTAGATATTTGTTATAGCAGCACCCCACTTCTTGGAAGCAATTTCTATCTTGGTCTACTTCCATGAAGACCTAGTCTCTTTTTTTAGGACACTGATTTCATCATGGAGTCTCTGCTTTCATGACTTTATCTAAACCTGCTTGCTTGCTTCCAAAGGCTCCATCTCTTAGTATCACCCCATTGGTGATTAAGGCTTCAAGAAACATTCAGCCCATAGTACCATTATTCTTCTTTTTCAGTTCTCAGCTAAATGTTAAACATCCACCTCTGGATGTTTCCCTGCAGTCACGGGCAAAACTTAATTGCTGCTTCCTTTGGGATTGCTCAGCATGTGGTTGTACCTTTAATATGACATTGGTGAATTGACATTATATCTTTCTGCTCTGGAATCTTCTTCCCCCAAAGAACAAAGAAGATTAGTGAATTTGTAACTATGTCTTATTTGTGTAGTCTCCATGCCTAACATAGTCTCTGACATTTAGTAGGTTCTCTGGCATCTTGTAGGTCAATGTTGGTAGAGTGAATAAACATAAGGACTATTTGTATTTGTTAAGTTTTATGGCATCTGTGTTCAAAGATACGTTCACAGCAAGAGATAGAGAGGACAGGATTAGAAGGGTTTCAGATACCACCATAAGAGAAGATGTCCTAGTGTAATTCTGTAGACAATCAGGAAATTAAAATATTTCCCTGCTCATTTCCAATTGCCTTTTGCAAAAGGAAAGCTCCTGCCAAAACACTTTCTGAAGCAGAGGCTTTGTTTCTGCTTCTTTTAAAATAAAAACCAGGCTGCCCTTGTTTATGATGTTTGTCATATGTCCTTCCAGCTTTCCCTAGCTACCGAGGCTGTGATCATGCTACTAAATACTGTCTACAATGATGCCAGCACCTCTGGCATCTTGTTAAGCAAAACTTGGTGTTGTACTTGAGGGAATAACTTGTCAAAGTCAACAAATTGTGCTGAAGGGCAGATTCAGTTGCCTCTAATGTATGAAATCAGTCCTTTGGGAATCTGCAGAGAAGAAGCTGAAGTCACATCTGAGACTTAATTGTCTGACTCTGAAGCACAAATTCTTATGATAACACAGAATGAAATTCATTAACCATTATGATTCAGCAAATATTTAATCAGAAACTAATATGTGCCAGACATTGTGCTAGGCATTGTAGGTTTGATGATGAATGATACACCCTCTGTTTTTATGGTATGCATGATATATTCAGGTGAGACAAATAGTTTAAAAAAAAAAAAAAGACACTATTTTGGCAAAACCACTAGGGTGGAGACTGTGTATGACTTTTTACTCTTTAAGAGCCTGGAATATGTCCTAAGACAATTCTACAAGTTGTGTTAAGCATATTAAAAACAATATTGGATAGTATACTACAAATGGGAATATATTCAAGGCATCACACACTAATCAAGTCTGTTGTGAAAGAGTGAGCCGGCCAGGGGAAGACTTCACAGAGAGACTTTTTGTAGGAAGAGTCAGTGTTTGGAAGGGTAAAGAGATACCATGTGGGAGAGTGGAATGGAAAACAGGGGCTGGGATTGGGCAAATGAAACCTTCCAGACACAGGGGTGATGTGTGCTAATGCCTGGGAACGTGAAAGAGGATGGTAGCTGTTGAAAAGTGACTTACAGAAAATGTAGGAATGTGATGTAAAAGCAATCTACCTTAAAAGGGTGGGGAGTTAGTGGGGAGGCACCGTAACAATAAAGGAGAATGACTTGTGTTGCAGGGAACTAGTGAAAATGGCAGCTCCTTCAGCTTTAAAGACCAGCTCCAGCAAGTACAAAGTATGATCTTATGTCAGAGGCTTCCACAACTGGTTGCCACCACTCTTTGAACGAAGAATTCAGAGACCTGGCATATCCATAAAATGGAGGAATTGTGTTTTACCACTCTTGAGACCTAAAACATCTCATTTAAAGTGGCAAGTGGACCAAGAACTACAGCTTAGAAGTCTCTTTTGCTTTTGGACATTGCAGAGTTTCTTTCTCCGCTGAGTGAATTTAGACTTACTGAGTTGGTAGTTCAGGGAACACCCCTGAGTTGTATTGGTGCTGCATAGAGAAGTACTCCTTCGCTTTTATCCTCTAGTGAAACCATAGACAGATAATAGATTCATCTTCTTTACTATGCCAGAGACTTTAAATAAAACCCCAAATCAGAAGTGACACAGGGTGATGGAAAGAGTAAGGCCATTGACATGAGAAAACCCAAGGTCAAGATCCTATTTTCTAGCTTCTACCTAAGTGAGTCTTTAGTTTCTCTGAGTCTCAGTTTCCTAATACATATGATAGGGTTCATAAAATCTGCTAAAACTACCAAAAAGTTAATCTTAATGTACAAAATAAAAATTAATAAAAGTTAATCCTAACATATAGTAATAGCAGTAAAAATGAACCTTTACTGTTTGCCACATCTCCACCCTGCCAAGTTTCTTTTATATTCGTTATATCGTGTAATCATCTTAACTACCCCATAGATTGATTTCTCTAATTTGCAAATAATGAAACTACATTTCAAAGAGATTAACTCTTAATAACTCACACAAATGTAAATGATAGTAATATTTGTATTTATTACCAAATCTTGATTTTTTTTATCATGTTTCTTTCAGATAGGAATAAATCATCAAGTTGGAGGAATTTTGACTTGGTTTACATAAGATTCTGAAAATAAGTATTGATACCTAGAATTCTTAAAGTCCTACATGAAGTAATGATGATCATATTCACAATTTTTTGAGAGCTTACTGCCTGTATCAAAGAGTTGCTAGTCCTTTCCATGGGTTATAACATTAGTTCCTCATGCCAAAATGTATATTTTATGTTTGATATCATACTGCTATATGAATAATGCCATCAGCATTTTCACCATAAGAAAACTGAGGCTCACAAGGACAAAAGAATTTCCCAATTTTTCAAACAGAAAGTGGAGGAGCCAGAATTCCCTGGAGCCTAACCTCAGCTGAATAGCAATGTTATGCTGATCAGAGATTTTCAATTGTGCATTCCTGCATATTGTTGACACAGCAAAATGGCACTGACCAAAATGCCATATTCAACCCAACTCTTTGTTCTCATGTATATCACCATTCATCCCATAGTAATTGTCAATTTCTATAACACACTTTGATTGCACCCTTCTTCAGTACTGCATGCACAGTGGGTGGAGTAGTTTGCACTATAAATATGGAAATCTGGAGATATGTGGTCTGCAACAGTCATTTTGTGGCCATTCCTGAATCACTTCCCAATTTACCAATCACTGTGTCTACTAAGAACAGAAGTAGTTTCCTGTGTTGGCATCAACAATTATTTTTCTATCTGGTTAACCTGCGTTATACCACTTACCTTCTATACTTGATCAGAAAACAAAACAAAAATTTGACAGATCTGTTTTATGCTTCATTAAATATATTTCTGTTTTATTTCTAAAATTTTATTTGCTAGCATATTTCATAATACATTTATAAACATAGATTTGTAGGGCATCAAGAGATTCCCCAAATATCCTTCCCTCTAAAATCTGAAGTTCTGTTGCTCCTTTTGAGTAAAAAAGGGCTATTATTTTCAGTCACTTTATTACCATGGTTATTCACTCAATGAATATTTACTGAGACAGGAGCACTATGAATAAATGAATATTATCTCTCTTACCAGATGATCTGGCAGGAGAGAGAAAAATAAGAAATTAGTAAGATAATGTTCAATGAAGATCATTCTATGAGAGGACCATAAAATGGAATAATGGCTTAAAAAAAAGAAGAGTGAGGGGGCATGAGATGGTCTCAGTTAAAAGGTGACATTTGGGCTGAGACTTGAATGAAGAAGGAATCAGCCTTTGAATTTGAGGGAAAGAATTTCGAGTAGAGGTAGCCGCAAATATAACATCCCCGAGGAGAAAACAAATTTAATTTTTATTAAATTAATTAATTAAATTAAATTTTTAATTAATAATAATTTAATAATAATAATTTTCATTAAATTAATTAATTAATTAAATTTAATTTAATTCAGAAACTTGGGTATTTTCAGTGAATTCACCTGTAGAGCAATGCAATGTAGAGAGAGGAGCACATCCCGGTATGAACTGAGATCATGGAGGAGGGGACCAGACTTAGAGGGGTTTTCTGAGCCATCATAAGATCTTTGCACTTTATCTGAGAGTGTGTTAATTTTAATAATAATTAAGCACAAAAGCAATTAAGTGAAAATTGAAACAATTTTCAAACACAAAATGTTTTTAAGTGGAAGCAAGGATCTAATGATGGCACCCTAGTTGTGCAGAGATCCCAGAAATGAAAGGAAAATGAAAGGTTGGTTTAAGACCTGGGTAAAGAGGATAGGGTGAGCTACCACAGAGGACAAAACAACTTTCTTTTCCCTCCAGACTCAGCCTTCCTGTCAATTACATTAGTTCATTTTCTTTGTGCATTCATGATTTGTAATCACCAGTATCCTCTTTCTCTTCCTCTGTAAACAGTACTCAGAAAATAATCTTGGGAGCCATCGCTTTCAGTGGAGGAACTTTGACTGCTATTGACTCCACCCTATTCCAGGGGCATAGGGAGGATGGCATTTGGGATTTTTGTCTGACTGGATAATCTCATTGTTCTGGTCACAAAATTTGGGGCATATGGCCCAACTTTGGCTAATGAGTGCTAGTTCAAGATTTCTGTTCAAATATCTGAGAGAGAAAACTTTTTTTAATGAACTGCAACATGGAAGGCTGGCTATAAGTCTGGAGTTATTAATAACCCTCCTGCTACCACATGAAACATAAAAATGAACCAAGAAGAAGGAAGATAAAATTAAGAAAGAAAAAGAGTAGGTCTTAATAACATGGTTTGAGCTCTAGATTGAGCAGCCCTTAGCTTGTGTCAATCAGGTACTAGGAGGAAGCGGAATTCACTCCAGATGGTTTATATGAAAACAATTTAATGAAACAACTATTTACAGAGGAATAAGCAAAATTATGGGAATAAGTAAGGAAGGATGAGGCACTCAACATCTAGGAAAAGTAGAAAGTTGTTACCATCTCCAGAGCTGAAGAGACAAGGGGAAGGCATAGTGTTATTCCAGCTCAGTGAAATCTGAAATAGTCAATGCCTTATGGTGGTGTTTGTAGTAGAGGGATGAAACTCATCCTTGAAGGACAGAGTGAGTAGAACAGAAATGATTTGGTATTTTTCTCAGCTAGTCCTCCAGTCTTTGCCTAGTAAATCCCTTGTCATTGTCCAACTAAAAGAGCTAGCAAGAAAGTCAGTGAGATAATTAACAGAAATCAGTCTCCAATGTCATAGAAAAGGCTGAAGACAGGTGGATAATGCATGGAAAGTGGGGTAAAAAGAGAATAATTTCCACAAAGTCAAACTGAATATCATGTAACTTTTCATGAGCTAAAACATTTTGTGCATCTCCACTTTTTCTTTTAACACAATTGGAAATTGGTATTTTGTCTCTTGCAATTAAGATCTTAACTAATAAATCCTTTGGATCATGAAAAATGACAGTAGCCTCTGCCACACAGAAATCTTTTACTGTAGCATATCTTTCTCTGCAGAGGGTCAGAGTGATCTTGAAACATCGAGTTATGCAATTAGTAAGTGAAATGTATGTATGTACACACTGTTCCAGTTCTTTCTGCAGAGACCAGCAGGGAAAGTGATCACGACTCAGTGCTTCTTCCATATCTATTAGACCAAAATATTAATAGAATGAGTGGAGTAGTTGGAATATTTTCGTGTCTAGTTTAATGTGGATGGGTAAATATTCATATGACGGCAGCTTCTTTTCACACAGAGCTCAGTAGGAATGCTCCTTCAAATTAAATGAGTCCAGTGGGGCATTTAAAGTTGGAAAAAGAGAGATAGGAATGTTTCTGCAAGACATAGGTGAATGATTGCATGAGCCTTAGGTCTCTAGACCCCAGAAAGTGTTTCCTCTGCTTATTCAAATTGGAATTCTATGCCATAAGGTAGAGGTAATGAAAAGGTAGCAAATGAATCTTAAACTCTATCATCTGGAAGGGAGGTCACAAAGTCCATCTCCTTCATTTTACAGGTGAGGAAAATGTGAGCCAGAGAGCTGAAGTGATTTGCTGAATGTCACCCAGCTCATTAGTGACAGAGCAAGAATTAGATGAATTTCCTAAATCTTAGTCTTATGCATTTCATTCTACTCTGTCATATTATATTGTTTAGAATGCAAAAATCAGAGATGGGCTTGAATTCTAACTCTGGAGCTTTGTTGCTCCATCTGTAAGCAAGGTACTTAACCTTCTCCACAATGAGATATGTCTATTGGATTTCAATCATTATTCCTTCTCTGGAGTTCAGGCCATCATTTTATTGACAAATATGTACTTTCCTTTTCACAAACTACATATAATCTTACCTAACTCAATCAGTTCTTTTATAATCACAAAATGATGATGTTCATCATGGCATTCCCTGTATGTGAAAGTGTTAGAACTCAGAAGTCCCCCTACTAGTCAAATCACTGTCAAGGTCAATGTCACTCCTTTCTGTGCTGTCTGAAAATGTCAGCATATAAGAGTTAAGTATGACAGAGGCCACATTTGCTAATTATTGAACTTTTGTGTTTAAGGTAACTAGACTCAGTGTTATGGCAAACACTTTAAAACTTCTTTGTCCGGAGTTATTAAGCAGACATTGATTTTTCTCTTCGTTAACTACAAACTGTCCTGGGTAATCCAGTTGAAAAGCTAGCAGTATCTAGGGCCTCCCACTTCTAAGAAGAGTTTTCAGAATGGCTTAGTTCAGCCTTTTTATTCTGGTTTACCCCAAAGAAGCAATAAGGTTTTGACTGCATTTACCATTTTTAGTGGTTTGGTCTCTCCTGATGTGACAGCAACTTTGGGCCAGCGGGTTAGGTTTGATTTACTCTGTAATGAGGCTTTAGGGACAGTTTTCTCTAATCTCATACTCCACTTAAGTAACAATAAGTGTGGCTTATAAATGCTGCCATTCTGTAGCTCCCTGAAAGACTTGCTGATCAGTGTGAAATGTCAATGTCACTGTTATTTCTTTGAACTTGAGTTATTTTAGTCTTGTACCTCAAGCCCTAAATGAAGTTCCTAAACCATAAATAAATGTAGTAATTGGCCCAAACCACAGTAACACTGGCAAGTCTTGGATATATTACTAAACAGTCATATGCTCCTCTTGGAATCAAAGCATTTCAGAGTTGGATGAGGCCTAAAAGGTCATTTGCTCCTACTCTTTATTCTACCCTCTAGTTATACTGCAACTAGGGTATCAAAGGTCATGCAGGCCTTTGATATTTAAAGAAAATTGGTTTGAACTGCTTTACCCTCATCCTGTGAAAGTAGTGCTCTCCAAAAAGACTTTTGCAAATTTTTCACATGCTTATATTCACTCATTGCCTCTCTTTTCAATGAGACACTTAATTCCAGTGTTTCTTCCTCTTCTTTCCAGTATGCTGTGAAACATGGTATTCTGCCCCGTCCTCTTCATTTTCTCCAGCTCTTACCTGAAGAGGACATTTGTGAATATATGAAACTTTACTGAAGACCCCATACTACTTGCGTAACAGCACAGCAAACAATTTAAAATTGAAAGTAAAGTTGCTTCCGGGCGCATGGGTGGCTCAGTGGGTTAAAGCCTCTGCCTTCAACTCAGGTCATGATCTCAGGGTCCTGGGATCGAGCTCTGCGTCAAGCTCTCTGCTCAGCAATGAGCCTGCTTCCCCTTCTCTCTCTCTCTGCCTGCCTCTCTGCCTACTTGTGATCTCTGTCTGTCAAATAAATAAATAAAATCTAAAAAAAAAAAAAAGAAGAAGAAAAGAAAGTAAGGTTGCTTCAACGTTAAAATTCCTTGTGACTGAGATGCCAGTAGGAATTTCTCCACGGGATTTCTGCTCAGCCCCTCAGCCTTCTTTGTAATGTCTCAGCTATGCTTCTTACTTGATTCGGCGTCATCATGAGTATTTAACTTCTTTTAGTGTAACTAAGTCTTTCCTAGTCCTGGCTGATGAAAGACATCACAAGCACCTCCATCTGAACGAATAAATACACCCATTAAAGTGGGTTCCTAAATATGTACCATTTTATCCCTGACAAGAAGTCTGCTATTGACCAATTTTCACCTCCCAGTCTGCTCCTTTCCCTCTTCCTTCCTCTCACTTTCTTCACCTTCCCTACCTCTCACCTCACCTGGCCTCTCCTCTTCTCTCTTCCTCTCTCTTTGTCTCTTTCTCTCTCTCTCTCCTTGTAACCAGGGTGCAGGGGTGCTAGAGTACCTGGCTCCAGGGGAGCCAAATAAACCAGGTTCAGCCACTCACTGCTAACAAAATCTGAAGGCAGAGAGATGAGTGGTGGTGAAACAAGAAAAGAATTTATTGCAGTGAAACTAACACCAGGAAGACAGTAGTCTAACATCTCAAGGACTGTCTCCAAAGTGCTGAAGATGCTTCAAGGTTTATATAAGGAAAATGTGGGACAAAGGTCAGTGGGTGCGTGCAGGTGAGCAGTAAAGGTCAGGCTGATCA
The DNA here is from genome assembly GCF_022355385.1 of Mustela nigripes. Classification (NCBI taxonomy): domain Eukaryota; kingdom Metazoa; phylum Chordata; class Mammalia; order Carnivora; family Mustelidae; genus Mustela; species Mustela nigripes. The sequence continues at coordinate 4,653,273 of NW_026739562.1, read as the reverse complement.
TTGTCTTGGGGTCAATTATGTGGGGTCTTGCTGGTACAGGACAGTCCTTATTGCTTAAGGGATAATTTCAGTCTTCATCATGGGATGCTTTGCCTGCCAGGTCTTTTGCCTGATTTAAGAGATAAGTTGGAAAGAAGAGCTTAATTAGAAAGGAAACACTAACTGAAGTCTTCTTTTAGCTCTGCCTCTCTCATATTCCCATCTCCCTTTCTCTTGTCTTTCTTTTTCAAGACTTTGGAGAGGTGGAAAATAATTTTCCCTCTACCCTTCTTGGTTCTTGGCTGAGACTCCCCTGTAATGAAAGACAGATTAACAGGAGAAAAGCAAACAGAAGTTTAATAACATGTATAGGCTTTCTATACATGGGATACAACCAGAAAATTGAATAGCAGCCCAAAATGGTCCAAGGCAACATATTAAATATCATCTTTAGCTACTGACAAAATAAAAATCTGGGGAGGCACGAGAGGGAGAAACTGTTCATGGGAGGTTACCAGAAAAAGCAGTACCAAGTAACAACAGTAAATTGTTATACAAACCTAAGTCCATTGCCTTCTCCACTGATAAGGGTTTCTGGAGATTTAATCATTCTTCTCTTCCTGGTACAGAGAGGAAGACGTAATTACAAATGGGAGATTTTTCTTATAAATATAAATTTCTCTGACAAAAAAAAATAACTTCTGCTGGGTTTTCAGAGCTTTTGTGTCTGGTGTTTCTTAAAAATAACCAGCTCGGGGAGAGCTTGGGGTGCCTGGGTGGCTCAGTGGGTTAAAGCCTCTGCCTTCAGCTCAGGTCATGATCTCAGGGTCCTGGGATCGAGCCCTGCATCAAGCCCTGCATCGGGCTCTCTGCTCAGCAGGGAGCCTGCTTCCCTTCCTCTCTCTGCCTGCCTCTCTGCCTACTTGTGATCTCTCTCTCTGTCAAATAAATAAATAAAAATCTTAAAAAAAAAAAAATAACCAGCTCAAGATTATCCTTATAGAGACATATTTTGGGGTGGCAAATTCTATTCCCCTTCAACTACAAAGCTATTAAAAACTGTATGCTCTTTCTTTCTTTTTTCTTTTTTGTAATTTTATTTTTTTCAGTGTTCCAGGATTCATTGTTTATGCACCACACCCAGTGCTCCATATGCTCTTTCTTTTGAAATTTTAATTAGACAAGAATACTAACCTTTAAGGATACTGCTCAAGGACATACACATTATTTTACTGTTAAAAATCATAAAAATATTGGGGTGCCTGGGTGGCTCGGTGTGTTAAAGCCTCTGCCTTCGGCTCAGGTTATGATCTCAGGGTCCTGGGATGGAGCCCCACATCGGGCTCTCTGCTCAGTGGGGAGCCTGCTTCCTCCTCTCTCTCTCTGCCTGCTTCTCTGCCTACCTATGATCTCTGTCAAATAAATAAATAAAATCTTTTAAAAAAATCATACAAATGTTAATATATTGAAACTAAAAAAGTCTTTAAGAGCAGTTTTAGGTTCACAGCAATGTTGAAAAGAAAGTGAAGAGATTTCCCGTATACCCCTTACCCCCATACATGCAGAGCTTCCCTAACTATCCACATGCCCTATCAGGGTGGAACATTTATTACAATTGATAAACCTACATTGCTACATAATTATTACCCAGACTCCATAATTTATATAAGATTATATTCAGTCTTGGTGTTGTACATTCTATGAGTTTGGACAAATATATATGGATATGTATTCATCATTATACTATCATAAAGAGTAGTTTCATTACCCTAAAAATCCTCTGTGGTCTGCTGATTCATCTCTCCCTACCTCAACCCTAATCCTAGCAACCACTGATCTTTTTACTGTCTCCATAGTCTTGCCTTTTCTTGAATGTCTTGTAGTTGGAGTTATACAGGATGTAGCCTTTTCAGATTGGCTTATTTCACTTGGGAATATTCCTGTAAAGTCCTATAGTTTTCCATGGCTTAGCCTATTTCTTTATAGGACTGAATAACATTCCATTGTCTGGATGTACCACAGTTTATATATTTCCATTTACCTCCAAAAGAATATCCTGGTTGCTTGCAACTTTTGACAATTATGAATAAAGATGCTGCAAACAATCATATGCAGGTTTTTGTGTAGACAATAAGTTTCAACACTGTTGGGTAAATGCCAAAGAGCATGATTGTTGGATTATATGGTAAAAGTATGTCTAGTTTTGTAAGAAAACATCAAACTATCCCAGATTGGCTGTACCATTTTTGTATCCGCAGCAGTGAATGAGGCTTCCTCTTGCTCCAGATCCTCATCAACATTTTGTGTTGAAAATGTTCTAGATTTTAGCATCTAATAGGTGTTTCATGGTATTTTATTATTGTTTTAATTTGCATTTTCCTGATAACATATGATGTGGAGCATCTTTCCATATACTTATTTACCATCTGTGTATCTTCTTTGATGAAGTATCTGTTAAGATCTTTGCCCCATATTTTAATCAAGTTGTTTGTTTTCTTACTGTTGGGTTTTAAGAGTTCTTTGTGTATTTTGGATAACAGATGTTATCCAAATCCTTTATCAGATGCGCCTTTTGCAAATATTTTCTTCTAGTCTGTGGCTTGTTCTGTCATTTCTTTGACATTGTCTTTTGCAGAACAGAAGTTTTAAATTTTAATGAAGTCTATCTTATCAATTATTTCTTTCATGGATTGTGTCTTTGGTGTTGCTAAAACTCTTCTCATTCCCATTTTCTGAGTTTCAATCTTGGACCACTTAGTCAAGGTGCCATTTTCCATGTTATATTAATAATGGTACATGTAATAAATATGGATTCTGAGAGATTTAAATTAAATGTGAATACTTAAGTTTTCTTAGTAGTTATGGATTAAAAAATAAGAACAACTTTATTTGAATTTTTACCAATTGTTTTTATACTTTATCACTCTTTTAAAGAGCTTCCAGGCATATTTCATGACATATTTCATCCTCTCATTTATGCTCTTTTCCATATGGAATGAATTTTTGTGTATGTTGTGAAGTAAGGCCAATGTTTATTTTTTAATATGATATCCTATTAAGTAAATAGCATTTACTAAAGGACTACCCATTTTGTGCTGAATTTTAGTGGCAACTTGGTTGAAAATAAGTGTTTGTATATGCCTGTCTGTTTCTGGGCTGTGTATTCTGTTCCATTGGATACTTTTTCTATAAGAATAGACAAAGAATATGGATATCACACTGTCCTAATACTTCAGCTTCCTAGTAATTCTTGATGTTTAGTCCTGTAAGTTATATAGCTTTGTTCTTTTTAACAAGATTATGTTGGCTTTTATAGGTAATATTCATTGCCATTTAATTTTTTTAAATAAGCTTGCAAATTTTTCTCAAAATCATTGTAGATTTTATTGGGATTGCATTACATTTTTAAATAAAGTTGGGGAAAATTGATTCTTCATAATATTGATCCTTTAAATCATGGACATAGTATATTCCTTCATTTATTTAGGTATTCTGTAATGTTTCTCAAAATGCTTGTAGTTTTCTATGTATATGTTGTACACATCTTTCTTTTGGTTTCTCCTAAAGTTTTTGATGTCTTAAATATTATTGTGAATAATACCTATAAAATGTATTTACAGTTGTCTTGCACTAACCTCTAGATATACAATTAATTTCTACACATATTGAAATTTTATTTAGAATTCTTGATAAATTATTTTGTTATTTCTAACAATTTTTTCAGAATCATTTTGATTTTTTTTTAATAATTTTTTTTTAAGATTCTATTTATTTACTTGACAGAGAGAAATCACAAGTAGATGGAGAGGCAGGCAGAGAGAGAGAGGGAAGCAGGCTCCCCGCCGAGCAGAGAGCCTGATGCGGGACCCGATCCCAGGACCCTGAGATCATGACCTGAGCCGAAGGCAGCGGCTTAAACCACTGAGCCACCCAGGCGCCCCTCATTTTGATTTTTTAAGTACATAATTATCACCTGTAAATAGAGTTTTAATCTCTTTTTTTCTGTTTTTTATGGCAATTATTTTTACTTTATTGCCTTATTGCACTAAGCTTGACTGCCTTATCACTGTATTACGTTTAATAGAATTGGAAGTAATCAATATTTCTTGGCTTATTTTGAACCTCCAAAGAAAAATATTCAGTGTTTCACTGCATTTTTTTGACAGCTTTTATTTTCTGTTTGTCTGTTGGTTCCTTTTCCGTAGATAGCTTTTAGTGGGCTAAGGAATATCTCTTCTATTCCCGATTTCCTGGGAGTATTTTTGTTGTTAGTTAATGTCCAGATATTGAAATTTATCAAGTGAGTTTTCTGCATTTATTGAGATACTGATATGTTATTTTATTCTGCTTATGTGATACACTGCATTGATGGGTTTTTAGATTATAATTAAAATTTTATGTACCTGGAATAACCCCATTTGTTAGGACAAAATATCATTTTTCCTTAACACTAGATCATATAGCTTAAGTAGTGCTTGGATTTTTTTGTTGTGTATTTGTTGATGAGAGATATTGGCATGTAAATTTTCTCTTGCATACTATTCTTGTCAGGTTTTAAATACCAGAGTTATACTAGTTCATAAAATGGGTTTTGAGGTATCTTAACTTTTTTCTATTCTCTGAAAAAGTGTTTTGTCCTTAAACATTTAAAAAAAATTAACGGTGAAACCATCTTTTCCTGTAGTTTTCTCAATGGGAATGTTTTAACTTATACAATTAATTTATTAGTAAAAATAGAGGTTTCTCTATTTCAAATTTTTATATCAATTTTGATTACTTGATTTTCAAGTTGTCAAATTTATAATGTAGACAGGTAATTATGTACCTTTGTAACTCTCTTAAGATATGTAGAATCTGAAATAATGTCAACATTTTCATCCTTGATATTATCTATTTGTCTTTTCCCTAATTTTTTCTAATTAGCTTAACTAGGTGTTTATCAGTTCAATCAATGTTTAAGAGAGTTATCCTCTTTTCTATTGAATGTATGTTTTCTGTTCTTGATTACATTCTTCTTTTACTCTCTTTGGATTAAACTGGATATTTTTTGCTAGTTTCTTAAAAAGAAAGTTTAGATCACTGACTTTTACATTTTCTTCTTTTCTAGTACATATGTTGTCTTCTGAACACTGAAATAACTAAATTTCACACATTTTTGTCTTGCCATAACATTATGGTAACTCAGTGGAAAATACTGATATTTTTCTTTGACTCATTGGGGTACTTGAAAGTCTGTTTCTTCATGTCCAGACATTCAGGGTTTATCGACTTATACTGCGTATCTTGAGTTCCATTGTAATTGAAGTGTTCATAGAACATACACTATTGTTTCATTCTCAGATGATTATCGAATGTTAATATTTGACCCAATATGTAATGGTTAATGTTGCTTATTCACTTAAAAAAATGTTACTGTGAAACTTTACAGATCTCTTTCTTGATAATTCTAAGTAACCTTTTTCTATCAATTTCTCGTAAATATATGTTAAAATATCCAACTATAATTGTAGATCATTATATTCTCACTTTTAGCTCTGTTGACTTGACATCATAAAATTTAAATCATATTATAACACCAGCAAATTTAGGGTTGTTATGGTTCTCTGTTTAATTGACCCTTTAGTTTATAAGTTGTTGCATAAATGTTGATGGACATTTGGGTTGTTCCTGGTTTTTGCAAAAAAAAAAAAATGGTGCTATGAACATTTGTAATTTGCATACACACCTTTATGTGAACATAAACATGTATTTTTCTTGAATAGAAGCACGGAATTGAATAACTGGATAGTCATATGGTACTTTATATTTAACTTTTAAAGAAACCCCCAAAATGTTTTCAAATTTGTTTTCTATTTTTCATTACCAATAAAGTATCTCTTATATAAATGGAATATAAGCAATTCATTTATTATTTTTTTTAAAAATTTATTTGATAGACAGAGATTGCAAGTAGGCAGAGAGGAAGCAGGCTCCCTGCTGAGCCGAGCCCTATGCGAGACTCGATCCCAGGATACTGAGATCATGACCTGGGCTGAAGGCAGAGCTTTAACCCACTGAGCCACTCAGGCGCCCAGCAATTCATTTATTCTTACCAGACATAATGAAGTCATTCTTTTTCATTGTAGTCACTCTAGTTGATAAGTAGTGGTATATCATTGTGATTTTAATTTGCATTTTTGCCTAATAAAAAGTGATGTTGAGCATTTTTTATGGCCTTATTTACCATCTATATATCCTTTTTAAAGTTTTGTTTATTTTTTGAGCTATAATTGACCTATAACACTATATAAGTTTCAGGCATAAAACATAATGATTTCATATTTGTACATATTGTGAAGTGATCACCACAATCAGTCTAATTAACATCCATCACTACAATGCTTATAATTTTTTTTGTAATGAGAACTTTTCAGATTTACTCTCTTAGCAACTCTCCAAAATACAGTACAATGTTATTAATTAAAGTTAGTATGCTGTATATTAGATTTCCATGCTATTTATTTTATAACTGGAAGTTTGTACATTTTGGTCACCTTTACCCATTTGACCATCATCCACTGCCCACCCCTGGCAACTACCAATCTGTTCTCTGTATGGCTGAACTCAGTTTTTCTGCTTTGGGTGTTTTCATTTGTTTGTTTGTTTTAGACTTCACAAATAAGTGAGATCATACAGTATTTGTTTTTCTCTGTCTGATATATTTCACTTAGCACAATGTCTTCAGGTTCTATTCGAATTATATCAAATGTCAAGCTCTTCTTTTTCATGGTTGAATAATATTTCATAATGGATCTGTACCATATTTTCTTTATCCATTCATTTGTTGAAGGACATTTGGGTTGTTTCCATATCTTGGCTGTCAATATCATAATGTTGATGCAATGAATATATGGCCACAAAGATCTTTTCCAGTAAGTGGTTTACTTTTATTTTTGGATGAATATTCAGAAATGCAATTGCTAGATCATATGGTAGTTTTTTTTTAACGTTTTGAGGAACCCCCATACTGTTTTCCATAGTCGCTGCACCAGTTTACATTCCCAACAACAGTGCACAAGTGTTCCCTTGCAGTTGTCTGGGGATATTTCCAAATTGGTGATTCAAATAAATTTTTTATGCCCTATACTTCAGATACATGCTTCATCCATAATATAATGTGTTCACTGTATTGGTTCTGGTTTTAAGGAAAAGATTAACAAATGGGTTAGATGAAGCTCAAAAGAATTATTAACTATAGATAGTAAATGCTCATTAACATATAGGACATGTTAAATACAGATTGAATAAATAGGCATTTATGTGTTAAATATAGATGAAAAAAATGATAATATTACTTGTAGATAAAAAGAGATAGAAGGGTGCCTGGGTGGCTCAGTTTGTTGAGCATCTGACTCTAGCTTTTGGCTCAGGTCATGATTTCATGGCTCCTGGGACTGAGCCCAGCATCAGGATCCATGCTCAGTGGGGAGTCTGCTTAAAGATTCTCTCCCTCTGACCCTCCCCCGGCTCACTTTCTCTCCATCTCGCAAATAAATAAATAAATAAATAAATCTTTTTTTAAAAAGAGAGAGAGAGAAGGATAGAAAGCAACACAAATCTCAAATATTCATGAAACGTGGATCAGCCCTATCTACCGCAAATTGACAACCCACTAGGGAAAATAATCAAATTTTTTTTTTGCTTGCCTTCTTTTGAATTTATAAATAGCCTTAATTTAGGTCCAAAAACTAGCCTTTCTTGCAGATATTAAATTTCAAGAAAGATTTTATTTATATGATTTTTCTCTTTATATATAGCCTGAAAAGAGTCAATCAGATTTTTGTCCTATCTTCCTTTAGTGGAAAGATTTTTTTTTCTTGTTTAAACTTTATGTGAGATTATAGACTTCATTTTTTATCAGAATTATGCATGTGTCATCTATCCAACTTTCCATCTTTCATGAATTTAGTATTTTGTCTCTTGACCATTGTATGTAACCTTTAAGTCCAGAGTACCTGGCTATCCCATTTGATGACAGATGACATCAGAAAGGTTTAATTTTCACCCTTGCTTATACTTATGGATTAGTCTGTGCTTTTTAGTCTTTATAATTTTAGCATTTTGGAAAAGATATTATTATTTATTTAGTGCATGTTTTGGATATTTTGTAACAAGACAGTTTCAGAAAACCCAAAATAAAATAAAGATATATTCTGAGGTATCAACCACATTTTAAGGATTGTTTCCAAATTCCACTCTTTGGGAAAACTTCACCATTGGATCATTTTTTCTGTCAATTTTATATAACCTTTTATATTTAAATAAGTTTTAACTATAGGATCACTAAATACAAACATATTTTCTGAATTTTCACAGGGAGAAAGAAATGATTATAATAACTCACTGTTTGGTGAAATACTTATTGAAGTGAATATTAGGTATATATGTTAGTTAATAGTAAAGACAAATACAATTTATACTTTAAGAGGATCATATTATTTTCTTTGTGAACTGGTTTTGTTCAAAATTATACCATTCATATGTCTAATTACCAAACATTTCCCCTTCTTATTACCCTATGAATTGCAGTCCTTCCCACTGAAATTTCAGACCCTTATCCTCTTCTCCTTAGTTCAAGATTTCATGTTGCCTGACTGTCTTTTGAATTTCCATGTCTGGGTAGATTTCCCATATGTATAAAATTAAATTTGATTTTTTTTCCCTCTTAATCCGTCTCATTTCAATGTGGTTCTTAGTCCTGACAGAAGGATTTTTGAAAGGACAAGAAATTCTTGTTCGCTGACAACACAAAGACTGAAAGTTTGGAGGACAGTCTATCATATAGTTCTGTTCTTTGGGGGTTTGGGAGAGTCTGGTGGTGGGTATTAAGGAGGGCACGTATTACCTGGAGCACTGGGTATGGTGCCTAAACAATGAATCTTGGAACACTGAAAAAATAAAATTATAAAAAAGAAAATGTTAAAAAAAAAGTCTGTGGCCCACTTTTGATGGAAGATAAGGTTATAGAATGAATTTTCTCTCTGGGAATATAGGCACATAGTCTTTATAAATAGAACACTAAGTAATTAACTATTCTGGTCAAACTGCATAATTCTGTTTGGGGTAAAATTATATTTTTCTTAACTCTTCAAATGTAAACCCTTGTGTAGACTAGCTCCTAATACAGGTGGATAATTTCCTAATGCATTTCTTAAGTGTGTTCTGTGAGACACTATATGACATGCCTCATTAAAAAAAAATCAACATTATCTTACAGTCAATTGAGTTGCTCTCCCTTACACAAGCACATTAAAGGCACAAAAATGTTTTGGAGCAAATAAATCTGTTTACTTTTGAATATTTTTGTGTTGGTAGAATTATACTTTGGCCATCTATCCATTTTTATTAGTGTTAGTTTTATTTACCCTTTCTATTAGCATTCAAAAGAATTAGAACATCATTTGAGAACCTGGACAGGAATTAGTTATATAGAGCTTCAGTGTAAGTGAAATCTAGGTGAAGTTAAAATTTGGAACTTCTTACTTCATTTTTCTTTCTTTGGCCTCATTATTCCTTGTACTCCTACTCTTTTGCTGTTTGTGCCATGTCCTAATTTCAGTGGAAGAAAGATGGAAATAATAAATCTACATTATTTTTTTTCTTGGGTATTAGAATACATGCTCAGTTAGACTTAAAAGATCTGAATTCAAATAGCAGATCTGCTATTGACTAACCTTATAACTTTGGACAAGTTAACCTTCAGATTTCTGTACCATAAAAAAAGAAACAATCATGCTTCCATCTACCTCACAGAGTTATGGTGGAAAACATAAAATATTAATTAATTAGTGCTCATTTGTTGGTAGTGACTTTTTTGAACATTAAAGTATTATGAGAATTTAAGATAATTGTTATATATATATAGTTGTTATACATACATAGAATATATTATACGTGTTGTTACACATCACAGACTTGTTGCAAAAAACGTTATGTCAGATAGCCTTAAAAATAAAATTATTTTCAAATGTAAAAAACGAAGCTATAATAATATATATAATGCATATTCATACATAATCATATATAATGCAACAAAAGATAAGAACCAGACAATAAAATGAAATCAATAAGATTTCATATACATAGGTACATGCTGTCTGGGACTGCCTGCACAATTGAATTGACAGAATTGTTACTATTTCTTTTCTTCTTCAATTCCAGTATAATTAACATGCAGTGCTATATTAGTTTCAGATGTACAATATAGTGATTCAAGAATTATATACATTACTCAGTGCTCATCATTAGTGAGTGTACTTAGTCGCCTTCACTCATGTCACCCATTTCCCCACCCACCTCCTATCTGTAACCATCAGATTGTTCACAATAGTTAAAAGTCTGGTTTTTGGTTTGTTTCTTTTTTCTTTGTTCAGTTGTTTTATTTCTTAAATTCCAGATATAAGTGAAATCCTATTGCATTTGTCTTTTTCTAAGTGCTTATTTCACTTAGCACTCTACCCTATAGATCCCTCCATGTTGTTGCAAATGGCAAGATGTCATTCTTCGGTATGGCTGAGTAATATTCCACTGCATGTATATACCACTTCTTCCTTAGCCATTCATCCATCCATGAAACTTGGGTTACTTACACAATTTGGCTATTGGAATAATGTTGCAATAAACTTAGGGGTGAGTTTATCTTTCCAATTAGTATTTTCATATTCTTTGGGTAAATACCCAGTAGTAGATTACTGAATCATAGGATAATTCTATTTTTATTTTTTTAATTAAAACCTCCATATTGTTTTCCACAATGGTTGCACCAATTCGTGTTCCTAGAAAAATGCACAAGGGTTTTTCTCTATATCCTGACACTTGTTTCTTGTTTTTGATTTTAGCCATTCTGACAGGTGTGAGATGATATCTCCTTGTAGTTTTAATTTGCATTTACCTGATGATGAGTGACTTTTTGAATATTGTTTACATGTGTCTTTTGGCCATCTGGATGCTCCTTTGGGGAAATGTCTTTTCAAGTCTCCTGCCCATTTTTAATTGGATTATTTGGTTTTTGAGGTTGGGCTGTATTAATTCTTTATATATTTTGGGTACTTAACTAACCCTTTATCAGATTATGTTACTTGCAACTATCTTCTCCCATTTAGCAGGTGATCTTTTAGTTTTGTTGATTGTTTCCTTTGCTGTGCAAAAACTTGTCATTCTGGTGTAGTACTAGTAATAGTTTTTCTTTTTGTTTCCCTTGCTTTAGGACACAGATCTAGAACAATGTTGCTAAGGCTGATGTCAGAACACTGCCTGTGTTCTCGTCTATGATTTTTATGGTTTCAGGTCTCACATTTAGGTCTTTAATCCATTTTTAGTTTATTTTTGTGTATGGTGTGGAAAGTGAGTTTCACTCTTTTCATGTAGCTGTTCAGTTTTCTAATACCATTTGTTGAAGAGACTGTCCTTTTCCCATTGCATATTCTTGCCTCTGTTGTCAAAGATTAATTGACCAAATAAACCATAGGTTTGTTTCTGGCTCTTTATTCTGTTCTGATGGTCTATGTGTCTATTTTTGTACCAGTACCATACTATTTTGATTACTTGTAGTATAATTTTATATTTATATATTACTTGTAGTGTAATTTGATATCTGGAATTGTGATATCTCCAGCTTTATTCCTTTTCAAGACACCTATGGCTCTTTGGGATTTTTTGTGATTTCATACAAATTTTTAGATTATCTATTCTGGTTCTATGAAAAATGCTATTGGTATTTTGATGGAGATTGCATTAAATCTGTGTATAATTACTACTCTTAAATCCTGTAGTCAAAGATCATTTGTATACCAAAAGTGGGGAAAATAGGAATGTTGAAGGATAGTTTAATAGAAATTAAAGAAAGGAAAGAAATTTCTTTAGGGACAAAAAGGTCATTTAAATCTAATTCCTTAACACTCCAAAATTATTGGTAACAAAATAAATCTATTCAAATGAAAAGCATTTATCATGTAATACTCTCAAACTTTTGTAAATCAGTCAGAGAGTTTGTCAGGTCCTTGGCTTGATCCAGTGGCCAACATTAAAGACTCTATTGCTCAGCATAAAAATACATTTTACTTTGTAAGCTATTGAAAAGTCCATGGAAAAAATATTTATCTTTTATCCCTTTAAAGCCTAAAGATATTTATCCAAGTATTTGCTTAAGATAAATCCTTTCAATCTTTAATCTAAATATAAGTAAAAATCTACTTTTTAAAAAATATTTTACTTCATTCACTTCTTTCATAGCATTTGCATATTTTAACATTATTAGATTTTTTTTTGGATTACTATACATCCAGCTTGTAGCCTGAAGCCTCCCAGAACAAAATACCATGATTTTTCCTTTGCTATATTTCATTCTCCAACTATTGTGCTTGGCTCCCAATATTGAATGAATAAGTGCATAAATTGCTGAAAGCTATTTTCTAATAAATATCTGGTTAGCAGAAATTCTTACAAAGAATATTATTAAGAAATAAGCATGAATGAATTAAAACATAAACATGATTTTGAGTGAAAATAATTAGACTGAAACAAAATGCTACTGCATGGCTCCATTTAAAATAGTTCATCAAAGGCAAACCCATGATATCAGAAGTCAGAATGTTGCTAACTCTTGGGGGTAGGGGGTGGGCAACAGTTACAGAAGGAGCACTGTGGGGCTTCTGGGATACTGGAAATGCTCTGTTCCTTAGTCTGTTGCTGGCTATCCAGGTGTCTTCAGTTTTATTTAAAATCCGTTGGGCCTGACATGTGTACTTCTTTATATGTATGCTACCCTTTAATAAAAATGTGTTCAGAAATAATATCTAATTGCCTGAAGCAAAAATAGATTGGATCATTTGGCTGTCCTTTTTTATTCTAATGGCAAATATTAAAATGAATTTTCTGTCAGAAGTCTTAAAGATGCTTCATATCCTCTCCTTCACTTAGCTTTTAAGAGACATTTGCAAGAGAAGAGGCAAGCCACCAATGATTATCAAATCAAAGATCTTATAGATGTGCATTTGAGCATGACAACCTTCACAGCAGACTAATTTTCTATTTCCCCAGCACCCACTTCTTTCCTCACACTCCTGTTATGCTACCAACTTTAAACTGGATTTCTCTCTCTTCTCCCAGCTACATACTATGAGTCATATCAGATCTTTTTTTCCACAGTATTTCATGCCCAAAAGATATTCAGTGTATTCCCAGATACAGGAAAAGTGGAAATATTATCCAGTAATCAAAATGAACAGACTGATCTATGATTCTTTCTCAAGTTTTCCTCTTATGGTTGAGAACCATGTTGGTTTATTCAGAGACTGGATGTTGCTTTTTTATCTCCAGTCAAAACACAATCTTGGATCATCTTCATTGCTGGAAAAACATTTATATCTTTGGCATTCAAACCAGCGAGGAAAAAATTGTTTTTCCTAAAGATAGATATCCTATAAAAGTGCTCTGGGATCAATCCCATGATGAAAGGCTTGTTGCTTCCACATGGAGAGGCTAGGAAATCCACAGTTAGGTATGTGTGACTTGAATTAGGAATACACAAAAATCACAAAATAAACATCATGGTTTTGCATCTACTTGCTAGACAGAAACATAGGCATTAATAATGTGACTGTGAAAGTCCAGTCTCCCTATTTTCATATGTGTATATGCAACTCTTTTTGTAGTACTATATATCATACTTACCAGATACTGTTTACCCCCACATTTTACTTGTCATCTGCCCAACCTTACCCTAATAAAACTTGAAACTGCTAAAGAGAGACAACTGGTAGGACTGTCTGGCAAAACCACAGCATGCTTTGAAAGGGAGGAAAGTTGTTTAAGAAGGTTATGGAGTTGCAACTTATTTCCTCGAAGGTTTTAAACAACAACAACAAAAATTGTATATTGAATAGTTAAGTTTAAGACGAGGTCAGTCTTCATTCTAATACTCCTTACATGTCATGCACCCTTTGTAAATATTAGTTTCCTCCATATGAAGTGAGACACGATAATGATAACAGGTTGTTATTAAGCAAACTTTTTCATGGATGCTGTGAAAAACAGATAAAGTTATTGGAAGTATACTGAAGACATAATAAATATAAGTAAATACTGAATGATGTATTTGATACTCTCTAATAAAAGGGGATGTGTAATGACCCTTCAGACTGGGGTCTTTGGATATTCTTTGGATATTCTTCCAAAATAAAAAGTCATCATTTTTCATTTTTTATCAGGTGCCTTTAAATTCCATGCCCCCATTTTTCATTTTTATTTAGTTAATTCACATAATTGAGAGCAGAGTTATAGAAAGATTGCTAGGACGTAACAACAACAACAAAAAGTTGCTGGGGGAAAAGGTCTGGAACTTCAGAGGAAAGGAATGCAATTCATACAGTACTAAGAAGGGGAGATGTTTCATAATTAGATGTTTGCCCTGCCATACATACGGGTCACTCAGATAAAATTTATCTTTGCTAATAACCCTTATTCTGGGAAAGATCCCTAGTTTAGATTATTCTATGTAGTTAAGAGAGGCGGAAAGGTTTCTCTTGAGCCCACAATGTCCCGATTGTTTTCAGCTCAAAATAATCTTCACGCAAAAGTGGCCCATCTTGGTGTGGTGTGCCCTTGCACCCTACAGTGTTATTAATGTTCAACATGAAGTTGTTATTGGGCTATATACATACATATTTAGGGGAATAAAATAAAATGTATTATGAAAAAAATCAGAGATTTATTTTTGAATAGCCTTTTTAGATGGGCTCCTCCTTTAGAATCAGTAGTTCTAAAAATTGGCAATAGGGGTCATGATCCATGAAGCAACATCAACTTTAGTTTCACCCAATTAAACCCAAGTGGGCCAATAGATTATTTTTTGACCTGTGATGATTAAATAGGTATTGTTGCTCAATAAAACATGGGACCTGTGCCTTGACCTCTCTTTTTGGTTCACCAGCTATTATTTGAAGATACCACAATGCTTGATTTTTTTCTGCAATGGAGTATAATGTTTCTGGATTGGTTTTTTGTTTGTTTGTTTCATTTTGTTTTGTTTTCCCATCATACAAGTTTCCCCTATAGGAAGATAGAGACAACTTCTGTCTTAGGTAATTAATTTTTAGTATTTCAGATCTTTTGATAAGCTCTATAGTAAAGATTATTTCTCTTTCTGAATCATTCCCAGGAGGGTTAAATGTAGAAGTAATGTGCCATTTAAGAATTAGAACTATTAGTAGAATGCTACGTGTACCCCACCCCATCAGCTCCCTGATATTCCCATCACCAACCCTGTTGTAGTATCCATTCCCCAGCTGCCCGGAAGCTTTCACTGATGGCTCCCACTGTCATGTTTTCCCTGAAGGCTGTCCTTTAGAGACTAAAACTTCCTTACCCAGAGAGGCTTGGCAGTTATATGTCACTCTATTCCCCTTGCTTCAAGAAGGGACAGCCTCTGATGAGATGTAGACTCGGGACATTCCTAAGGGATCATGTTGAATTTAAACTTCTTCTGAACTCACTTTCCTGTCTTGTTTCTCTTATCTGTAATAGCTTATCCTGAGAAATTTCTCACAGTAAATCACATGCATACAAATGTCAACATTAGGCTCTTTCTAGAGAAGCTACCCTAAGATGGAAGTCAAATATGATACAGTGAGGAGTGGAGGGGCAGACAAGCAACCCCAAAATTTATCTAGGAATTTAGGAACCAAAGAAAATCTGATACTGTAGTTTTGTAGCATGTTGATTAAAACAAACAAAGAAATGAACAGAAGTGAGATTCACCAGATGCTTGTAAGTCATTAGTAAACGCATCAGACTAGAGACTAGACTGAACTATTAACTAACAGCAAATGGGAGCAGTTGAGAGAACAGTCTAGGAGTGGATAAAAAGAGTTTCATTTCAAGTTTGGATATAAAAGGATTTTCACACACACACAAAAAAAATCCAATTTAATTAAAATCGTATGTGAGACTCATAAAGAATGGTAAATTCATGAGAAGGGAGCCCTTTACAAGAGAGGAGAGAGTTCTGGTTCTTTCCTGTGGGGGAAATACCAGGACTAGATGTGGGCAAGAGAAAAATGCCTTCTAGGTAATTTACAAGTTGAGGAGAGACCAGTTAAGTTCAAGCTATTGGCAATGATAAGGAAGGTAAGGAGATTCGGAGGTATAGGTCTAATAAAAGTAAAAGTAATAATCTCAGCTTGGCAATTCATAATTACACCCAATTTGTCAAAGTAAGTGACAGTGAAGGCAGGGCTAAAAAGTATAATTTCTGCAGTCTTGAGCATTTTCACTGTGCTTGGAAAAACTGATCCTATTGCTATTGCTGATTCTGAAGGTGAAAGCATGAGTGAACTGCCTCTTGGATCAAACCTAATAAAATAAAAGAGATTAGCCCCTCATAAGATGAACCACAGTAACACACTGACTGGTTGGTGTGCTAACCAAAAAAGTATTAATCTTATTAAAACTAAAGCTCAGTCGTAGATCCACTTGGCACTTAATCTCAGTTGCCAGACATTGGAAAAAAGCTCAGTATTTCTAGGAAAACCAGATGGAAATGGTATACTTTAGACTCCACTGTTCTTCTACATGTAATATCTTGTTTACAATTAAAAATGTGAAATATTTAACAACTGTGTGTATTTAAACCCCTCATTGGGCTTCCTGCTCAGTGGTCAAGGAGTCTGCCTGTCCCTCTCCTTCTGCCTCTTCCCTCCCCAGCTGTGCTCTCTCATTCTCTTTCTCAAATAAATAAGTAAAATCTTAATTTAAAAAAAAAAAGAAAAGAAAAAAAGAAACTCCCCTGAAAACATATAAACATTTAGAATTTTCTTTGTGGAAGGGTGCTGGATTATGAATTTGCTTCTTTCTTATGTATAAACCCATTCAGATCTGTTTATTCTTGTGTCAGTTTTAGAAAGTTCTGTTTTTCAGTTATTTGGTCCATCCCTTCTAAATTGTTAAGTTTTTTGGCATACTTTTGTTTTATAATATACTATATTTCTTTTTAAAGATTTTTATTTATTTAGTTGACAGACAGAGATCACAAGTAGGCAGAGAGAGAGAGAGAGGGAAGCAGGCTCCCTGCTGAGCAGAGAGCCCGATGCGGGACTTGATCCCAGGGCCCTGAGATCATGACCTGAGCTGAAGGCAGTGGCTTAATATATTTTTATTATTTTTGTGATGTCTAGTAATATCCCTTCCTTTTTGTTTCTTAACAATCTATCAGTTTTATTCATCTGTTTAAAGAATCAGCTTTTAGCATTAAATATTTTGTTTCTAATTTATACATTTTTTAAAAGATTTTGTTTATATATTTGACAGAGATCACAAGTAGGCAGAGAGGCAGGCAGAGAGATGTAAGTCTGGCATATGACTCAATAAATATGTGCCAAATACATAAGCAAATAAATATGAAGTCATCAGTAAATATATGAGTATATGAGTGAATCCATCTGGTATTGGATATATTGCTTTCTTGCTTCCTTAGGCTCCTAAGAATCTTCTCTGGTGTCCTACCTTCCTTTCAACTTAAAAGTAGAGACATCTCACATTTAAGTAAGTGGAGACTAGTATGCCTTCTCTAGCAAAGACAAAATACTTTGTGGGCAACTACAAAATATTTTCTCTTCACAATGGATAGGAATCTAAATTTGTTTCTATAGATCTGTGTAGATGTAAATACAGAAGCAACCTCTATTTATTGAGTTACCGCTAGTTAAAGCAACATGCTAACCACAAGGGAATAAAAAGGGAAGATTATAGGGGTTCGTCCCACTAGAAGTTTAATTGGCTGTCATGTGGCACAAGAGAGATTCAGAATCCTCTAAGAATTATACAGTATTTAATCATAGAGATTGTTAAATAAGAAAAATGACAGGTTGCTTTTTAGTGAAACTGACCTCTTTGTAGAAATTAGAATGAAATGCTTAATGAGTAGGCAGTTGCTAAGGTGGTTATACTATATTATAATAAAGAAGGTGTTTTAACTAATACAGGACTGGCCCTGAATTCCATCTAACCCTGTCACTTACTAACTATATAACACATCTCAAACCCAGCTGCATCTTATAAACATTTGGAAAATATTTATCTTACAAAACTGTCCTCATAATCAAATGAGATATATAAGTCTATGTCAATTGATACTCAGTAATTAATAAGTTTTGTTAATATTATTAGTATCATAAACATTAAATTGGATACCATGATACACTACAATAGCTTTATTTATTTATTTTTTTAAGATTTCATTTACTTATTTCAGAAGACAGAGAGGGCACACATGAGCACAAGTTGTGGGAGGGCAGAGGGAGAGATTTCTCAAGTAGACCCCCTGCTGAGTGTAGAGCCTGATGCAGTGATGCAGGACTTCCATCTCCTGACTCATGAGATCATAACCTGAGGGTGAACCAAGAGTCAGACACTTAACAGACTGAGCCACATACACATACCCCAATAGCTTTTTTTAAAAATCAATTTTAAGAAGTAAAATGCTTTCTTTTTCTGCATATCCATATTATTTCTACAATCCTAACATGTCTATCATGTGTATCAATGTATCCCTCAGAACTCTGCTACCATAGAATATATTTTATCAAAGTTTTGATGTCATAGGAGAATAAGGGACCCTTCCTAAAGCCATAAATTCATGACATAGATTGCTATTTATTTTTTTTATTACATGACATGGATTACTATTTCATTTTCATTTACTGTGCCATAGCCAAGTTCAACTCACTGAATATTTGTTAGCCAGTATTTTTTTTTGTCTTTTTTTTTTTAAGATTTATTTATTTGACAGAGAGAGATCACAAGTAGGCAGAGAAGCAGGCAGAGAGAGAGGAGGAAGCAGGCTTCCTGCCAAGCAGAGAGCCCAATGCAGGACTCGATCCTAGGACCTTGAGATCATGATCTGAGCCAAAGGCAGAGTTTTAACCCACTGAGCCACCCAGGCGCCCTTTTTTTGTCTTTTGATTGGGGATTTTAACCCATATATGTGTGTGTGTGTGTGTGTGTGTGTGTATACACACATATATACACATATATATATGTATATACTCAAATATATATATATATATATATACATGCACACACACACATATATACATGTATTTATTCACATATAATGTATTGTTGGCTTCAGGCATGCAAGTCTATGAATCATCAGTCTTACAAAATTCACAGCACTCACCATAGCACATATACTTCCCAATGTCCATAACCAACCACCCTATCCCCACCTCCCACCCCCCCAGCAACCCTCAATTTGTTTCATGAGATTAAGAGTCTTTTCTGGTTTGTCCCCCTCCCTGGCCCCATCTTGTTTTATTTTTTCCCTCCCTGCTCCCCACGAGCCCCCACCCTGCCTCTCAAATTCCTCATATCAGAGAGATCATATAATAATTGTCTCTCTCTGATTGAATTATTTCGCTTAGCATTATACTCTCTAGTTCCATGTCATTGCAAGTGGCCAGATTTCAATTTTTTTAATGGCTGCATAGTATGCCATTGTGTATATAAATGCCACACATTCTTATCCATTCATCTGTTAATGGACATCTAGGTTCCTTCCATAGTTTGGCTATTGTGGACATTGATGCTATAAACATTCAGGTGCAAGTGTCTCTTCAGATCACTGCATTTGTATCTTTAGGGTAAATAGGCAGTGATGTGACTATTGGGTCATAGAATAGCTCTATTTTCAACGTTTTGAGGAAACCCCATACTGTTTTCCAGAGTGGCTGAACCAGCTTGCATTCTCACCAACACTGTAGGAGGGTTCCCCTTTCTCCACATCCTCGTCAATACTTGCCATTTCCTGAATTGTTATTTTAGCTATTCTGACTGGTGTGAGGTAGTATCTCATTGTGGTTTTGATTTGTGTTTCCCTGATGCTGAGTGATGAGCATTTTTTCATGTGTCCGTTGGCCATTTGGGTGCCTTCTTTACAGAAATGTCTGTTCATGTCTTCCCATTTCTTGATTGGATTCTTTTTTCTTTGGGTGTTGAGTTTGATAAATTCTTTATAGATTTTGGATACTAGCCCTTTATCTGATGTGTCATTCGCAAATATCTTCTCCCATCTGTCAGTTGTCTTTTGGTTTTATTGACTGTTTCCTGTGCTGTGTAAAAGCTTTTGATACTGATGAAGTGCCAGTAGTTCATTTTTACCCTTGCTTTCCTTGCCTTAGGCAGTGTTTCTAGGAAGAAGTTGCTGCAGCTGAGATCAAAGAGGTTGCTGCCTATGTTCTCCTCAAGGATTTTGATGGATTCCTGTCTCACATCAAGGCCTTTCATCCATTTTGAGTCGATTTTTGTGTGTGATATAAGGAAATGGTCCTGTTTCATTCTTCTGTATGTAGCTGTCCAATTTTCCCAACATCATTTGTTAAAGAGACTGTTTTGGTTTTTTTTTTTTTCCCATTGGACATTATTTATTTGTCGAAGATTAATTGACCATAGAGTTAAGGTCCATTTCTGGGCTCTCTATTCTGTTCCATTGATCTATGTGTCTATTTTTATGTACCATACTGTCTTGATGATTACAGCTTTGTAATAGAACTTGAAATCTGGAATTGTGATGCCGCCAACTTTGGTTTTCTTTTTTAACATTCCTCTGGCTATTTAGGGTCTTTTCTGTTTCCATATAAATTTTAGGATTATTTGTTCCATTTCTTTGAAAAAAAAGTTTATGGTATTTTGATAGGAATTGCATTAAATGTGTAAATTGCTTTAGGTAGCATAGACATTTTCACAATATTTGTTCTTCCAATCCATGAGCATGGAACGTTATTCCATTTCTTTGTGTCTTCCTCAATTTCTTTCATGAGTCCTTTATAGTTTTCTGAGTATAGATTTCTTTGCCTCTTTGGTTAGGTTTATTCCTAGGTATCTCATGGTTTTGGGTGCAATTGTAAATGGGATCAACTCCTTAATTTCTATTTTTCTTTCTCTGTCTTGCTGTTGGTGTATAGGAATGCAACTGATTTCTGTGCATTGATTTTATATCCTGACATTTTATTGAATTCCTGTATGAATTCTGGCAGTTTTGAAGTGGAGTCTTCGGGTCTTCTGCATAAAGTATTATATCATCTGCAAAGAGTGAGAGTTTGACTTCTTCTTTACTAATTTGGATGCCTTTTATTTTTTTGTTGTTGTTGTCTGGTTGCTGAGGCTAGGACCCCTCGTACTATATTGAATGCAGTGGTGATAGTGGACATCCCTGCTGTGTTCCTGACTTTAGGGTAAAAGCTCTCAGTTTTTCCCATGAGAATGATATCCGCTGTGGGTTTTTTGTAGATGGCTTTTATGATATTGAGGTATGTACCCCATCCCAACACAGTGAAGAGCTTTCATCAAGAAAGAATGCTTTACTTTGTCAAAAGCTTTTTCAGCATCTATTGAGAGTATCCTATGGTTCTTGTTCTTCCTTTTATTAATGTATTTTGTCATGTTGATTGATTTGTGGATGTTGAGCCATCCTTGCAGCCCAGGAGTCAGTGAACTATGGTGGTGAACAATCCTTTTAATGTATTGTTTGATCCTATTGGCTAGTATTTAGGTGAGAATTTTTGCATCCATATTCGTCAAGGATATTGGTCTGTGATTGTCCTTTTTGATAGGGTTTTTGTCTGGTTTTGGGATCTAATGCTGGCCTCATAAAATGTCTTTGGAAGTTTTCCTTCCATTTCCATTTTTGGAAAAGTTTCAGGAGAATAGGTATTAATTCTTCTTTAAATGTTGGTAGAATATCCCTGGGAAACCGTCTGGCCCTGGGCTCTTGTTTGTTGGGAGATTTTTGATGACTGCTTCAATCTCCTTACTTGTTATGGGTATGTTCAAGTTTTCTATTTCTATTTCTTCCTGGTTTGATTTTGGTAATTTATATGTCCCTAGGAATGCATTCATTTCTTCTAGATTGTCAAATTTGCTGCTGTATAGTTGCCATAATATATTCGTAAAATTGCATTTCTTTGGTGTTGGTTGTGAGCTCTCCTCTTTCATTCATGGTTTTATTAATTTGGTCCTTTATCTTTTCTTTTTGATATGTCTGGAGAGGGGTTTATAAATCTTATTAATTCTTTCAAAGAACCAGCTCCTAGTTTCATGGATCTGTTCTAATGTTCTTTTTTTTTTAAATTATTATTATTATTTTTTAAAGATTTTTATTTATTTATTTGATAGAGAGAGTATGAGAGACAAGAAGGTCAGAGGGAGAAGCAGACTCCCCATGGAGCTGGGAGCCCGATGCGGGACTTGATCCCTGGACTCCGGGACCGTGACCTGAGCCAAACGTAGTTGCCTAACCAACTGAGCCACCCAGGTGCCCATAATGTTCTTTTGGTTTCTATTTTATTCCAATCTGCTCTGATCTTTATGATTTCTCTTCTCCTGCTGTGTTTAGGCTTTCTTTGTTATTCTTTCTCTAGCTCCTTTAGGTGTACGGTTAGGTTGTGTACTTTGAGACCTTTCTTATTTCTTGAGAAAGGCTTGTAGTGCTATTTACTTTCCTCTCATGACCACCTTTGCTGTGTCCCAAAGATTTTGAACAGTTGTGTTTTCAATTTTATTTCTTTCCATGAATTTTTCCAATTCTTTAATTTCCTGGTTGACCCATTCATTCTTTAGTAGGATGTTCTTTAGTCCCCATATATTTGAGTTTTTCCCAACTTTCCTCTTGTGGTTAAATTCTAGTTTCAAAGCACTGTGGTCTGGAAATATGCAGGGAATGATCCCAGTCTTTTGGTACTGGTTGATACCTGATTAGTGACCCAGGATGTGATATCTTCTGGAGAATTTCCATGTGCGCTAGAGAAGAATGTGTATTCTGTTGCTTTGGGATAGACTGTTTTGAATATATCTGTGGTGTCCATATGGTCCAGTGTGTCATTTAAAGTTTTTATTTCCTTGTTGATCTTTTGGTTATATGATCTGTCCATTTCAGTGGGGGAGGGGGGGCTGTTAAAGTTCCCTACTATTATTGTGTTATTGTTATTGTATTTCTTTGAGTTTGTTATTAATTGGTTTATATAGTTGGCTGCTTTCATGTTAGGGGCATAGATATCAAAAAGTGTTAAATCTTCTTGTTAGACAGACCCTTTAAGTCTTTGGCTTAAAATATAATTTGTCTGTTATAAAGATTGCCACCCCTGCTTTCTTTTGATGTCCATTAGCATGATAAATTGTTTTTCCACCCCCTCACTTTAAATCTGGAGGTGGTTTTGGTCTAAAGTGAGTTTTTTGCAGACAGCGTGTGTTTTTTTTTCTTTTTAATCCATTCTGATACCCTGTGTCCTTTAAAAACAAAAAGATTTTATTTATTTATTTATTTATTTGAGAGACAGCATGGTGTTGTTTTTTTAATTCATTCTGATATCCTGTGTCTTTTTTTTTTTAAGATTTTATTTATTTATTTGAGAGAGAGAGAGAGAACAAGTGGGACAAGGGGCAGAGGGAGCAGTAGACTCCCTGCTGAGCAGGGAACCCAATGTGGGACTCGATCCCAAGACCCTGGGATCATGACCTGAGCTGAAGGCAGATGCCTAACAACTGAGCCACCCAGGCACCCCACTCTATGTCTTTTGATTGGGGTATTTAGCCCATTTACATTTTGGGTAACTATTGAAATATATGAATTTAGTGCCATTGTATTTCCCTCAAGGTGACTGTTACTGTATATTGTCTCTGTTCCTTTCTGGTCTATTACTTTTAGGCTCTCTTTTTGCTTAGAGGAACCTTTTCAATATTTCCTGTAGGGCTGGTTTGGTGTTTGCCAATTCTTTTAGTGTTTGTTTGTCCTGGAAGCTTTTTATCTGTCCTATTTTCAATGACAACTTAGCTGGATATTTTTTCAGGTAATGCTCTGAATATATCACGCCAGTCCTTTCTGGCCTGCCAGGTGTCTGTGTATAGGTCTGATACTGGTCTAATATTTCTACCATTGTATGTTACAGACCTCTTGTCCCAAGCTGTTTACATGATTTTCTCTTTGTCTCTGAGAGTTGTTAAGTTTTACTACTAGATGAAGGGGTATCGACCTTTATTCGTTAATTTTGAGAGGGGTTCTCTGTGTCTTCTGGATTTTGATGCTTGTTCTCTTTGCCATAATAGGAAAATTCTGTATATAATTTGCTCCAATATATCTTCTGCTCACTCTGTCTTTCTTCTTCTTCTGGGATCCCAATTATTCTAACATTGTTTCATCTTATGGTATCACTTATCTCTTGAATTCTCCCCTCATCGTCCAGAAGTTGTTTGTCTCTCTTTTGCTCAGCTTCTTTATTCTCCATCATTTGGTCTTCTATATCACTAATTCTCTCTTTTGCCTCATTTATCCTAGCAGTAAGAGCCTCCATTTTTTATTGCACCTCATTAATAACTTTTTCAATTTCAACTTGGTTAGATTTTAGTTCTTTTATTTCTCCAGAAAGAGATTTTCTAATATCTTCCATGCTTTTTTTGAGCCCAGCTAGCACCTTGATAATCATCATTCTGAACTCTAGTTCTGACATCTTACTAATATCTGTATAGATTAGGTCCCTAGCTGTTGGTACTGCCTCTTTTTCTTTTCTTTTGAGGTGAGTTTTTCTGCCTTGTCATTTTATCCAGATTAGCATCAATGAATGAGAGAACAAAGTACTAAAAGGGTAGCAATGACCCCAGAAAAAGATTCACTAACCAAATTGGAAGAAACCTGAAACTGGGTTGTGGGGGGAGAAAGGAGAAAAAATATATATACATATCTCTATATTTTTTGTATATATATATTTCCCCTTTCTTCCCTCCACCCTAGTAATATATAATATATAATACATAAATTATATATGTATATAAAATATACATATATAGTATAAAATATATAATAAAATATATTTATGAAATATATAATAAAGTATATTTATAAAATTATATAAATCATTTAAAATATATATTATATAATGTATATACTATATAAAGATATATATAAAATAAATATACATTTATATAGATTTATATAGATATATATATTAGACTGGTGAATAAAACAGAGCCACACATTTGATTTTGGGTGTATTTTGGTCTGTTAGAAAAAACTGCCTCCCAACATTTTAAAGAAAGAAAAAGATATATATATATATATACAAAAATAAGGGTACTAAAATAAAGGTACCCTTACAAAATAATGGTAAACACAATGAAGGGATGGGATATTACTGTAAAGATGAAAATTTAAACAGATTCTAAAAAGGAATTGGTACAAAGTTGGTTGAAAAAAGAAGGGGAAAAAAAAGGAGAGAATGTGATCAGGTTGGAGACTAGAACAAAGCCATAGAGTAGATTTAGGGTATATTTTGATCTGTTGGAAGAACCTGTATTGCAAAATTTTAAAGAAAAAAGGAAACCTGTATGTATACAAAAAATAAAACTAAATACAGGGCGCCTGGGTGGCTCAGTGGGTTAAGCCACTGCCTTCAGCTCAGGTCATGATCTCAGGGTCCTGGGATCGAGTTCCGCATCGGGCTCTCTGCTCAGCAGGGAGCCTGCTTCCTCCATTCTCTCTGCCTGCCTCTCTGCCTACTTGTGATCTCTCTCTGACAAATAAATAAATAAAATCTTAAAAAAAAAAAAACACTAAATACAATGAAGGGAT
Organism: Mustela nigripes; assembly: GCF_022355385.1. Lineage (NCBI taxonomy): Eukaryota > Metazoa > Chordata > Mammalia > Carnivora > Mustelidae > Mustela > Mustela nigripes. The sequence goes on along the minus strand of NW_026739562.1, from coordinate 4,627,643 downwards.
ATCATATGACTATAAAAATGAAAATTTAGGGGTACCTGTGTGGCTCAGTGGGTTAAAGCCTCTGCCTTTGGCTCAGGTCATGATCCCAGGGTCCTGGGATCGAGCCCCACATCCGGGTCTCTGCTCAGCGGGATATCTGCTTCCTCCTCTCTCTCTCTCTCTCTCTCTCTGCCTGCCTCTCTGCCTGCTTGTGATCTCTATCTGTCAAATAAATAAATGAAATCTTTAAAAAAAATGAAAATTTAAAAGGATTTTTTTAAAAGTATTGGTAAGATAAAATAGTTTAAAAACATTAAAATAAGAGAGAGGAAATTTTTAAAAGAATAGAATAAGAAAAAAGATTTTAAAAATTTTACTTTGAAAGAAAGGAATCATGCTCCTCCCTCTAGCCAGTATCTTTTAATTGAATATATTATTTTCCCTTTTAGCACATTCCTAAAATATAGTGCCTGAAAAATCTGAACTTGAAATATGGAAAGTGGAGTTATTGACTGAAAAAATAAATAAATAAATAAATGCTAATTATAAGTGTAGTGCTTTTGTCTCTTGCAAGAGGTACACCGGTGGAGTTCCTGTGCTTCCAATAATCTGAAACCTGTTGGGATATCACCTGCAAAGTCTAGAACATTGCCTCACCCATACTAAGAAATATACCCAATAATTGCTGTGCATCTTTGAGTTTTGAGAGCAAAATAAATCACATTTTCTTATGCTGCTTTTACCAATTTGTCAGATCACCTAAGATGCCTCTGGTTTGGGGGTGGAAAATGGGGATATAAGATAATACAGTAGGTACATGAACAAGTAACACCGTGAGTTGGTTCTTATGGATGGAGAGACCCAAAAGTGCTTGCAATATCTGGGGAATATGGAGATGTTATATCATACCTGTGATGCTCCAGTAGTGAATTTCTAGGGAAAGCCTTTATGATTTGGGGACAAAACTATACCATCTTCAAAATTTAACTTACCATCATTTAACAAAATAGCTTTTCTCTCCTATGAGAAACTAAGATAGAATAAATACCATTTTTATGAAATACCAATGACCATGTAGCTTAAGCTCCCAATCATAAAATATTTATTACTTGATCTATTAATTCTTTAATTCGGCCCAGCAATGTTTAATAATCACATGAAAGTAATAGATCTAAATAGGGAAGGTATTGAAAATATAGCATACACTTATTTTTAATGGGTTACTTCCTTTTTTTAAATTTTGTTAATTTTTAATTTTGTTTATTTTTTAAAAATTAATTAATGAATTGTTAATTTATTAATTAACAAATTAATTGTTAATTTTTTATAGACGAATATATAAAACCAGCACACATATTTATTCACTCTTGTTTTTCAAGTGCATGTTAGTGAACTACAAATTCATTTAAAAGGAGATGCAAGCACTATTGTTTGGTGCCTGACATGTTTTCTGCCCTTTTTTTTTTTCATTTATTTATTTTCAGCATAACATTATCATTATTTTTTCACCACACCCAGTGCTCCATGCAATCCGTGCCCTCTATAATACCCACTACCTGGAACCCCGACCTCCCACCCCCCTGCCACTTCAAACCCCTCAGATTGTTTACTTCTAATTCAATATCATTCCACCTTTAACCTGGAATTATAGACTCATGCGTAGTTACCTGTGACCAGTCGTCTAAGGAGGAAAAAAAAAAAAAGCCAGGGGCACCTGAGTGGCTCAGTAGATTAAACCGCTGCCTTAGGCTCAGGTCATGATCTCAGGGTCCTGGGATTGAGCCCCACATCAGGCTCTCTGCTCAGCAGAGAGCCTGCTTCCTTCTCTCTCTTTGCCTGCCTCTCTGCATACTTGTGATCTCTGTCAAATAAATAAATAAACTCTTAAGAAAAAAAAAAAAGCCAACAAAATTTTAGGCATATATCTGCATGATAAATTGACATTCAGTAGAAAATGACTGATACATTCTAAGCCAGTCAGATGTTGAGAAACAGTGGGGGCAACATTCTCTCATTGAGTTATGAATGGTGAGATGATGATTTCCATGGATGGTCAAGGTCTTGGAAAGAGCTACAGTTCACAGCAAAGATACCTATGGAAGACTTATAGGATAGATTTTTTAAATGGCCCAAGATTTCATAGTACTGGTTTCTCAAGTGGAATTTTACTAAATACCCTTTCTGTGAAGAAGGATTTTAAGAAGTAGAACAGGTAACAGCTTTCTTCCTCAGCTCTCTAAAGATTTCTCAATAGGTTCATGAACTAAGTAGTCATGAACATAATGCATGTGCTCGGTAGTATGGACTTCCCTCCTCAAGGCTGATTTCTTTCCTTCTACTCTGCAGCTTGCAAACAATAGAAACTACACCTGGGCCCTCAAGTGATACGACTTAATAGAAGAAAGAAGCCACACAGCAACAGGTTGATTGTGGTGAACACCCATCCATCAAGTAGGAAATAGTAATTTATGCTAACTTGAAAAACATCTGAGTTGGTGTTTGCTTCCTGTCACTAATCACTCTTTTTTTTTGCCCGAAATGTCACCTGAAACTTACTGTCTTACCATGTTATCCCACACAAAGTGAACTCATTTTTCAGGGAACGAATGATATCTGTAGAAATCACTGGTCTCACCATATCCATATCACCAAAGGAAGCAGACTTGTATCATAATGGTAGAATGGCTAGGGAGACTCATGTAAGCTTTAGCTGGGAGGTATGCTTTATAATGTTGGGATGCTCTGAAACAGGACGTGTAGAATGCAGTGAAGTATGCATACATGGCTCTAGGAACTAAAGTAAAAGAATAGATGTCATTCTATTTATTATTACTCCTAATTACTCATTAATTTTAGTTTTTAGAATCTGTGACTCTGGGTCCTGTAAACACAGACATCTTAATGCTCGAAATATGAGTACTTTTACCAGAGAACCCAAGACCACTGTAGAACATAGATTCTATGAATTTGAAGCTAAGTGTTCTACTCGGTCATATCAGCCTTCTCTTGTCAGTGGGTAAACAGAGAATAGGAAGTTACAAGGTATTCTGGCTTATATAGTAAGGGAAAATAAGGTTACTGATAAGCAAAGGGGCATAAAGTAGTCTGGAAATAATCCAGATGATACTTATTGGTGTTACTTTATGCTACTCCATTTGACATTAAAGTTAATATAAGGATGCAGCAAGCATTTATAGACAGCATCAACATAGGCTTAGTTAGATCACCATAAATCAAATTGTGGTCCCTCAACCAGTTAATAAAATCTAAGTGATTATATCATTTTAAAATTAGCAATTGTGTAAGGTTGCTTGGCTATTTCTTCTTTACTGGGGTGATGTGGCTAAATGGTGTGTGTGGCTTTGTGCATAAATGGGCCAAGTAGGCACTGTCCATCCGTGAAATTGCACTTGTTCAGGGCAGATAGCTCTGTTGGAAACCCTTGGCCATTCTCAGTTCTTGGAAATAATAATAGGGTCATTTCTTACCTGCCTACTTGACACGGTATATTCCAGAGAGAGAGGCAGGTTTTGACACCAAAGGCATTCTCTCACCCTTTCTTTTACATGACTTGTCAAAAGGCTAAGGTAAAGTAAAAAATAGACAAGCCAGCAATGGGATGGAAAATGAGGTTGGGGGTTATGAGTTTCAATGGACTCTGATGATATCCAGGAGACATTTTCATTATGTGATAGCTGAATGGGGGGAAAGTGGGTGCCTTTTCTTTTTGAAAAAAAATAAGTGGCTTGTAATATTTCTTTTCTATTCTGTGGATAAGAATCTAAGGCTCTTTCAATATTTTGGCACTAACTTTGAAACCTCTGGGGATTATTATTACTCCTGGGAGATAGATCAGAGGGACGTTTATCCTGTGGTATCTCCAGCAGTAAAAAAATCTTAGGGTTCCACTCAACATTTAGTGTTGGATAAAGCAAAAACCAAGTTTTAAGTCAATCTGTACCTTCCACTGGATGCCAAGAAGAAATGAAATCTTTACAAATAGCTAGTTTATCCAAATATCCTTCTGTTACTCCATCCATCCATCTAGATAGCCATCCAGCTGGCCAGTATAATGAAATACACTTATTAAGAATTACAGTACATCCATAATTATATGAACCTTTGTTGTAAATTTGAGAAACACAATCATAAATCATGAAAATCTGAGATGTCAGAGAAAATAGATTCATCTACTCCAACACTATCCTTGTAAAAGTGGAAAATGAAGATTCCAAGTAATAGGAAATGATTTTTTTCCAAGGCAGAGATGCATATAATTTTATGTCAGCCTTGAGTAAACCTCAAAGTGGGGTAACATCAAATCCAGGGCTAAGAACCAAGCCATCCAACCCTTAGAGAACATATCTGCTCTTTCTGAAATTATAATCCAACTGTGGAGGAAGAACCAACATGTGTGAGACAATTCTAAACAATGAAGTGATACAGTGTATATATAATCAGTAACACACAGAGTGTCACTTGTTTTGAATTATATGTACTTATATAATTATAGTTATATGAATTATATATGCATAAAATAAGAGAGAATTGGGTGTGGAATGTGTTTTGGAATAATCCAGAAAGCTTCTAAGGAGGTATGAATGTGGAAATAGGTAGTTTGAACCATGGTGGTAAGTAGGATTTAGATAATGGAGAGACAGATGGAGGGATGTTAGGTGGAAGACCTTTGATAAAATGAGTGAGACATTGTGCTGGTGGAACTATCAGAGGGGTGGGTGAATGGACCTCTCTTGCTGCATCAGAAGCCAGAATGGGTAACAGTGATAAAGGTATATTCATTCATTCAATTTTGACAAACTTCACAACATTGATCCTTGGGTAAATATTAGGTGTTTTTCCTTCCTATCCCTTCCCTTCCCTTCTCTTCCCTTCCCTTTCCTTTTCCTCTTTTCTTTTTCTCTTTTTTTAATCTAGTTGTTTTCTTTTGGTTTGAATCTCCCTTTTTTTTGTTCAGTTGCTTTCTTTTGGTTTGAACTTCCTTTTATTTTCCTGAGCTGCAGGAAATAAGGCATCCTTGCTCTTCCTTTCCACCTGAAGTCCTTCCTTGAAGAGAACACAGTAGGATCCCAGGGCAGTGCAGGAAGAGTTCAAACTCTGAATGGAAAACAGACTCAGTTCATCCAGTGTTAAGTATATAGTTCCTCCCAGTGGAACTGGCTTGCCATTTCTCACTCAGCTTTCTTAAAAATGTATTGGCAAATCTTAACAGCTTTTATCCTTGTTGGTCTGCATGACAAACCTCTACTAATTCCTAAACTGCAAATTAAATGCTTGAGGATGAACAGAGATCAGATTAAAAACTTCACACTTCACAGAGACCAGCTCAGCAGGAGTAGTCAGATTCTTTAAGCCATCATGAAGGAATGGAAACAGGCTGCTCTTGTCTGGAAGCCCATTAAAGTAGGAACTAGAATAATTGTAATGTGATATTAAAGCTAATTTCCTACAGGCTGAGAGGTGCCTTGGACACAATAAATAATACTAATAATATTATACTGTCTTGTCAAAACATGCTTTATACACACATTGATATGATTTACTATTTAAAAAGAATAGTATTGGCTATAATCTCATCGACATCTACCAGAGCTTTAGGAAATGAATTAATATTACAACAGGATCACTTCCTAAGGGGTTTTAATGTAACAAGACACTGTTTGTGCCAGAGTATAAATTGTCTTGAGATTTAATTACTCATAATGCACTTCTGAGCTGTTCTTGTGATACATCTTTTAGTGAAATCATCTGTCTTAGAAAATATAAAACAGGTGAAAATTAGGAACTAGAGAATCCAAAAATTAACTTTTTAAAAAAATTACTGATTTCTTGGGGTGCCTGGGTGGCTTAGTTGGTTAAATGGTCAGCCCTTCATTTCAGCTCAAGTCATGATCTCAGGATCTTGGGCTGGAGCCCAGGAGCACAAGGCTCTGCTGCTCAGTGGGGAGTCTACTTGAGATTTTCTCTCTTCCTCTCCCTCTGTCCCTCCTCCCGCTTGTATGTGCTCTCTCTCCCTTTCTCTCTAAAATAAAACAAATAAATCTTTAAAAACATTTAAATAAACTTACTGATTTCTTTTAAATAAGGCATTTTTAAAAGAAGGCACAAAATAGTGTAGGTATTTTAATTGGCCATGTATGGAGTTGGGAGCTCCTATTCTCTAAGCCTCACAGACCTTCCCAGCAGATATTGAAATAAGATAAAATGTGATAGTAGTTAGAATTGGTTCATAATGTCAATAAAAATGAAGATACATGAATGAAATGAGTAGTATTTTAGTAGGGGAAAGCAGAAGGACTTGGTATATAACCAAAGGTTAGCAATGAAAAAGAAGGAAGTTGCACAAATTGATAAGATCACTCAAGGGAGGAGCGTCTAGGTGGCTCACTGGGTTAAGTCTCTGCCTTCAGGTCATGATCAGGTCATGATCTCAAGGTCCTGGGATCAAGCTCTACATCTGGCTCTCTGCTCAGCAGGGAGTCTACTTCCCCCCCTCTCTCTGCCTCTGCTCTGCCTTCTTATGATCTCTATCTCTCTCTCTCTGTCAAATAAATAAATAAAAATCTTAAAAAAAAAAAAAAAAGATTACTCAAGGGAATAGTGTAAAAAAGAGAAAAAAATGAATTTTGTAAATAACCCTGAATAACTACAATTTATTGTTAAGGTAGAGAAGGAAGAAACCATAAAAGGATTGATGAGTATCTGGAGAAGGCCACAATAAATTATGTAGTAGGTGTTGGCACAAAATTAAGGGAAGATATTGTTTCAAGTGGATGAGAATTCTCAACACTAATAAATGTTCAGAAAATTTCAAGAGATACAGTTTTTAAGACAGCCTAAAAGATTCAGTAATAAAGAGATTTTTGTTGTCCTTTGTAAGAATACAGGGCTCTGGTCCTTAGAGTTATGAGAAACATGGAGGGCCAAATCTCTTCTTTGCAGATATCCTCCAATTTTCTATGCCTAGTCAACCAAAAAGGAGGGTCCATTCAAAATACTGGATGCCAGCAGTGATATTATAGTTTGTCCTAGGAACATGGGGACAGCTTATGAAGCAGGAAATGCTGGTATTCCTTGATAGTGAATAGACATATAACTGAGATCAGAACTGAGAAGATGTCCAGTGGTCATGGGCTGAAGAAAAGCCACAGGCTTGATGTCTAATGGCAATTTAGAATAGATGTTTTTCAGAATCAAAAACAACAGTGGAGAATCAGGCACATGTTTGCAACAATAGCTTTTCATTTTTTTCCTTGATCCTTTTCTTGGATCATTTCATCATCTATGTGATTTTAATGACTGTTTATGGTTATGACTCCCAGGCTTATTCATCCCACCTATATATCTAGTTGGCCAGACAAGACTAAAGGTCCTATCTAGTTGCCCAGATACATACTAAAGATCTTGTGTCTTTTTCTTGTTTTACCAATTTCTAATCAGGTACCAAGTCTTGTTGATTTTATTTCCTGAACAGTACTCAACTCTGTTCACTAATTTTCAACTTCCTTGATATTATGCCATTCGAGGCCACCATTACCTACTGTCTGGTATTTCCAACAACAAGTTGCTGTCTGCCTTTTCCCAAACCTGGTTCTTGACAATGCACTCTGCCTAACATAAGCAGAATGGTAATTTTAATGTGCATAATTAATTTTGTCATTTTCCTTATTAAACCTCTTCAAAGTTTTTGTAATGCTTTTAAAATTAAGTCCACTTGTATTAATCCAATTTGAGGATTTATAATCTGGACTTTGCTTATCCCTGCAGTATTATTTCATACTGTTCTTTCCCTTGCTTCTCACTCCAGCCTCATTAGCCTTCTTTAAGTTCCTCAAACTTACTGTGTTCCTTCCTACCTTGGGTTCTTTGAATATATTTTCCCCTCTGTCTAGGGCATTCTTACCTATTTTTTAAAATTTTTATTTATTTTTTAAATTTCTTTTCAGTATTCTGGAGTTCATTGTGTATGCACCACACCCAGTGCTCCATGCAATATGTGCCCTCCATAATACCCACCACCAGACTTACCCAACCTCCCACCCCCATCTCCTCCAAAACCCTGTTAGTTCCTTAAAGTCCACAGTCTCTCATGGTTTATCTCTCCCTCCAGTTTCTTCCAACTCCCTTCTACTCCCCATCTCCCCATGTCTTCTGTGTCATTCCTTATGCTCCACAAATAAGCAAAACCACATAATAATTGACTCTCTCTGCTTGACTTCTTTCACTCAGGATAATCTCTTCCAGTCCTGTCCATGTTAATACAAAAGTTGGGTATTCATCCTTTCTGATGGAGGCATAATACTCCATTGTATATATGGACCACATCTTCTTTATCCATTTGTCCCTCAAAAGGCATCTTGGTTCTTTCCACAGTTTGGTGACTGTGGCCGTTGCTACTATGAACATTGGGGTACAGACGGCCCTTCTTTTCACTACATCTGTATCTTTGGGGTAAATACCCAGTAGTGCAATTGCAAGGGTCATAGGGAATCTCTACTTTTAATTTTTTAAGGAATCTCCACACTGTTTTCCAAAGTGGCTTCACCAACTTGCATTCCCACCAACAGTGTAAGAGGGTTATTTTGAACCATGTTCTTATATTTTTCTTGGGTAACTTCTATTCGTAATTTATTTTCTAGCTCAGAAGTTCCTTCTTTGGTACACCTTGTCAAGTTTTCTTGATAGCTAGGAATGACATACCAAGTAAAAGGAATTGCTATAAATAGCCCTTTAGTAATGTGGTGATGAAATGCAGGGGGAGAGGTAGCATTCTATGGTCCTATGATTAGGGTTAAGGCTTTTAGGTAGACTATGCCTCTGAACTATGAATTTCACAAGTTTTTTCTTGTTCTTCTTCCTGCTTTGGTGGAACAGGATGTTTAGAGTAGGCTGACATTGGGTATTTCCCTTCCTTGAGGTATATTAGGCTTTGATAATACATAGCTTGTTAAGTTCTGGTTAACTGGTTTTCCCTTAGGACAGCCTTTGTTAAAGAACAATGCTCTGACATCTTCTCCTCTTCCTATCCTGGAACCATGAGAGGATTACCTCAGATATTTACTGTAAGAACCTAGTTGAGCTTCTGGAGGTACCTCACAATATTGGGGGGTTCCCTCTAGAGTTTTTAACCCTAAAAATTGTTCACATGGAACTTGCAGCCTTCAGGTTTCCCACCCCAGCACTGGTTCCCATTACAGTTTCTGCTCCAGTAAGCCATAACTCCCTGTGTTTGCCTATTTCTCTAATCTTTGGAGCAGTGATTTCCCTGAGTTCTCCTCTCTCTGACATATCCAAGAAGAGTTGGTGATCTTTTAGTTATGTTCAACTAACTTTTATTTCTTGGGACAGAGTGTAACTTCCAAGCTCCTTCTGTGTAGAATGGAATGCTAGAAGTTACTTATTCTTTGTTTCCCCCAAGTTTGATTTAGGTGCCTCATTATATGTATTCCTGTGGTACCTTAAACTTTCCCTAAGGCATTTCCCTCATGTTGTATTATAATTAGACTTATTTGCTTTTCTTCCATAGACTGTAAGAGGACATGAAGAGTCCAGATTCATTCATCAACGTGTTTTCAGTATATACCACTATAATCAGAGAAGTTCTTAATAAATAGTACTGAATAACTGAGTAACTGAAATATAACAGACATAGTTGGATTTAGCCAAAGTCTAACAATATCTTAATCCATATTTGGCATTTCACAGCAGGCATTCTGCCATCCATCACAACCAATCCAAGGTGGACCTCCCTAACTCATGATGCTACTCTTTCATTCCCAATCCAACTAAGATGTTACAATCCATTTATATATGTAGCTACCAACCACCAAAAGTTGCTATGTAGCATAAAACTTACTTTTCTTCCATGCCCTGGACTATACAGACTAAATCTAAATGGGTGACAATGTTCTTAAACTTGTAGGTTCATGGTTTTTGTGTCATGTTGACATCTTCATACTATTTTTGAAAACATAAAAAGGCTGCTGCTTTCAAAAGCATAATCTAGATTCTAAAAAAATAGTTCTAAAAAAGGCCAAAGTGCTTCTAATGAGGTTGGATGGCAGATCTTGGTAACCAGGCTTGGTCTTGGTTACCAGGCTTGGTCTTGGTTACTGAGGATGTTGGCAAAAATTGGCAAAACATTTGTTCTTCCAACATGTTCATGCCAAAGAGATTTATTAGTTATTCACTGTGTGTTTAAAGCTGTGATTTGGTTACTTTGGTGATTCAAGCATTATCCTTGCCTTTGAAGAGCTCATAGTCTACCCAGGAGAAAGTCACATGAGAGAGTGATTACAATGACACATGTACATGCTATAAAAGAGTGATGTGCAAAGTCCTATGGGACTAAACAGAAAGAGTCAGTTAAGTGTCAGGAGTCACATCTCCAAGAATGAGATCTTAAGGCTTTTCTGCAGTTCTATACAACACCCTGGCCATTCACTCAGGCTCGTCCTCCCTTTAAAAGCTACTTTCCTCCTACCCCTTTTCTAAAGTCTCTAAAACTTCATTCTGCTCCCCACTTTCAAATGACTTTATTTTTTTTTTATTAAACTAAGAAAATAAAAGTAGGCAGAAAATAACTTCCAGAAGTTTTATCTACCTACTGCTCTAATGTCCAATGCTCCCCTGAGATCTATCTGATCCCATTCTCTGCCACTGGCCCTGCCATGCTCAATCCACTGTAGGGACACTGGCCTCCTCAGTACTCCTCCAACTAACTAGGCATATATTCCTGCCTCAGGGCTTTTGCACTTGCTATTTTCTCTGTCTGAATCTCTCCCTAGACATCTGAAGAACTTGCTCTCTCAAATTGCTAAGGTCACAGATACCTTGTGTCTGAAGTCAGGCCTGGTTACTCTGTATAATACTGCCTGCATTATCTCCCCATTCCTCAATGCTGCTTTATTTTTCTCCATTTCACTTACCCCTAAACATAGCTTACATTATCTACTTTGTTTATTGTCTCTTTCCCTCCTTGAAAAATAACTTTCATAAGGACAGAAACATTAACATTCTTGTTCACTGATATCTTCCCAAGCATAAATGGTTTCCTTTGCTGATATTTTCTCATTGCTGAGAATGGGGTCTTTCATGTATTATACACTCAATAAATATTTTTGAGTAAAATAGTGTGTTGAAAGAGTGGAGGTTAGAACATAAATTATGTTCAACAAATATTATTTACTGGAGAAATTAATACTAGTTAAAGAAACAAATTAACACAAGATAATTCTATAAGGTAAAGAGAATATCCAAAGGTCATAATATGACCTTTTTTTTTTTTTAGGTTTTTATTTATTAGAGAGAGAGCACAAGTAGGCAGAGCGGCAGGAGGAGGGAGAGGGAGAAGCAGGCTCTCCGCCAAGCAGGGAGCCCGATGTGGGGCTTGATCTTTGGACCCTGGGATCATGACCTGAACCAAAGGCAGCTGCTTAACTGACTTAGCCACCCAGGCACCCCTAATATGACCTTTAAGACTAGGTCTGATGCCTTATAATCTTTATAGCTCTAGTATCTACCATAGTGTCTGGTAAATAGCAGATATGTGCTCAACAAACAAATGAAAAATAAATACTAGCCATTAAATCTACTGAATCCATTCAAATCTATTGAATCATGCTTGAATATTTAGTGGCATTGGGCAATGTTTTAATAAATATTCTGTGAAAGAGGCATGTTATTGAACTTTCTGCATAGTATGATTCCCACATGTAAAAGACTATATTTACAATAACTTTAGGCATAGAAGACTAGATGGAAAAATTTCAGAAACTATTCCAGTGATTATCTGTAGGTTATGACACAAAGATGAGCCATCTTATATTTTGTGCATTTCACATTTCCTCTAATTATTTTTTTAAAATCAAAATAAAAAATGTTATAAAATCTCATGATGTTACTAAAATAGGAATGAGAAGGGAAGGGAAAAGTCAGTAATTAGTTATCTGGTGTCTAAGATTACCTATTCATATTAGTGCAGTTTTATGAGCCATTCAAAGGGTTGGTATTTATGTGTGGTGCACAAAGGCTGAGCTGCCATCAGCAGTTTTCAGAATGTCACTTGAACTTCTGTCAGGTAACAGGATATTCATTCATCTTCATCAGCTATAAATTTGGAATCCCAATTCAATTTAAAAATATTTATTGAGCTCTTAATATGTGCCAGGCACTCTGCCAAGGCATTGAAGCCACAAAGGCAAACAAGACACTGTCCATGACCTCAAGGTTTTCCATTTAGACAGAAGAGAGACATGTTTAAAAACAATGGCAAAACAAACACTTGCAAACAAACAAAAGCCACTCAATTCAGAGTAGTTATTATAAGGAGATCTCTAGGAGGACAGGGGCCATATCTGTTTCATCCACTTTGTATCCTTTGTGCCATACACAGTAACCCAAAGGAGAAGGCAACCAACAGCTATATGTTTGATTTTAAGTTTAGGAATTAAACTCGAGAAGTATGCTCAAGGTATGTGGTATTGGAATCAGAATGCCTTCTTCAAAGGACATACTGGTTTCTAGTCTTTCTTAGAAGCAACTCCATGAATGTTAAAAATTAGGTCTGGCTTAAATTAGCTGTTCTTATATTTGAAAAGTAAAAGCTCACTAAATGCATGCCTTGATATTCAGCAAGAATGGGAGAGGAATATACGTGGAAAACTTCTTTGAAGACCTGCAGATAGCCTAGATATGGCCTTCTTTTCCATCCTGTTCCATTACCCATTGCATCATGGTGCCAGTGGGCTAAAGGTATAAGCATGTAGGTGAGACAACATGTAAAGGGAAAGGAGCATGGAAGAAAAACCACGTTGCCCTGGATTTGAACCACAGCATCTAACCCTTAGCTGGATGACCTAGACTGAATGACTTAATCTCTCTGAGTCTCTATCTTTAAAAATGAAGATGGTAGAAGCATCTCAGGATTATTATGGAAATGAAATAATTTATGAAATTTTCAGTGAAAATGAGACATAAAAATATGGTGTATGGCTTTGTTGGGGCTACTATAACAAAGTACCACAGATTGGGTGGCTTGAACAAAGAGAAATTTATTTTCTCACAGCTCTGAGGAGACAAGTCTGAAATCAAGGTGTTGGCAGGGTTATTTTATTTTGAGTTCTTGCTCCTTGGCTTGTAGACAGCTGTCTTCTCCCCCATGTCTTTGCCTAATCTGCCCTCTGTGTGTGTGTCTGTGTCCTAATATTTTTCTGTTGTAAGGATACCAGTCGTTTTGAATTAGGGCTGACTCTCATGATCTCATTTTAACTTAAGTACATCTTTAAAAACCCTAAGTCCTAGTAGAGTTGCAGTCTGAGATACCAGGAGTATCTTCTGCATATGAAATTTAGTAGGAACATGGTTCAGCCCATAACATATGAATTTCCTTTTTTTTTTTTCCCTCCCGTCACTGTTTTTAGGTAGAGTTTCGATATTCTAATTTATTAAAAGCTTCTGATAAATGAACCCCCTCCCACCACCACTACCAAACATTAGTAAAAGTTACAGACATGGCCTGGCAGGGTGAAGGTTCTTCTTTGGGGTCAGTGTTTACTCTCAGATGTAACCCGAGTTCAATGTAGATACATGACATTTCAGACCTGATGGGGAATGGGAAACTTTGTGAGCTACTGAAAAATATTTTGTATGTTTATAGACAAACTTTTAAATGAAAAGAATTGGAGTTCACAGGCGAGTTTCAGCTCATTTGACTACTCTTAAAACTTGATGCCCACTAACATGGTGTATAAACCAGAAACAGATGTAATAAAACTAACTATATAGATGCTCTGTGTCTCAGGACATACTGATTGTCCTGGCCAAGCTCAGATAGGTGCAATATTACCAGCGTCATTTTCTGTGCATAGTAAAATTGATATAAAGAACAGCTCAATAGAAGAGATACAGTCTGCAGTGAAGAGTTTATAACACTTGTCATAATGGATCTGTCAGAAGAAAAAAAATGTTTACAGTTCATTGCAGAATATAAAATGTTTGCTAAATCAGCAGTAAAAGTCGAAGCTCAGATAAATTTGCAGCAAGGGTAGCAACACTACACAGCATAACATAAATACACCCAGCAGGAGAGAAGGAGAAAAAAAAACAAAACAAAACAACAACTTAGTTCTGAGCAGGATTTGATTTATGTCATAAATAAATATAAGGGGTATTAGGAAGATTAGTGCATTAGAATGTTAACACAAATCAAGATGTCCTGGGCCAAGCCGGATTGCTTGCACAACAATCATCTGCGCCAATGCCAGGTAAGTTGCCGCAGCTTCTTACTGAGCTTCTCTTTTCAAGCTGGGAAGTTTCTGTAGGTGGGGTAGCAGTGTAATTATGGATAGCGGTGTTAGGATGTCGAGCTGGAACTCAACCATGTGAGCCATTGACTCAGCTTTTCCTAGATAAACAAAGAATTGGCTGGTTTTGAATTTTGAAAAGGGGGGGGGGAGGCCTATAAAAGAAAGGTTAATGTTATTTTAGGGAGCGAATCTTCTTTAGTAGAAAGAAGTTAGGAAATATATTTAAGAGTTCTGTCTCTATCTACAAGGTAGCAGGGGAAGTCCTGGTAGCCAGGTTAATCCCTCATGACTGCCTTCCAGTGATAGCTATGTCACTATGTCACTATGATCAGGAGTCATCAATAAATCCAAGTTGGACAAATAAAACTCTTTCTGCCAGAATTTGGAATTGCTTATGAATGAGGCAGTCTCTGTGCCATTAAATCTGTAACATGCATTCTCTCCTGTGATACTGCATACTCTGCAGCCTACCTTTGGACTGGAACAAGGGTATGTACTCTTTCTGTTTCCAATTGCTGCTTTCTGATCATTCTTCCTCCTACCTTCATAGAAATAATCATTACTGAGCCTCATTATCCTCACTTACATATTTTTGGGTCATTCTCTAAGTCCTTGAAGATTTTAGCTTTTGGTTCACTGTTTTATTCTCCAACATTACCTACATCATAACTATTGGTGATTTTAGTGCCAATCTAGATGAGAGTTCCATTAGGTTGGACTTGAAATTCTTAGCCTTTTCTGATCCTTTAATTGTGTCCTCCATCCTGCATTAACTACTCTTTGCTAGAGTCATATCCTGGGTATAGCTATGACTGTAAATGCATTCCCTCTGTATTCTAAATTTTAGGAAATCCACATTTAGACCATCACCTCTTAATCTTTCCAAGTCACTCCTTGTAGCACCTGACTCGTAACAAAATTCCGTCTTGCCAGGACCTTCAGTCTTTTAAGTTTTATCTCCTTTTTAGTGTCCTTCATTTCCCTTCCCTTCTGTATCTTCACTTGGGATTCTTGAACAGTTTGAGTTTCATGGCCTGTCATCGTAACAACTCCCTTGCCTCTACACATTTTCAGTTATTTTGCTAATTTCTCATGTTCTATACTCACCTGACAAAAATCTACACTGAACTGTCTCTAATAATCTTCCCACACCTTGACTAAACCTCACCGCTGAATTGGACATGGTTGGAGAAAAATGTGTGACCATCCTACTTTGTCTTGCTGTAAAACAGGCAAGCCTCACTATCTTTCTCTCCTTTCACTCTCCCACACAACTCGTTTGCACCCTCTCTATTTTATCTAAACATCCAGCACCTCCTCTTCCCTCCTCCTTCTCATATACTTGCTTGGTGTTCTGTTTCTCTGAGAAAAGACAAACTGAAGAAAGAATTTCCAGTTTCCACCCACTGACCTGCATCTTTGTCTATGTATTTCTTTCTTTTCTCCTGTTAACATGGAAGAACCGTTCGTACTCCCTTCCGGATCCACCCCTCCACTTGTCCATTAGTCCCATCCCCTGTTGCCCACTTATGAACAATATTCCATTCATTCTCCTTCTCTCCTTCATTATTAGGATCATTCTGTATCTACCAAATCATTCTCCCAAGCCTACAATAGCTCGCATCTTCGACAACAGCAGTAGCAAACCATCTCTCCTGTTGCTATTGCTGCCATTCTGTGATCGTGCTCTTCTCCTCCTCCTCCTCCTCCTCTTCCTCCTCCTCCTCCTCCTCCGCCTCTTCCTCCTCCTCCGCCTCTTCCTCCTCCTCCTCCTTCTTCTTCTCCTTCTCTTTCTTATTCCTCTTCTTCTTACAGCTGCCATTCTGTGATCCTGCTCTTCTTACAGAATAACTGCTATTCTTTTTTCCTCCCATTTTCTCTTGCATCATCTCTAATCAGTTTTTCCACACCACTCCACAAAACTGCTTCTGTAAACGTCAGCATTGACCTTATGACTAACTCCACCAGCCCTCATTCTAATGACCTGGTTATCAGAATTTGATGCAGTTGATTTCTACATCCTTAATGTTTAAATCTTTCTTCCATTGGCTTATGGAGCATCAGATGCTCTTGATTCTCTCTTACATTACTGGCCTTGATCTCAGTGTCCTTTGCTAGTCTTTGTTTTTTTTTTTTTTTTTTTTTTAAATCTCTCCAACAACTAAAATTCTCAATTTTTATACTTCTCTATCTATATTCACTCTCTCTGGATCTTGTCTCATCTAGACTCATGGCTTTGAATATTATTTATTTGCTATTAACCCTTAAATATATATCTCTATCCCAAACCTTCTCTTCTGAAATTCGGGATTATATCAAGTTTCCTACTTATCTTCTCTACCTGGATGTATAAAGCATATCTCAAATTTAATGTGTCAAAAATAGAATTCTTGACATTCTTCTTCCTATGCCTTCCAGCACCACTGCTCCCATACGATGGCAACTCCATCCTTCCAGTTGCTGAGACCAAAACATTTATGGAAAGAAAGTGCCAATGGCTGATTATTCTCAGGGGCAGCTGATGGATCAAATCTTGATCAAATCTTCCCCTGCTACACTAACTCAAGAAACTTGTGAGAGTATAGCAGATCCAAGCTGGATGAGATTCTGGACAAGGTTATTATGCACAGGACCAAGCACCTGTACCTCATTGTTGAGACTGTTTATCAAGTAATGACTAACCAATATTTATGAGATACAGCTGCAGCAGTAAATGGGCACAGAGTATTAGAGCTGAAGGGACCACAGATCTAATGGTTTCACTGAGCTGATGTCAACCTTTCTCACTCAGCTTATCTTATGAGCTTGTGCATGCCAAATATAAAGAAATTGCATGGGAAGCACAAGATCTGTTATGCCATTGTCTGTTATGCCATTGAATGCCATATACTGTTCTACATGGATTCCTATGCTGCATCCTTTCTTAAAGCTAAGGAAACATGATGCTTAGTGAAACACTATATCGCGTGAGTTTGGCCATTGGTCTGAAACCAAGACCAATGCGGCTGGTCAGTTGTTATGAGTGTTGCAGTTTAGAATTGCATTCATTTTGCTTCCTGTTCTCATTCCACACATTCAGTCAACAGTCTGTGGTTGTATTTTCAAAATATATTCAGAATCTGAAAAAAATTATCTCACCTGCACTGCTCTAATCCTGATCCTAACCACAGATTGCTCCTTTCTAAATACTGTGATAGCCTTCCAATGAGTGTCTGTGTTCCACCTCTTTTCAAAACTGCATGTGAAGTTTCTTTTTTTTTTTTTTTAACTTCATAAGACAATTTTTATTATTAATTCGATTCCACTATTCTGGCTAATTTTTTTATATAGTTAATTTTTTATTATTATATAATTTTTTAACCTATTTACCATCACAGTGAGATGTCCAGTACATCAAATTCCATAAGCTTCTAACCTGAACTTTTTGCTACATGCACCTGTGTTTTCCTTTTGCATTTCTATTTTTTAAATTTATTTTTTTTAAAGATTTTATTTATTTATTTGTCAGAGAGAGTGAGCACAGGTAGACAGAGAGGCAGGCAGAGACAGAGGGAGAAGCAGGCTCCCTGCTGAGCAAGGAGCCCGATGTGGGACTCGATCCCAGGATGCTGGGATCATGACTTGAGCCGAAGGCAGCCGCCCAACCAACTGAGCCACCCAGGTGTCCCTAAATTTCTTTTTTTTTTTTAATTTTAGTTTAGTTTAGTCTAGTTTATTCCTTTTTTTAATTTTTATTTTCTAATATTCATAGAGTTAAACTTCAGGTAATCCCCTTTCCCCAATCAATGCCACCCCTATAGGTAAACCAATTCGTAATCCCCCCTTATCTGAAGTGTTTCTTTTAAGATGTGAGTCAGGGAGCACCTGGGTGGCTCAGTGGGTTAAGCTTCTGCCTTCGGCTCAGGTCATGTTCTCAGGGTCCTGGGATCGAGCCCCACATAAGGCTCTCAGCTCTGCTCTAATCAGGGGGGAGCCTGCTCCCCGCCCCCCATGCCTGCCTCTCTGCCTACTTGTGATCTCTGTCAAATAAATAACTAAAATCTTTGGGGGGCGGGGGATGTGAGTCAGATCATGTCACTTTTCCAAGAGTTCTCCCAATGATTTTTTACCACACTCAAAGTAAAAGTCAAGTATGTTCAGTGACCTGTAAGTTCCTACCTAACCTTGCCACTGTTCCCTCCCAGATCCTGTCTTTTTTCCTCTCCCCATGGATCTCTCTATTCCACTCACACTGAAATCTGTGTCTTTTGCAAATGCCAGCACTCCAACCTTGAGGAATTTGCACCTATAGTTCTTCTTACTAGAAGGTTCTTTCTCAGAATATCTGCATGACTTGTTTGTTCACCTCCCCTAGGTCCTTGCTACTACATCATCTTCTCAATGAAGCTTTCTTTCATCATCCTATCTAAAATTCTATCCCCTCCTCTTCTCTCTTGTTCTTCATACTTCTTAAAATGTCAGAGGACATTTTATTTATTTGTTTTAAATATTTATTTATTTATTTGACAGAGAGAGAGAGAGAAAGACAGAGAGCACAAGCAAGAACAACAACAGAGGGAGAGGGAGAAGCAGGCTCCCTGCTGAGGGGGGGACCCAAAGTGGGGCTGAATCCCAGGATCCTGAGATCATGACCTGAGTAGAAGGTACATACTCAACCAACTGAGCCACCCAGGAATCCCATCACTAACATTTTAAATAATTTCTTTATTACCTATCTATTACCTACTTGCCTATCTATAACCTCTCTCTGTTAGAATGTAAACTGCAATAGAACAAGATTTTTTCTTTATTTCCTTCTGTATTTCTAGTGCCTAAGATGAGCCCAGGACTTGGTAGCCGATCAGTAAATACTAATTGAATAAAGTAGATGATGGCTTATTAAAAATACCTAATATAATGAATACTCTGGTGCTGTTCACATGTCCCCTGTTTTGGGCGTATGCACTTTTCCTCCTGTTGCTGTGAGTTCACTGTTAATAGCATGCAGGTCTTCCTCCTCTGAAGATTGACCTCTGCCTACCAAGGGCTACTTGGTTGGTTTTACCTATCCCTATGGAGGTATCTCATAGCTAATGTCTGGTTACACAGTGGTATAAAAGGCTGCAACCTAGCCCCAAGGAAGGACTGATTCTGTGGTGTGTTAGTTGTCCAGACATGGAGATGAGATTGTAGGTAGTCTACAAGAAAACATAATCTGGCTTAGCATTTTCCTTCTCCCTACCTGGTTTCTTCACTTCCCTCTCCTCAGTTTTCTCTTCTAATAAATCACTTAAATGAGAGTTCTCATCTCAAGTTCTACTTCTAGAGAACCCAACCTGAGTCCCCAAAAGAGGATGAGAATTTTTAAGAAATAAATTTAGAAATTTTCTCTTCAACCTACTTTTTGAAGAAGGCTAGAGAAGGCCATGGAATGGAGAAGGTTACTTTTATAGAACATTTCTTTTTATTTCTCTCTCTCTCTCTCTCTCTTTTTTTTTTTTTTCCTACAGAACATTTCAGTGAGAACCTACTAAAAGAGTCATAATATGCAAGCCCATGGTCTCTTGGCATGTAGGAAGGATAACATAAAATCTCTCAGACTTCCAGTTTAGTTCTTGCCTTTCTTATATTACTTGAGGATCAAGGGAAATTTAACTACTGGCTTCAAGATGAGCTGTAAGATCTTAGACAATTTTGTTAGACTCTCTAAGCCACACATATAAAACTGGGAATTAAAACAAAAATCCTAGTTTTCAAGGCTAATGTGAAAATGACATAAGATCATGTAGGTGAAAGGATGTAATATGGTTTGTGGCATGTGATCTATAAATCAGTATAGATACCCACTGGCGGTTTAAGGATATAGATATGACACTAAAGAAAATTCATAAAAGTTTTGCTTAAATGTGTTTCTTTAAACTTGCTGCAGGTTGAGTTATTTTGGAACTAGACTCTAAGACATAGGTTAGCTTGAAATATATTTATCAAGGAGTTTCCTTGGGATAAACACTGGTAGAAGGGAATAAAACAGGACTGGGCAGGGGGACAGGTTATATTGATATATAGTTATAATCCAGCCTTCACCAACCCTAAGGGGACTCTGGAGCTTGAATGACTCCTCACATCCATTCCCTATTTGGGGAATACCATGGCCAAGCCTTTATAGTCCCATATTGATCAGTCATTGAAAAGACCCACCATTAGAGTGGAAGAGACCTTGAGCTAAGCAGCTACGCCAGCTGAAGCCAAAGGCAAGCTGCTGACAACATTCCCAGGAGATGGGATAAAAGATTGAAGCTAGCACATAACATTGGTCCCAACAAATCCTAATACATTAGGAAAAAAAAATGGAGATTTCTCTTCTTTAATCACTCCCTCAAGAAATCTCTGTTGAGCTCTTATTATATATATGGCACTGTGCTAGGTACTAGAGAGATAATGAGGAATAAGACTTATCCTTGACCTTGAACAGTTGATGGTCAAATGTGGCAGAAGATTTGTATGTAAACAAATATGTACAAGCTGGTGAGTGCTATTTCAGAAATAAGGAAAAAAGTGCTGTAGAAGCATAAAGGACAGAACAAACAACTCAGCATGGGAATTTGGGGAACACTTCACCTTGGCTTCACCACTCATTTATGTCTAAGTAGCTGAACTGTTTTTATACATAACTACAAAGAAATTGCTTTCATAATATATCACGTTCAATGGGTGCTCACCGAAACATTTTAAATTGTTGTTAAGAGCAAGGCTTTTTCTCCAGACAAATGTGTGCCCCAAACTATCCATTTAGCTTATGGCATATAGCAAATCAAGTTCTTGCTCAAAAATTACAAAGATTTAGGTGTCTGTGTCAAGGGATGTGTATTCTTTAACTTGGGGAAATTTTAAATGGCTAAAGGTAGGTATTCTTAGAAAAAAATAAAAGATTTATTTAGGGAAAGAAAAGGAACCCGCACAACTTCCTGCCAGATGGATTCAACATGGTGTTCAGACATAAGTACTCAACAACTGGCTGTTATTCAGTAATACAAATTACTGATTCACTTAATAATCAAATGCATATTGAAGACCTACAATAATCAGGAATTGATAAAATTATATATCTTTATGCTCATTAAAAGCATAAGTCAGACACTAATTATGTGAGCCTTGAGATTATGATTTGATCACTCTCTGAACAACATATACTTTATTTTTTTTGAACAGCACCTATTTTAATCACTAATACCAATATATTTCTCAACTTTCAGAGATGCCCTAAAATAAAAACCTAAAGAATACGCCAGCTGAAAGTTTAAAGGAACAAAAGAAAACTAGAGCTTGTTTGGACACTGGCCACGGAAAAGCACTATGAGGTACCATAAAGCAGGCTTTTGAATCACAGGGACCTGCAACTTGTTTCTTAACCTCTCTGAGCCTTGATTTTTTTTTTTTTTTCATTTTCTAGAAAACATTCTCCCCAAAATTCATTGTAGTGTTTAAATAAGATAATACATGTTAAATGCTTGGCTCAGAGTAAGTACTCACAAATATCAGTCCCTTTGCTTTTCCATCCCCTGAAAATACTTTCTAAGAAAATTACAATGGGAGATTACAGCGTTTAATAGGACCAGCTCCATCAGTGAATGAAAATAGCACTTTCATTTCAGGGTTCAGAAAGGTTAATGTCAATAGTTATTATAAATAATGATTTCACCAATAATGACCCATACTGTCATTTACATAAATGCATCAGAGTAAAAATGCCTTGTGTACATAGAAAACTTTGGGAGGCCTTATAAAACATTAGAAAGACAATGGGCATTGCTGTGTGTAGACTTGAATTTTAATTTCAGCATCCCTGCAAACAAGCTGTGTGACCTTGTAGCAGCGGTTACTTAACCTCTCTGAGGCTCCATCATTCACATAAAATTGGGGATTAAATATTGTAACTACATAGGACTTTAGTAAGGATTACCTAAAATAATATGCATTAACTATCGGGTGTAGTCATAGGTTTTAATCAGTCAGTAAATGAGCACAGAATCTTGTGGAACCTTCAAGAATTTCATACCTGTCCTACCTTTTGGGTTCCCCTATTCCACCCCAGATTTCTATATTTGTCTGGCTCCTTCCTACTTCATGTTATAAAAGTTTTTAAAATAATTTCTCCAATGGCACCGACCTCCTTCACAGTTGGCTGTAAGCCCTTCCATTGAATTTTATTCCAGTTTATCAAACAGCACCCAGTACTGTGGCTAATAATACAGAGAAGGAGTTTCAGAACATAAACATTCATAGGATTGCAGATTGTTAGAGCAGGAAGGGACCTTAGAGATATCAATTCTCCTAACCTCATTTTACAAATGAAGAGATTGTGCTGATAGAGTTCCTCTCTCCTGGGGCTTAGAATGTCCTTCAGGCAAGTCATTGGCCATAGACAAGGTACAACTGACATTAGCTCATGGTGACTTTATAATCACCTTCAGCCTTTAAGGTAATGCTTATTTTTTCTTTGATTATTAATTACTTTAATGTTACAAGAGTTTCCTGTAATCTGTGACTTCAGATACATCTGCATTTGGACATTTGAATTCAACTGTGTGATCCTGATCACATTTTTCCACTTTTCTGACCCTCATTGCAAACTGGGTACAATAATGACTATTTTGCACTGTTACATAGTACTCACTTGACACTGTAAACCAACTTCACAATTTCTCCCTCTTTTATCTATTGCATATAGTAATTTCTTTGATGGTAGAGGCCATGATTATTTATCATTGATGGCCCAGATAACTTTGTAAATGTTGGTAGATTTAAGTTTTAACAGTTGGCAAAATATTCTTAACTGGTTGCCACAATGATTACTGATAGCAACTGGCATTTGTTGACTATGAATGTCTGCTCAACTGTGTTCTTTGTGCTTCACATTTACTAACTCTTTTCTTTTCCTATCAGTCTCTGAAGTAGGTACTCTTTTTATGGCCATTGTACAGGTAAGGTAACTCAATCACAGACATTAAATCATTTGCCAAAATTCACATATGCAACAAGTGGGAATATGATGATTTCAACTCAGGCAGACTGAGTGCCTCCTAAACTAAATGAATGTTCTACTCACAAAACTGATTTTTGAATATGAGGCATTAAATATCTGGATGTGTTCTGTTAAATGTTGTTGTTTCTAACCCTTCCTCATTCTCGGATCTCTGTTTTATATGCCACATTATTGGAAATTATGGTGATGTAAATAGATTACATCATCTGACTTGTGCGCTGGGTTCAAAGGAAAAGTTCCTGCCCTGAACTCGGCTAAATCTCATAATATTTTACTCAGAGTCCTTCCTGCCCTTGTCAGCAGCAGAATCAGCAGCTGTAGCCAAGTGTCAGTAAAGAGCCTTGATTAAATATAAATACATCTATGGAGTCATATTTAAGGCAAACTTTTTAGGTCACTGCAGTTGGGAATAGAAAATGATTTTGGATTTTGAGAGTGAGATTAATTTCTAAATAAACAAGGCTGAAAAATACAGTACATTGCACCTATGGGTACCCTGAATCCAGTGACTGAGGAAAAACTTTAAGAATAGTGTTAAAAACCATGTGGAGTAGGCTGTAATATCTTCTGTTTATCTTCACACATTAAAAACAAAAATTCAGTGAGGAAGATTGCAAGTGATAAATGTATAATAACTTGCACTAGTGGCACCACTTAAATGAAACAGCAATTTCTTTTTCCACTCCCCTAACTCTTGAACTATAGAGCAAAATGAATATTTACGCCTCAAGTTTTCTGTAGGCATTTGGGCTTTAAAGATAATTTGGGGAGATTTCTGGTTCTGACGGAAATGAGGGTGTGCCTGTTCCTCCCAGGTCCTCGTCTCCTTTCATGTAAAAAACTCTGGACATAGCCCAACAAATAAGCACAGACACAGGAAAGGTGGAAAGAAGTTGGGTTGCCTAGAAACTTGGGAACTGGAGCAGTAACATAGCCCTTAGTTTCCTGTCTCCTCATTGGCTCCCATATATTCCAGGCAGGGCACTATAGAAGCCTTCAATTCAGTACCATCAACAGATCAAGAAAGCTTTGAGAAAGTCCATTCATTATCTGTAGTCAACAGATGAGGGGCGGGGGGGAATGGTGAACTAACTAAGAGAGCCAAGAACCTTCTTGGCAATATCCATCCTACTCAAACCAAACACCCATGCAGAAACTGCTGCCCATTCCCCCATAGTTCTGGAAGGATTGAGTTGTTAATGTTCTCCTCCACCAAACCAATCCTAGGAAGCAGATTCACCCACCTTGTGAGGATATGGTGCCTAGCAATGAGCTGATCTTCCCTCCCAGCTCAATGGATGCAGACAGTATTCAGTTTCTCTATCCAGCCAAGGGAGTGTATATGGATCTGAGCTGGGAGTTGCTCTTCATCCCCCACCCAGCAGAAGCAGGCTGTGGATGTTGTCAGTAGGATCCAGGGACTAGCTGAATCTCCACCCCCACCCTACAGCAATGAGACTCCAGTTAATGGTGAAATTAACTTTCCTCCATCCCTGCGGTCAGTGGGTCCTGGTGGGGACTGAACCTCTAAAACCACCTCCTCTCGGCGCCAAGGCAGTGTGAGGCAGGACCACTTATGACACCATTCCTGGCCATACATAACTCCTCATCTCTGTGGCAGGGGTGCAGTGGGGAAACTGAGTCTCCACCCCTGTCTGGCCATGATGAGGCAAAATGCCCAGTGGCCCTAGTTGAGACTCTTGATATCATACCCTCTATTAACTGCATTTTCCCCAGCTTTTCAATTCCCCACTGCTCTGCAGATAATTTTTTCAGCTCCCAAGTAACATACTTATCCTAACTCCTTGCCTCAGGGTCAACTTCAAGATAAGACATCATTCAACTAATATTTACTGAGCATTTTCCAAGTTAAGAGCATTGTAGGAGTTGTTGCATTTCTGAAAAAGCAGTATAAAGTAAATCGCCTCTATTGTCATGGAGTCAACATTTCAGTGGAGACAGATTCATCATGTTAGAAAGAAATTAAAGTAGCTTAAGTGCTATAAGGAGAAATGAGATGACATAGGGAAAAACCTAACGCTAATGAAATATATCAGCCCCTTTGAGTTCACCATAATCCTGTGTCATTATCCAGGTTTGACCCTGCCTTGCAAACTCCTTCAACACTCCACCTCTTTCTAGAAGGCTTATCAAATAGAGTGAAAGCAGCATACACTTATTCATTCATCGGCCAAATAAAACTTTATTAAGAATTAAAGTGGGTCAGGCACTGTATTACACAGCTGACATTATGCTGGTACCATGAAGTATTAGATCAAATAGAACATAACATCAGAGAGTGAAGTGTTGACTTTAATGGAAGAGAACAGAAGAAGAAAGAAAACTTCATAGCTAGAGGAATAGGAGGTTTTAACATCGAAAGAGGCGCAACCCCTCTCCCTGGCCCCCAGAATAAGACAGAAAATATCAAGATGCAAAGATAGTTTATTCTACTCTGAATTTTCAGTACTAGATTTGAAAAAGCTGAAAGGTTCATAGGGGGGAAAAAGGGATAAAAGCTATAAAAATGTACTTAGAAAGTACATTTCAATTTATTTCAGTTCATTATTCTTTATCTACCTCATCTAAATAGTTCCTTTAAGTTAAAAGGATAGAATGGTGAAGTAGTCAATAGGGACCACAGAAGCGGGGACCTTGTTCGATGATGGAATCAAATGTCTCTGCCATTGTATCTTTGTATATGTTCTGTTCTAACCTTCAAGTGTCAGCATCCAGAGATTTCTGCTGTGATTAGCAAATGCCAGATCAATTAAAAAATCATTGCACTGGACCACAAGGGGTTAAATCATCCCTTGGAGATTGAGACTAGATTCTGATATTGGTTTTATTGAATCACTTAATTCTATTTAAGGATAGAGAGAGAGAAATGTCTGGAAGCCAGTAGAACCATTTTACACATTTTACGCCTCCCCTTCTTGGGTTTATCATCTATGAAAGGTCATACTCTAGGTTATATTAGCATCAGATGAAGTATTTTATTTGCTTTTCGTTTGTTTTTTTTGTGGCTTTTATATAATATTTTGTAGTTTTTTCATTTTTATTATCATAATGCCAAGATATACCAGACATTGATTTCTTCATCATATGTTTTCAAACACCTCAAAATATTCCTGTGCCTATTTTTAAAAATTATTAAATTTAATTTACTTAACATATGGTATATTACTAGTTTCAGGGGTAGAATTTAGTGATTCACTAGTGCTCATTACATCAAATGCCCTCCTTGATGCCCATCACCCAATTACCTCATCCCCCCACCCACCACCTCTCTAGCAACCCTGTTTGTTCCCTACAGTTAAGAGTCTCTTATGGTTTGTCTCCCTCTCTGGATTCATCTTGTTTCACTTTTCCTTCCCTTCCCCTATGTTCATAGGTTTTGTTTCTTAAATTCCACATATGAGTGAAATCATGGTATTTGTCTTTCTCTAAGTGACCTATTTAGCTTAGCACAACACCCTCTAGTTCCACCCATGTTGTTGCAAACAGAACAACATCATTTTTGATGGCTGAGTAATATTCCTATATATGTATATATTCATTTATATATATGAACCTCACATCTTTTTTATCCTTTCATCTGTCAGTGGGCATCTGGGTTCTTTCCATATTTTGACTATTGTGGA
This sequence comes from Mustela nigripes, assembly GCF_022355385.1. Classification (NCBI taxonomy): domain Eukaryota; kingdom Metazoa; phylum Chordata; class Mammalia; order Carnivora; family Mustelidae; genus Mustela; species Mustela nigripes. The sequence goes on along the minus strand of NW_026739562.1, from coordinate 4,600,674 downwards.
CATTGCTTCTGTAAATATTGGGATGCAGGTGCCCCTTCAAATCACTATGTTTGTAGCCTTTGGATAAATACCTATTGCAATTGCTGGGTCATAAGGTAGTTCTATTTTTAACTTTTTGATGAACCTCCATACTGTTTTCCAGAGTGCCTGCACCAGTTTGCATTCCCACCAACAGTTTTAACAAGGTTTCTCTTTCTCTACATCCTTGCCAATATCTGTTATCTCCTGAGTTGTTAATTTTAGCCATTCTGATAGGTATGAGGTGATACCTCATTGTAGTTTTGATTTGTATTTCCCTGATGCCAAGTGATTTGGAGCATTTTTTCATGTGTCTGTTGGCCATTCATATGTCTTCTTTGCAGAAATGTCTGTTCATGTCTTCTGCCCATTTCTTGACAGGAATTTTTGTTTTTTGGGTGTTGAGTTTGATAAGTTCTTATAGATTTTGGATACTAGTCTTTTATCTGAAAAGACCATTTCAAATATCTTCTCTCATTCTGTAGGTTGCCTTTTAGTTTTGTGGATTGTTTCCTTTGCTGTACAAAAGTTTTTTATCCCAATAAAGTCCCAATAGTTCATTTTTACTTTTGTTTCCCTTGCCTTGGAGATGTCTAGCAAGAAGTTGCTGCATCTGAGGTCAAACAAATTGCTGCCTATGTTCTCTTCTAGGATTTTGATGGATTCCTGCCTCACATTTAGGTCTTACATCCATATCGAGTTTATTTTTGTGTTCCTGTGTGTTTTTAATACATTGACCACAATTCAGTGAAGAAATTATTTTTTAATGTTTTTCTTTACTGATAAAATTTACTCAGTTTCTTAATGACAGAACCACATTGTCTTGCTCATCACTGGATGTCCAGTTTTCAGAAAAGTGCTTTGCACAAAGTAAATACTAACTAGATGAATAGTTGAATGCTAAGAAAGCCATTTTGATATGGATGCATTTTACACCATTTTGATATGGATGCATTTTAAACCTTAGCACATTTCAAAAGTCTGATCTCTCTCCCATGCCCTCCCCCGCTCATTTTGATTCATTAAATTTGGTCAGGGCTTTGCTTTTAATCTCTAACAACCTCAAGAGTGGTGGTCAGGCTGCTGGTTTGGGCACCACACTTTGGACAGCTCTTATCCACATGATGTTGGATCACTGTATGGCCTAGGTAAATAAACCAGTGGTAAATTCACATTTAAATTGCATATCTGCATTTAAACCATTGTGGCCAGGGCACCTGGGTGGTTCAGTTGGTTAAGCCTCTGACTCCTAGATTAAGCTCAGATCATGATCTCATGATCAGGAGATCCAGCCCTGCATTAGGCTTTATGTTCAGCATCGCGCCTGCTCGAGAATCTCTCTTTCCATTGGCCCCTCCCCACTCCCTCTCTCTAAAATAAATAAATAAATCTTTTAAAAAAATCATTGTGGCCTCTACAGCCCATTTTAGATACTCAGCACAGAGAGCAGGGATTTCTGGTGTTCCCATATAAAGAATGAAACTCTGTAGAAGATCACTTTCTCCTATGTTATAATCATTATCTACTTAGGCCAAGAGAAGAATTGGATAGCCTAGGGATTATGAATTCCCTGGATATTGACACCCTGGACTATCCACAGCACATATCTTACTCACTCTGTATCCCTAGGATAAGGGTACACTCATTGTGATTTCATATTTCTTACTTTTGCACCAGTTTTAATCAAGCTACTGGCCAACATGGTCTTCCTCCATTCTAACCACTGATATGTTTTTCTGAGTTTTGGAGGACAGTTTTTAAAGAACATAAAGTTCATATTCACTATTTCCTACCATCCACAGATCAATTGCCAAATACCACATGTTAATTCATATCTAAAAGAGTACGTGCAGTGCCATGTCTTATGGACATGACAACTGGCCCATAATGTCCAGTTTCGATGAAATGTAAATTCAACTCAACTGTGGTATTTCTATAGTGACTAACATGTTAGTAGCTGTTTGGAACTGAATGAATTGCAAGTTACTTTACCTACTACTGTGTTGAGGAATGTTTAAGTTTTGAGGGAGAAAAAACAGTTAATCAAAGAAGTTAAGGGGAAAAAGGTTATAATGCATATACAGAGAACCCTTACAATTGCTATATGTTCCTGATCCTATATTTTGGAGGCAAAAGTAGACTGCAGTTCCTTATCATAAATATCCCTTTTCTGGAGCTGGACTGTGAATGGCTATCTGTTTCAGAAATCAAGGAAGACAATGGAATAACTATCTTTTCTCACACTAATCTTCAGGTCTTTGGCTTCACTGATTTGGAGCTCTATAATCTGCTATTATTTCACATATGGACTAGGGCCTTATGGTGAGTGTGGTTCTTCCTAGTCATCAGCTGATTTCCCTGGTCCATACAGGGCACATTTCCTGCAAAGCATCTCCAATTTTTCAACTTCCTTTAAAAGCAAGCAAGCCAGCAAGCAAGCAAGCAAGCATGCTTTTAGCCAGTTTGATACTTGGCAAATTGACTACTGTCTATGCAAATATACTAATCTTGTTCTATACAGAAATACAAATCTACTGTGAGAAGTAGATTTGGACTTTTCCTCCAAGGTTCTAGTTTGTCTCTTGGTACCTTTGTACCTCTTGGTATACTTTGTTCTTAGAAATCACAAATTTCTCATTCTTTCAATGGAACTAAAGAAGTCTCTACATATGAAAGACTGTCCTGAATCCCAAACTCATGTCATTGGTAATTTATTACCCAGAGTTCTGAACTGAGAATATACCTCCTTTCTCCTGTTTAGACTTCATACTGGAAGTGATTGTCTTTCCTTGTTAATCCTCTAGCTCATTTCATTCATTCAATTTCCAGACTGCTGTCTATCAGTAGATCTCATTGGCTCTTTATACAGACTTTTTAAGTTGGATTTTCCTACCTCAATCTTAACTTCACCTCCTACATTAATCTTCTTACTTCTTTCTCTTTTGGACATTGACAAAGTGATGTCTCCCCAACCCATAGTTATTTTAAATACACACACACACCTTCTTCAGCTAAATTGAGCCAGGATATCACAAGCTCTAAACCACAGAACTTGAAATGAATGACCCTGACTTCCTAGTGGCTTTGTATTGAATAAACAGCTTAGATTTCTATTTTCCTCATGTAATTCACTGTCTCTGAGAAGCGTTTCAGAAAGTAGGCATAAATAAGAAGAGCAGTAACAACTGTACTTGGTATCTGTAAAGAGTCCTTGCTAACCAGCACCATTACCAATGTAAAGCTTTTGAATATATTTTTCAGTAAACATTTCTTAGTCAAGGTACGTAAGTGTTCTTATCTAGCAAAAAGCAGCCTGTGATGCAGAATAGAAAAGGCCTTAGTTGAAAAAGCACTGGAATAGAGAATGTTACATCACATATAGATGCTCAGAAAATATTTATTGAATTGGATAACACAGCAAGTAAGTTAACTCCTTAGAAAAGTTCATGGAGATAGAGCTCATGTTTCTATCCAAAATTTCCCACTCATATATGCATGTAGCACAAAGTACAGTTGTAGCAAGTGGGGGCTGAGATGCCTTTACTTCTTCACCTTCACTCTGCATAAGCAAGGACACCTCCTTTGTCTAATACAGTTATATGATACTTTGGAATTGCTCCTTGAGGCAAGAGAATATGTCATATTGAACTCTATGACCACAGTGCCTAGCGATATGTCTGGACTATAGTAGGTATGTATGGATCCTCGATGGATAGGAGGAAGACTGGAGGGAAACTAAAAAAGCAAAGCCGTGAAAGAACTCTCCAGATCACACCCTCTCCATTCAAATATTCATGAACTGATGAGGCGGAGAAATTGTTCTGCTCTGTTACAATATCTGTCCCCGTTCCCTCTTCCACACATGTAAGCAGCAAGCACTTACTGTCAGATTGTGACCCTGGGGAAGTCATTCATTTCCACTTGAACCAGCTGTTTCAAATAACTTGTGCATGTTGCGTTTACCAAAGGAAATTATACCTTTTTTTCCCTTTGATTTACTGAGGGATTTTTATTTAGAAAACATTTACTTGTATCTTTCAGCAGCTGTGATAGATTTCACAGCAGGCTTCTCACTATGAAAGAAGAACCCCTACGAACTCCTAACCTTCTTCAGGGCCTCTTGGGGTGCCAGGCAAAGGGGAACATGAAGGGCTGTAATAAGGGGAGCACATGGTTCTCCTGGAATCAGACCTCATGAGGGGCTCCTTCTGAGAGCATGTATTGAAAAGCAGCTTGTAGGAAGGGAAGCAGTCAAGGTAGGTTTCAAATATTCAAAAATTTTAAGTTACTGGGTCTTTCTATTTCACCTCTGTGAGAACAAATGAGAATAAGGCATACCTCTGTAAAGTGTATGCAGTCTTTCTAGTACATAAGAGGTACTCCAAAATGGTAGCTACTATTTTAATCATTCAGGAAAAAAACAAACCCTGTCCTTTTAAATAAAGAAACAATAAAACTTGCGTATCACTAGGGACATCACTAGGGAGCACTTCCGATTATTTTTCCAACAGAGGTGGTGGGATTGCACCAAGACAGTAATATTCCACACTCCACATTCTCTACCTAGATCCAACTTGTAACAAATAATTTGCATTTCTAGGGGACAAGTTCTTTGTCTGTGGTACCAAAAAAGTCACAGCATATGGTACATGTTCAATATGCCTGTGTTTAATTTAAAAAAAAAGAAAGAAAAAAAAAAGTGCATAGTTTAGGAGAATGGACTATGATGATGATAAGCAATAGTGTAACATTTCATAAGAACTGACTAGATGAAGAGCTTTAGGTTCTATAAAACATAAAAATGAATTATGGAGACACTGCCTTTGCCCTCCAGCATGATTTGGTAGTCGGGGCATGTAGGATGTGTTCCAGGAAAAGTGAGTCATCTTGTGATTGGAGCATCAGATTTAGGGAGATTTGAGATTTAAGGTTAAACATATTTGGAAGTGTGGAATGATATGATATAATAAATGCCTCTGAATTCTCAGAAACCCAGCAAGAATGTTTGATCCAAAGGAAAAGGCTTATCAGATGGGAGCACTTAGGAGAATGTTAAAATAATCTGGTTTGCTAGTTTTCCAAACTAGTAAAGTACAGGAAATACAAAGAGATGAGGAACAGTGCTCTGGGATCCATACCCTTCCTTTGACCAGTCTATCTACTTTAAAAGTAGTTAAATATTGAAAAATAAGTAGTCTTGGGAAGAAGGGAGGAGATGACCAGCTCTGACTTAACATGTCAGGAGATAACATAGGTTAGTTTGGCAGTTATTGAACAATTTCAGTTCAAAGTTAGGTGAGTGATTTTAAGGTGAAAAAGAAGGAAAACCCAAAAGATTGCCATGAGAAGCCCATGCTGGAATAGAGGTGCAATTAATCCAGGGGAAATATGCAAGAGGAAAACAAACTGGCTTAGATGAAAAGATGAACCATTCTAGGCATAGACCCAAGTGAAGCCAATGAACTTGCCAGGAGTAGAACAAGTGACCTCACAAGTGAACTACTGCAACACGGGGATGCCCCAAAATTCACCCACAGACTTCTGCCAAATTCAATTGATCAGAATTGGCTTGATACCTTTAAACATTGCAGATTCTTGGGCCTTTGCCTTTTGAGATTCTAATTCAGTAGATCTAACTCAGTAGGCAGGGAAAGCCATGTTTTTTCCTAAAGGTGCTGCTGTTTTTTGATGGGCAGCCATTGGGCAGAATCGCTGTTTGACTTCAGCGTCCTGGGATGTCCCTATGATTGGGGTCTAATTTGGGGCCTGGGAATAACCACTAAACAACTAAAGGAAGAAACTGTGAAAATGACCACCAGCTTTTTTTGTTTTTGTTTTTACCATCAACACTTTTTTGTTATTTACTCGTAATGATTAAAAAAGAAGAAGAAGAAGAAGAAAAGATTCCATCCCTGACAAACTGGTTTTGTTTGATTTATGAGGTTCTTTTTGTTTGATTCAAGAGGTCGTTTTAAGGAGGGAAGCAATATTCCATTTCCTTCAGGAAAAACTTCCCCTCCACCACTGAAGCCAAGATACCAATTTCTTCTTATAAAGGAAATTTAAATGTGAAAACTAAGGGCACTCACCATTTAGAATATCACATGGTCCAACTATCACACTCAAGGAAACTGAAAATGTCCAAGGAATTCTCTGATTTGTCTTCTAGTTTAAAAGCTACTTAGAGGCCAGAATGATTTCTTCTTTACTTTTCTATTCTTTATACCTGTTGCATTTCAGTTTCATCATAAGTGTATGTTCATTTTATGTGCCGTACTGGCTTACCCAAGATGTTTATCTCTTCTTTCCTTCTCTCTCCTACACATGCACATATAGGCATACCTGTGCCTACACACAGCTATATCACATATCAATTACTGGCTACAGTTTAGTTGCAGTCGACCTAATGTCAGGATTCATCACCTTCCAAAACATGGCTTCCCTGGAGAGAGCAATCATCTATTTTTTTTTTTTTCAATAGACGAATTTAAAAAAAATTGTCACGTGGAGAGATAATGAGGAATTTTGCACTAATTTGCCATTTTCAGAGAATGTTTTCATATTTTCAATTCTTTCTCAATATAGGATGGGATGAAAATCTCAAAGCTGTAGAACTTCACACAATGTTGTCTGTGAAGTGATGTTAATGGCCATGTGAAATTACAATTTAAATAATGATCAGGACAATAGCTGAGCAGTTTTATACCCCAAGTGGAATTAAAAGAAGAAAAGGATCAAAGGAGATTCAAAAAGAGTGGAAAATGTTTCAGATTTTCCTTCAAACTTTGAAGATATTTGCAGGGTTTGATTGAGTGATGGTGAGCAATATAATAATCCACATATTTATATAGAAATTTCCAGTTTTCAAAGCACCCTCACAAATATTATCTTATTTAATTTACAAAACAACACAATGTGGTGATTCCAATGTATATTGGTTTCTTCCATTGGTAGATGAGGAAATTGAAACTCAAAGAATTAATCAGAGACATTTGGACTGAGTTACTTTTCTTGCTTTTTCAGAAGTTTTTATATTCCCCTTGGTTACATAGAAATCAGTGAGGGACGAAGACAGAAGGGATGCTTTGCCACTTTTTTAAATGGCCAGGAAAGACCATCTTTGAGAATAGACCATGTGATGGTATTACAAGCAACACACTGAGCCGTGCCATTGAAAGTGATTCTGGATGGGCTAATAAATGACTTCAAGCAACTCCATTTTGCTTTTGAACTACGTTTTTATCTTGGTGAAGACCAAGAACACAGCATTTTTTGGTCTGCCTTAGCAGCTCTTAGATCCATAATAGCCCAATCCAATTAAAGGTCTATTCACTTCCACCATTACCATTACACTAGGTTGCTCTGCAAAGATAAAAGTAAGTTGAGCAAGGCAAATCCCATCTGAAGATGGGCAGTTCTGCCCATTTATTGACATCATCCTTGTCTTTTGTAGATTGGCTTGGCATGTGTTTCATGAGGCTTTCAAGAGTGATTGTTTGCTAAGTGAATGCTAAGTGAATGAAAGAAAAGTTGAAGGCATCAGTGTTTACCTGACATAAGACTGACACGGCAAAAGCTATGACCAAACAACAAATAAACGGATACATTGGTCACAAACCATAGAGACAAATATTTGGAATGTCTTAAAAGTTTAACACATCTTTTACACTCCATTGGGGACATTTAAAAGCTTTGACCTTAGCCCATAACAATCTGGGATGAAAGGAAGGAAAATTAAATCTTACCTACACACCTAACAAACCGAATTTATGTCCGCTGATGTGAGATATTTATTTAAACCAGCACAGCAAAATATGCTCATCTGCGAGGTAGAAGTGGGGGACATGAGTTCTATTACCAGTAGTTATTAGTATGTTCATCTTAAATCATTTGAGCACCGTTTGGTTTGATATGGAAGACCAAGGCAAAAGAATTGTTCTGTACTCAGAAAACCTAGAATAGGATTTTAAATCCGTGAGGAACCCCTCACCCTGCTGAATATAGCTAAATTATGCCCAAACATTGATATTATGCCTGTGACCTAAAGCTGAAACCACAAACTTATTTATTAGCCCTTTCTCTGGAGACTTCCTAACCAAGCTAATTCCTAATTGAGAGATAAGCTTAAATCTCATTTATCATAGACATTCTGGCAACATGTGAAACCCAGGTTCTCAGGGAGGCCAGGAAAAATGCAAATTCCAACTGACAAAATCCTTCATCATGTCAAAGTTCTGGCCTCAGTGCATTCCCTTGTTCTTAATCTTAACCCGCCCTCTGGAGACAAATGAAGAGGGGGTAGGAGTAGGGTAGAATGCATGTGAAAGGGATTATTGAAATTTTACAAAAATATCTGAGAAAATGGCAGGTACATAAAAACATTAAAAAAAGTTTAGTTAGTAGTATTATTATTGTTATCACTATTATCGTTATCATCACCAGCAGTAGCAGCCCCAGCAAAACCATCTTAAAGGCTAAAGGTAATTTTATCAACTGAGTTGGCAACTTTGAATGTAGACTCTATTCTCAAATGACCCAGTATGAACTTTGCATCTATAAGGACATAAATTAAAGGCACAGTGTCTTCAACTGGATAATCGAGGGCATATGATCCCATGAAACAAGACCTGCACCTCCTCCCTGTGAAATATTTATCAGAACACCAAGCTAGCTGCACATCCCCATTCCTATAACTGATACGCAGTCTTTCTGAAGCACAGATGAATGACACCCAGGCACTGGTGTGAACAAACAGAATAGGCTAACCTGGCTGCCCTCAATTCCCTCAAAAAGAAAGAGGAGACTCAATTATTCAAACTGGTTTAGATACCCTATGGCCACCAGTCAGCTTGGAAGTACTGTCAAACTATACTTTGCAACTCATATAGGTCCCCCTTAGGGAGAGGGCAACAATGGTAAAAACACAAACGCTCTTTCAGGGGCACCAGGTGAACTCTTGAGTATGTAATTTTTGTGTGGAAGTCAGACATCAGCTTGCCTTTCTCCTAAAATATGGTAACTGCCCTGTAGGGGTCAGAGAATCCCTCGAGTATTTAAGGAAACAGCACCAGGAGGTCATGTAGCCCTCAGATGACTATCCAGATCTCTTTAAGGTAAGACTACCCTGGAGTTTCTTGGAGGGAAAACCAAAGGTATTGTTATTTTTGTGTACGTAGCAGTTATCTTGATGGTAGGGGCCATCCTTTTAGAAAAACTGGTCAAAATGTATCCCTGAAATGCATGAAAGTCAGATGCAATAACTGGCCAGGGTTGTGTGGGTGATCAAATTACCCTAGAATTTTTCCTTGCAAGCCAGTTTAACACAATCATGAAGACATTTTTCTCTGTCTGGATTAATGCCATGGGCCAAATGAAAAGTCAATATGGACTCTTAAGGAGAAAATCACCTGACTTTCTAAATAAAATAGTAGTAATTTGGGGTTTGTTCGACTTGTTAGGTCCAGGACCCAAGGACAATGATTAAGGTTCCCAATGTAGGTTGACCTCATCCTAATGCCTGGAGTTCTGTTGATAGAAGCCACATGAGAAAGATTGAACTGATTTATTTCTAGACAAGTTTTTTATATTAATTGGTGTGGGAGTGGTATATCATATTCACGGGAACATTTTCTAGAAGCCAAGACAATGTAAGAATGAAGTATAAATACCTTGGGGAGATAATTTTCCATGTGTTCCTCATATTTCCACATGTCTTACAAGCAGAGCTACTGACTCCTTTTGTTCTCTACTATCTTTTGAAGGATGTTTATAGAGCAAACAGCCTTAGAAGATAGAGATAATATCTCCCTCTAGAGAAAAGTAATGATTTGTTTGCTGTACCATATAATAAAGATTGTATCTCTGTCCTGGGCAAAAATCAAGTAGCTTCACTGCCCATTATCAAAGATTTGGGTTCTTCAAATGGGGATTCCTGTGCATATGTAGATGTCACGTGGCTTTCTGTATGCCTTTCTATGGTATTTGAGGTTCTGAGAACTGCACGAATGCTGATACTCTAGATACTGCTACTGCTGTGAGTAATTAAGTTCTTCTCTGATCCAGCAATCTTCTGTCTTTTGCCACCTTCCATGAAATTGCGACAGACTAAATTTTTAGTTTGCAAGTGATATAAAATCTCGGGCTCTCTAGAGTTCTTGACAGAAGGTGGGAAGGTGGCAGAATTATGGTGATAAATGTTCTTGTTTTTTCTAGATTTTTGCATTTTGTTTCATTTTGTTATAGCTAATTGTTTGTAATGATAATTACCAGATACTCTTAAAAGATTCAGTCTCCAGTGTGGAGGCTGATTTACCCTGAGATCACCAAGTGCAGCTTTTCTTTCTTATTAGGAAAAATAGCTGCATTAGCAAATTGTGACTATTTTCTATTAGTCTTTAATAAATTAACTCAGAATCATGTGCCACTTTTTAGAGACAGATTCATAAGAAAACATGTAATATCTGTAAATATTCTACTGAAACTCCTTTGTTTATAAAACATGTATACTTATAAGGATGGAGTAGGCTTATGCTGAGACCACAAATAACCCTTAAAATATAAGTTGCTTAAGACATAAAATTTATTTCTCACACAAATTTTGCTGACAACTTCCCAAGCAGATTCCCTTATGCAGTGAACTTAGCCATCCAGGTTGCTAGGTCTAGGCTCTCCATTTCTGCCTCTACACTTACTTCAGAGGGGAAGAGAGTGTTGGAATATTGCAGAGGGGTTTTTCACTGCCTCAACACAAAAGTAACACATGGCAATTCCACTCACAATCCGTTGGCTACAATTAGTCATAGGACCCAGCCAAACAAATGGGAAACTGAGAAGTGTAATATTTCATATGTTTATGAAAGATAGTGCTTTCTAAGTTTCTGTACAAAATTTTTTAAAAATTACTTTTGTATCCCATTAGCAAAAGAAAGTCACAGTTTGGTCTTTATTGGTCGCCACTGTCTACACAGGGAAAATATACATACATAGCCAAAAGAATGCCTTCCCTATAGCTGGTTGTCAGCTGGTGGTCCCTGAAGGGGATGAGCTTCAGGCATTGTATAAACTTTTATAATCTTTCTATGAGATAATCTAACAAATAACGCCAACTCTCAGCCTTGAAAATATTTGGATAAACATTTCAGAAACTGTTTTAAGTGTGTTTCATATACATTATTTTATTAAGTCCTCATAAAACCCGACAAGTAAAGTTTTATTATGATTTTCATTTTGCAAATGAGGGAGAGTAGTTAAGGAGAGGTCAAGTACCTTGCCCATGGATTTAAAGTCAGTGGCAGATACTTAGCAGTTTAGTTCTTGAGTCCAGATTCTTTGCCACCTCTAATATCAACGTATTATTAAGAAATGCATTAGAGGGGCACCTGGGCGGCTCAGTGGGTTAAAGCCTCTGCCTTCGGCTCGGGTCATGATCCCAGGGTCCTGGGATCAAGCCCCACATTGGGCTCTCTGCTGGAGCAGGGAGCTTGCTTCCTCCTCTCTCTCTCTACCTGCCTCTCTGCCTACTTGTGATCTCTGTCTGTCAAATAAATAAATAAATAATCTTTAAAAGAAAAAGAAAGAAAGAAAGAAGGAAGGAAAGAAAGAAAGAAAGAAAGAAGAAAGAAAAATGCATTTGACAGGAACTACCCAGTGGTCACTATCTTTTAGAATCCTACAGGGTCTGTCTCACTGTTAAAAAAGAATGAATGACAATTGGGTCTGGTTCCAAGTGTATGGACAGAACAAATTTTAGCAAATGCACATGCTAGAATATGAGGGTAATTTTTAAAAAAAGATTTTATTTATTTATTTGCCAAAGAGAGAGAGAGAGCACAAGCAGAGGAAGCAGAGGGAGAAGCAGACTTTGTACTGAATAAGGAGCATGATGTGGGACTTGATCCCAGAACAAAGGCACATGTTTAACCGACTGAACCACCCAAGCATCCTGAATATGAGGGTAATTTGAGAATGAAGGGAACTGAAGACTTCGTGGTCAATCTGGGTTAGTTTTTTGTTCCATTTTACTTCAAAATTTGCATCGTAAAGACTGATGATACACTTTGGGGTTTGGTTATTGGCTGATATTTGCCTTATTTCCAGAATACATAAGAAACCTATCTATATTTTAAAACCCTCTTTCAAAATATAATTTTGTCAGGCATGGTTATATTTTGGGTTGTATTAATAAACTAGTGAATTATATTGGCAACAATGTTTAAATTTTATTAATTTTAAAAAGACAGGTAATAAAAGAATACAAGGCAATATATTGGCCATATGTTAAATAATAATGATTTTTTTATAGCACATAATGTATTTTCAAAGGAGTTTTATGTCTATTATCTGACTTAGGGTTTCAAACATCCGGTTAATGAGGTAAAATATATATTGTTATCACTGTAATAGAAATGGAAAAATTATGACAGAAGTTAAATGCCTTTATTTATTTTTAACACAAATTAACCATATGCCTTATATGTCAGGTTAGGTGACAAAGAATGAAATGAGATCTTTCTAAGATTTCAAAGAATTTACAGTTTCCAAAAGGTAGAATAGTAAGTCAGTGATGGGACTAAACTGAATCAAATACAATTTGATTAAGGTCCCATTAGGATAATATTCTGATGCTCTGGTTCTAGCCTAGTTCAATTAAATATGAATACAGAGAGAAGTTACAATTCAAACTGGCTTGGTTCATGGCTCGATTAATCATTAATATCTTTAGACAATTAAGTACATTCATGACTTTTCTCCAGTTTTAGACGCTTGGCTTGGTTGTAATCAAATTGCTAAATGGGAGCACATTTAAGAAGGAAATGGAAGGAAATAGTAGTTGTTTTTTCAAATGTTATTATGTGTATGCTTCTATATCACATCATCTTGATTAGTTCTGTGAAATACCTGTCATTATTACCGTCTACAGATAAAAAACTTAAAACACTAAGTTGGTTAAGTCATCCAGTTAGAATTGGTGAAAATTAGAATCGTTCTAATTTTTTCATAATTTTATGAAAATAAAATTATAATTTTATGACCCTGATGCTTATATGACTTTATTGTACCGTATATGGCTTTTGTGTGTGTGAGAGTGTGCCCATTCTTTATGGGCAACTATTTCTGATTAACTTTCTATTTGTTTTCACTTAATGAGAGTATTGTCTATGCAGAACTTTATGTCATGTTTCAGACACCCAAATAAGACAGAGTGAAGACTTTGTCAAGAAACTTCTTTAAAAACATATAGTTTAGTTTATGATTTTAATAGCACACTAAACTGTTTTCTGCTTTTTCGTTTTTTCTTCTTCTGACAATGTTCACATCTGTATACTCTGGTAAACTCTTTCCAATCATATCTGTTTACTATCATACAAATATGCCCCAGATATTATGGAAGATGCCTGAAGTCCCTAGAGAAAATCAATTCAAACTCATGGAAAAGTGATTTAGAATAAGAAAGGAATATAGAATTCATAATTCTACATCTGGATTTGGGAGAATTACCATTTAGATTCAGTGCTGACCCTGACTCAGGAGATTTGTCTTGATATTAAGAAAGCTTTTTTGTATTACCGTCATCTCTTCAAGTTAGGGCATTATTGCATCTTTCAAAAAATTGCAAACTAATACAATCTGGGGGAATTCATCAGGTTTCTAGAGAGTTTGAATTCCACACGTGCAAACTGTCAGCTTTAAGTAAGTCATGCAAAACTCTATTTAAATGATTCAGCCTTCCCCTGAATGTGGGAAGTGGGAAATGTTATTCGGTAGTTAGAATAAAATGGTTTGAGTGGTGAGGAATAGATTAAACCTGCTCACAGTCACTGAGCAGAGATAATAAGAGATGATTTGAAAGTGGAAAGAGTCATTTGTGATGGGCCTTGCTGTTAACACACTAGCATGTGTGAAAGCATTAGAGAGCATGGGTGAAACCAGTGAGCGTTCCTCCATCTTCGTAAATCAAACATTCATCAGAGGTTTCTTCCTGCTAGAATTTCTCATACGTGCCCCAAGTTCCATTCCCTAGCCAGCCCACAAAGGGCACAGAGTGGAAAGAACAGAAATACATCCGTGAATGCAAACTGAGAAACTGTATGGAAAAGGTGCCCTGAAGAGATCTTAGCGGGTTGATTCCTGACAACCAAAATTCAGGCAAGAGAATACTAAAGGCATGCTACTTTAAATATGTGTGGCTGAGAGGTTTGGATTTACAGCTGAATTACAGCCCTCCTTCTCTCCTGTTCTATCCTTTGATTGGACAAGTTACTTAATTTCTTGGAGTCAGTTTTCTCATTTGTGATTAAATGATAATAAGGGTAGTATATATCTCATCATGAACTGAATTAGGCCATATACACAAACATGTAGCATACTGCCTGGTCTATAGCAAGCACTCAATAAATGCTATTTAAAATTCAAGATCAAAAAACTCTATCAATCTTGACTACTTTGGGGACTATTTGAATACAGAAGCAATGTGTTTATCACTATTGTAAATAGTTCATTAATCCGTATTTGTTAAAATCTTACCTAGTTCTTTCCTTCTATAGCTGAAGCCCAAAAGTCCCCAGACAATGAAGATAAGATAAACTTCTCTAGAAAACATCTATTTTTCCCCATGCCATAATACCAATGAACTTTCCACACCGGGAGGCTTTTATATCTTACCATTTGTGAAATATGGGGCTTCTCTGATAGTTCTCATGCCACAAGCGCCTCCCTCTGCTCTACCCAGGGGGAAAATTTTTTTGCAATTGCCTTTTTGCAATTCTCCTTGCCTCTTTTAGACTACCTTTTAGTATAAAATGCTTCCTGTGACTGATAAATTGCTCTTGTCTGTATGTGCTAGTTAATTACTTTCCAAAGCATCTGTTGCTTGTCAGGCAAATATGTTCCGTGTTTTTGTAAAAATGGCTTTCCTTTCTGGAAAATTCATTTAAAACAGTCTGTAATTTGGGGCGCCTGGGTGGCTCAGTGGGTTAAAGCCTCTGCCTTCGGCTCAGGTCATGATCCCAGGGTTGTGGGATCGAGCCCTGCATCGGGCTCTCTGCTCTGCAGGGAGCCTGCTTCCTCCTCTCTCTCTCTGCCTGCCTCTCTGCCTACTTGTGACCTCTGTCAAATAAATTTTTTAAAAAATCTTAAAAAAAAAACAGTCTGTAATTCCAGGAATAAGTAGATAAAGTCCCTCCCACTTGTTAGGCATAGATTACCTGTCAGTCACTTGTCTAATAATTTCTTCTGATCCTCTTAGAAACAGGTGAAACAAGTAGTATTATACCCATTTTAAAAGCAAAAGAAAAAATTGTAGAAATGAAATAATTTACCATATAAACTGAACTAAAGTCTTGGTCTGTATTGTTCTAAAGTTCTTGGGGCAGTGTTTTCTGATTTCATATTTGGATTGTGGGAATTGTATAATGGAGACATATTATTCCCTTGTATAAAATGACAACGATAGCCATGAACACAATCACTATCACAGCCACCACTTAAAATCCACAATACTTTTACATTACAGAAAATCACTCTAAAGCAAAAGGTTCTATATGTAAGAAGAATGTATAGGGGTTTAAGAGGTGGGTAGGTGAAAATCAGTGGTCTCCAGGATTCTCATGTCCCCTGTATGATTCCCTCACCTTGCGTATGCGTAAGACTTGTAAATATGATGAATCATCACACCTGTGACTAGAATACATAATATATCAGAAGGACTATTTCAGATGTAATTTAGGTTCCCTAACAATAGACATTGAGTTCATAAAAGGAGGTTATCCTGACTAGAGGGTATTATGCTAAGTGAAATAAGTCAATCAGAAAAGGACAATTATATATTTTACTCATATGTGGATTTTAAGAAACAAAACAGAGGATCATAGGGGAAGAGAAGGAAAAATAAAACAAGATGAAATCAGAGAGGGAGAAAAACCATAAATGACTCTTAATCATAAGAAACAAATAGGGCTGCTGGAAGAGAAGGGAGTCAGGGGGATAGGGTAACTGCATCCTGGGCATTAAGGTGAGCACATGATGTAATAAGCACTGGGTGTTATATACAACTGATGAATCACTGAACTCTACTTCTGAAACTAATAATATACTACATGTTACTTAATTGAATTTAAATTAAAAAATAATTTTTTTTAAGAAGAGGTTGTCCTGGATGGGCTTGAGTTAACCAGATGAGTCTTTACAAGAAATCAGATAAATTCAAAGTGTCAGAGACTGCTCCTGCTTACAGTGAAAAAGAAAACAACCATGTTGTGAACTGAACTTGAAGACAGCCATGTGGAAAGGACATAAGGTCAGCCTCTAGGAGCTAAAGGCATTCACTGGCCAATAGCCAACAAGAAAATGGAGACTTTATTCCAGTAAATGTGAGAAACTAAATTCTGCTAATATTCATTCACTATGGAAGAGAACCCTGAACCATGGAGGGCGGGGGAGTTACAGTCCTGGCTAACACTTTGATTTCAGCCTGATGAAACTCTGAGCAGAGGACCCAGCTAACCTATACCTAGACGTTTAACCTAGAGAAATTGTTAAGATGTATCTATATAGCTATACCTATCTATCAGTATTGATCTATAGATAGATAGATAAAGAGATAGAGCTATTTAAACTGCTAAGTTTTTTGCAATTTGTTACACTTTTAACTTAGAAATATTATAAGATATATCTATTGACAGATAGATATAGATATATAGATATAGATAGAAAGAAAGAAAAGATCTATCTAAATAAATGATAGATAGATGATAGATAGATTTAAACTGTTAAGTTTTTGGTAATTTGTTACACAATAATAGAAAACTAATACATTAAATTGAATGCCGAATGAATGATAGATGGTAGGTACTACAGTGGTAAGTTCAATAAAGTAGAAATAAATCAGCTTCTAGGGGAGAGATGATAATATTGCTGCAGAAAAATCTTCAACTCACTGGGGATCGATACTGTATACCAAACGTTTCCCTTCTACTTTTCTCTGTAATATATCATTTTCTTAGGTGGTTTCCCCAGAGATAGACTCTAAGACAAAAAATTATGTGCTCAAGATTCCCACGCATTGCTGGTTCACTACAAGTATGAGCACAAACAAAAGAAACTCCAGTAATTCAAGGAGAGTCCTTGAAAGAGAGACATAAAGGAGAATAGTTAGAGAAAAGCAGAAGGACATAGACTTCTGGCTTCCAGTTCAGCGTGTAAGAAGCTTGGAAGTCACCATTCTGTCTTAACAAGAAGTAAAATCTGAACAAATGGAAAAATCAGCAACTCTTCTTGCATGCATAAGAGATGTGAGGTCATGAGGTAAACCAATTTTCAAAATGAAAGAGAATGAGAAATACAGACAGTCACAATTTACCAGAGCAGAAACTTCTGTGGGGACTACTAATGTCAGAGTAAGAAATTTCTGGCTATATTTCTTAAAGAAATTGAATCAGTAATAAATAATCTTCCAAAATAGAAAGCACCAGGTCCAGATGGATTCCCTAGTGAATTCAGGGAATCAAAATATATAAGGAAAAAATTACACCAATTTTCCACAATAGGTCCAAACGCATCAAAATGCATATATTAAATATGTGCATTTTTTGGTATATCAGTTACAATTCAACAAAGCTTTGAAAAGATTGTATACTAGTTACATTTTAAAGAAGAAGCACAAGGAATATTTCCTCACTTATTTTATGAAGAAAGCATTATCATAATACCAAAACCAAACAAAGATATTGCAAGAAATGAAAACTGTAGACCTACATCTCTCATCAACATTTATGTAGAAGTCCTCAGCAAAATACTAGCAAATCAAATCCAGTGGTGCATAGAAAGAATGAACACAAGCAAATGGATTATATCCCAGTTATGCAGAGCTAGTCCAACTTTAGAAATTGATTAATGTAATACATTAGATCAGAAGGCTAAAGAAGAAAAATCACATGATCATATCAGTAGATGCTGAAAAGCATTTAACAAAATCCAACATCCATTAATGATTTAAAAAAATCCAACACCCGCATATTATAAAAGTTCATAGAAAACTAGGAACATAGGGGAAATTCTTCAACTTGACAAAGAATATTTACAAAATTCCCACAGTTGATATCAGACTTACTGATAAGAAACTCTAAAGTTTTCTACCAAGATTAAGAATGAGGCAATGTTGCAGGATACAAGGTTAATAATAAGAGTCAATCATTACCTTATATACTAACAAAGAACAAATGGGATTTGAAATTAAAAACACAATACCATTTACATTAGCACTGCCCCCAAAAGAGCAATACTTAAGTACAAATCTATCAAAATATGTATAAAATCTATGCTAAGAACTATAAAACCCTGATGAAAGAAATCAAAAGAACACTAAACAAATGGACAGGTATTCCATGTTCATGGATAGGAAGACTCAATATTGCTAAAATATCATTTATTCCTAACTCCATTAATAGATTCAGTGCAATCCCAATCAAAATCCCTGTAAAATTGTTTTGTGAATATCATGAAATTGATTCTAGACTTTATATGGAAAACAAAGATAGCCAGAATAGCCACCATGATACTAAAGAACAAAGTTGAAGGACTTTCAAGACTTACTGTAATGCCACAATAATCAATACAGTGTGGGAGTGACAAAAACATAGACAAATGGATTGATCCAACAAAGTAGAAAGCCAACAAATAGACTCACATAAATATAGTCAACTTATCTTTGACAAAGGAACAGAGGCAATACAATAGAGGAAAATTGGTGTTGGAATAACTGGTCATCCACATTAAAAAAAAAAAATCTAAAAACAATCTTACATTCTTCCCAAAAATTAACTCCAAATAGATTAAAGATCTAAACACAAAACACAAAACAATAAAGTTCCTAGAAGATAACATAGTAGAAAATCTAGGTGATCCTGGATCTGTCAATGACTTTTTAATACAACATCAAAGACATTTTTCATGAAAACATAAATGATAAGCTGGAATTCATTAAAATTAAAAACTTCTGTTCTGTGTAAGACAATGTCAGGAGAATTAAAAGATAAGCCACAGAGTGGGAGAAAATTTTACAGGAAGCATATGTGATAAAGAAGTCTTAAAGTTCAACAGTAAGAAGATAATCAAGCTAATTAAAAATTGGGCCAAAGACCTTAACCTCACCAAAGAAAATATACAGATGGCAAATAAGCATATGAAAAGATGTTCTACATCATATGTCATGCAAATTAAAACTCTACCACTAAACCTATTAAACTGGTCAAAATCTAGAACTCTGAGTATACCAAATCCTAGTGAGAATGTGGAAAAAGACCTCTCATTCATTGCTAGTGGGAATGAAATACAGTTCAGCCACTTTTGAAGACAGGTTAACAGTTCCTTACAAAGCTAAACATGCTCTTAACATATTATCCAATAATCCTGTTCCTTGGTATTTACCCAAAGGTGCTAAAAGCTTATGTACACATAAACATTTGCATATGGATGTTTGTAGCAGCTTTATTCATAATTGCCAAAAATTGGAAGCAAACAAGATGCCTTTCAGTAGGAAAATAAATAAACTGTGGTATATACAAACAGTGGAATATTACTCAGTGCTGAAAAGAAATGTTATAAAACCATGAAAAAAGCATAGAGAAGAATACATACAACTAAGTGAAATAAGCTAATCTAATAAAGCTACAAACTGTATGACTCCAACTATATGACATTCAAATTTATGGACAGTAAAAAAGATCAGTAGTTGCTAGGCATTGGAAAAGGGAAGGATAAATAGGCTGAGCACAGAAGAGTTTTAGGGAAGTGAAACTATTCTGTGTGGTACTATAGTGGTGGATATATGTTATCATAAGTTCATCCAAATATACAGAATGTACAAGAATGAACCTTCATGTTAACTATGGGTTTTAAAGGATAATGATCAGGGCACCTGGGTGGCTCAGTGGGTTAAGCCACTGCTTTCAGCTTAGATCATGATCCCAGGGTCCTGGAAAGCTACACTGGGCTTTCTGCTCAGCAGGGAGCCTGCTTCCCCCTCTCTCTTTGCCTGCCTCTCTGCCTACTTCCGACCTCTGTCTGTCAAATAAATAAATACAATCTTAAAAGAAAAAAAAGGATAATGATCTGTCAGTGTAGATTCATCAGTTGTAACAAATGTATTAGTCTGGTGGGTTGATAATGGGATGTGAGTAATCAGGAACACTGTGCCTATAAGGGGGCAGGGGTATATGGAAAATTTCTGTACCTTTTTCTCAATTTTGCTATGAACTTAAAACTGTTATTTTTTTTTTTAAGTCTCTTAAAAAATGAAAAACAGTGTGATTGAGTGGCTCAGTGGGTTAAGCCTCTGCCTTTGGCTCAGGTCATGATCTCAGGTTCCTGGGATCAAGCCCTACATGGGGCTTTCTGCTCAGTAGGGAGCCTGCTTCCCCACCTCTCCCTCTGCCTGTCTCTCCCCCTACTTGTGATCTCTGTCTCTCTTTGTCAAATAAATAAGTAAAATCTTTAAAAAAAAAAAAAAAAAACTAAAAACAGAAGGGAGCATGGTAATTCACTGGAAATTTGCCAAAGGATTCAAGTGAATCATGGGTGAGGTACAGCAATGCCTATTACAATTATGAACTATTGAAAAGATTACAATTAAGAGCTTAATAGCTCTAGAGTATTGCTTATAATTTTTTTAAAAGTCCAGTAAGTTAAGAAAATGTGTCTTAATTCTACTACAACATCCATTCATCAAATGTCTATCATGTTCTAGATACTATTTCATTTAATAATTAGCACAACCTTATGACATTAGTTCTATTATAACTCTCATTTTACGCATGAAGAAATTTTGGTTACAAGAGATAAAATAATCTGGCTAAGAGTTTGTGCCTTATATGTGGGTGATCTGAGATTTGAATCCTCTGAGTGAAATTGTGTGCCCATTCCAGCAGACCAAGCCACTACCACATCGAGTAAGTTTGATGTAAGATGTTGCAAACTGTCTGAAGTAATAACCATACAAAGTGTTAATACATGCCAGTGGGTCTTTATATAGATTAACGCACTTAACACACACTTCAAAAAGTGTAAATGTCTTTATCATTTTGGGGGATGAAGTGTGTCACTATGGTCTGCCAATACAACACAATAAGAAATGTTTTAATACATTGGAAACATGGTGTTTATAATTTCTCTTTCTCCCTTTCATTTGCCTTTCCTTACTTTCTCTTTGTTCCTCTATTTATTCCTTTTTTTTTTTTTTAAGATTTTACTTATTTGACATAGAAAGAAAGCAAGAGCAGAAACACAAACAGGGAGAATGGGAGAGGGAGAAGCAGCTTCTTGGTGAGCAGGGAACCCAACACAGACTTCAGTTCCAAGACCCTGGGATCATGACCTGAGCAAAAGGCAGACACTTAATGACTGAACCACCCATGTACCCTTTCCTCTATTCATTCTTTAACAAACTTGCATTGGATGTGATATTTATGCAAATATCATTGTGTATTAGTGAGTTGCAAAAGATTAATTAAGTATGAAACTTGCCCTCTAGAAACTTATTATCTGTTATTAAAAAAATCAGATGAATACATTAATGCTTGCACCCTAAACTTGAAAGGGGGGAGGCTCAAAGAAACTATTTCATAGATATTTAAAGAAGGGAGAAGTTGAATTCATTTGGAAGACTTGGCAGTTAAAACTAAATGGAATTCCAATTTATTGCCATGGAAAGACAAGCCACCATAGGTCGAAGGAACAGTATGAACAGTCATTAAGAGGAAGGAGCAGCTTTTCTGGTATCCAGGTAGTTGAATTTGGTTGTAATAAAGAAGTTGGGGGAGGGTAGCATGCAGGTCAGGGCCAGAGTGTGTACTCCAAATGCCAAGTTAAGAAGTTTAGGTTTTGATTTTTCCTCAGAGTTCAAAGCTCCAATTTCTAAACCCCAGTTGGCTGAGAAAACTATCCAATTTTAGACAAGCTTAAATGTGTGTTTTTACTCAAGATAATTGTCCATTCCTTGATGTAAAACCAAAGGGATCTTTTAAGAGTTTGTTTATTTTGCTGTTTTATAGATACCAAAGAAGATAATGTGAGTTAAAGCTTCTTTAAAATATTTTCTTAGGACCAACAAACACCTGCTGTGAGATTGTGTTTATTTTATTTTTTTGTCTTTTCAATGTGTTTACCAGTTTGCAGTTAGAAAACAAAGCAGCTAAAGCTATGTTAAGTATGGAAGCACAATAATCCTCAACAACCCCCCCCAAACCACCCATCTTTTAGATCAGCATTACTTCTATTGAACACTTATTTGGTTTTGTTTCTGTTTTGTTGTTGTTGCTTTTTTCTCATTCAAGAAGGAGACAAAAACCTTATTTATAAAACTTTCATTAATTATCTGAAATACCACTACAGAGACAGTGGTGGGGTTTTTTGTTTGTTTTTTTGTTTGTTTTTTACATTTATTTTTTACATTTATTTAGACAATCAATTACTGAATTACAATATAGGTATGTGGAATTGAGCATAGAAAATAATATATGAGTGTTGGGGCACCTGGGTGGCTTAGTTGGTTAAGTGGCTGTCTCTTGATTTCAGCTCAGGTCATGATCTCAGGGTCATGAAATCAAGGCCCACATTGGACTCTGGGCTCAGAGCAAGGTCTGCTTGATATTCTCTCTTTCCCACCCCCCACCCCCCCACTTAAATGCATGCTCTCTCTCTCTCTCTCTTTCAAATAAATAAATCTTTTTTAAAAATGAAAATAAACGACAAGTACTATTAACAGTTTCATTGTAAGTCAGTAGATGTGAAATCTCAAACTGAATCTCATCATATCGAACTACAAAGCACCCAAAAGGGCAGATTTTTTAATTTCAGAACTTAAATAACCCAAAGTAAAATTTATTCATTGAGAAGTTCTAACACTAGAGAGTGCTATCCACTCTCTGCCTGCATGCTTATTTACAGAGTGAGCATGTAATTTATTATCCAAAGAAGGATGGTTTGAACAGGAAAAGAAGGGGTATTAATTATGGCAGGATGACCAACATATGCATGAACCAGGCAAACTAGAATACACTGTCACCTGGTATATATAGAAATCCAAAGAAACTAGGGGATTAAGTGTTTATACCTGACCCATTGTCAGCCATAGCAGTGGATGTGACTTCTAACTTCTTCCAGTTCTCTATACTCTGAAAATATATTCTAGGTAGGGACTGTGGCTGATAAAATAGTTTGTGAGCTCCCCAAATTCTTATTCTGGTCATAACTCAAACTGGCCTAGAGATATTTGAATTTCATGGATATATAAATTTTCCTAGGAACTTGAATTCAAGGATCATATGATATTATTGTTCCAGACAATGAAAGACTGTAAGAAAAAAGAAATTTTATAAAATCCCCTATCTCAAGGACTTCAATTAAGAAATATGTTGATTTTGACTTCAAATATGAGAGTGACTCATCTCAACTCCTGTTTAATGGTACTTACATGATTATGAGAAACATGTGTTTGCTAATGGTAGAGGAAAGATAGTTCTTAGGGAATGCATCAGTATTGGTTTCTCTCTGTCCCTTAACATTTAGAATTTCAGGAAGGAAGCATAGTATGATGGAAAGATGTTTCTGGATAGGTAAATTATATTTCAATTCTAGTGCTGCACTTACTAGCCAAGCAATTTTGGATTAAATAGTTAACCTTTCTGGCCTTAATTTTTATAACACTCCTGTGCATCAAGCTTTCTGATAAGCTCTTTTATATGATTCATTCAATTCTAACGTTATAGCAGCTCTTTTTTTTTTAATTAATTTTTTATTTTTTATAAACATATATTTTTATCCCCAGGGGTACAGGTCTGTGAATCACCAGGTTTACACACTTCACAGCACTCACCAAAGCACATACCCTCCCCAATGTCCATAATCCCCCCCCCCTCCCCCCAACCCCCCCCCCCCCAGCAACCCTCAGTTTGTTTTGTGAGATTAAGAGTCACTTATGGTTTGTCTCCCTCCGGATCCCATCTTGTTTCATTTATTCTTTTCCTACCCCCCAAACCCCCCATGTGGCATCTCCACTCCTCATATCAGGGATCTCCCTGATATAGCAGCTCTTTGAGGTAGGTATTTTTAATATCCCATTTGCAGGTAAATAAAACTGGCAATTCTGTAACCTCTTTCCATGCTTTATTTTCATTTATATATTTATTTTCATTTATATATTTATATTTCCAAGTAGTGTGTAATTTCCAAGGGACAGAAATTTTGCCATTTTTGATCCCCCCAGACACACAGTTTGAATATATCATCTATCAATGATATATATCATTGGTACATATATCAATGAATATATGAAGAAAGAAAGAGAAGGGAAGGGGGAAAAAGGTGTAAGAAGGAAAGGGTGAAAGAAAGAAGAAAGGAAAAGGGAAGGGAAAGACAGAGGGAATAAGGGAGGAAGGAAAGAAGGAAGGGAGAAAGGAAGAGAGGTGGGAAAGAGTTAAATAAAGTTTCTATAACTATTCAGGATTTGAATTAGCAGTTGAACCCAACTAATCTGAACCCACAGTCCAGGTGCTTCACTACACTATACTGTCTCCCCAACTCATAGTGCCACTGTGAAAATTAAATGAGGAATTTCCTAAAGTAGGAGCTCAATGAATATGAATTTGCTCCCTGTTCTTCATCTTGGATCTGTGACTCTTGGATGTACTGGGCAATCACGTGTTAGAAAATAGAGATGCATTGCCTTGCCCAGTTCTCAAGGGACTCATTCATACCAGAGAGCTCATTTAATGACTTAGAATGGATAAGTATCTTTTTCCTTGGCAGAAAATCTATTTGAAAAAAAAACAAATTAAGATCAGTTACTTGATGCATTTATGGGACCTGATCCAGGAAAGCCCATAAAGGAATTACTTTGTCAGAGTCAGTCTCTTTCAACAGTCTAAGCTACCTTTTCAATGTTTTTGATTAGAGTAGACCCTTATGTATATTGACACTATTATTATCATTATCATTACTATTAATGAAAATAACATTAGCACTTTCAGAGATGCATAAATGAATAATGATATATAATTTGTAACATTTCCAAAGTGAGAATTTGAATCTTGCATGACAGGAGACTGATATTCATGGTAAGAGCTTTAGCTATTAAAAACTAAGCAACATGAGGATGTGGAGAAATGGGAACCCTATACATTGCTGGTGAAGCCACTGTGTAAGCCATTTAAAAATGCCACAAAAAGCTAAAGACAGAGTTAGCATTAGACCCCAAAATTCCATTCCTAGGTATATAAACAAAAGAATTAAAAACAAGATACTTGTATTAAAAACAGATACTTGTATGCCAATGTTCATTGAAGCATTATTCGGTGTTGTGTTACTGAGTTTCTGCTTGGGGTGATGAAGAAGTTTTGGAAATAGATAATGATGATGCTGCACAATATTTTGAATATAATTGATTTCAGTGAATTGTATATTTAAAGTGGTTAAAATGGCAAATTTTATGTTTTATATATTTTTACCACAGTAAAAAATAGTTAGAAAACAATAGCGTGACTTTTCACTGTCTTCTCATGCCAAATGTAGTAACTCTCATAATGTAATATAAAGTATTTTTTAAAAGGAAAGAAAATTTTCAAAAAATGGAACTATAGATGAATATGAAGGCATGTTTGACTGTGGCAAAGGAAATATATGACAATCCATGAAAATATGATATGGAGAAAGCTTGGTGAGAAATGTTTTACAACCAAGTTTTAAAATCTATAGATTTTTCAGAAGATGTCTAATGGAGTGTTAGGGGTCTACTATCCCACTTAAGTTCCCAATGTTGAACTACTGTCTCCATAATGGTATTTCCTAGCATGTAAAGAAGTCTAAAGGTAAATAATTTAGGCAATTTGGGGTTGGATTATATAGATATCATTATTACAATGCCACTTTATTTCATATGCTTATGTACAGCAAATTGCCAAGGAAAAGATCCTGTGTTCAGTAGTTCCTGGACTCAATTTATCTAGAATGTATTTAAACACATTATGGGTAAGACAAATATTTACCACAAATGGCCGTCTTGTTGGGCCTACCACACATAGTATCTCTTCCCTCAACAAATGGGTGGTCGGGTATGATAAACTATGTTTTTTAATTTTAAAAAATGCTCATATTCTTCTTTGCACATTGATTTCTCTTTCCTATTCTATTCAGATCAAGCTTGCTAATGTGACTTGCTTTGGCCAATGAAATGTGAATGGATTTTCCTGGGGGAACTTCTCTTTTGTGCTATGAGGAGTGATGGATGTGTTCTGAATATAGGAGAGGAAGAACAGTAAATAATTTTTATCAGCAAAGTTAACTGTGATAGACCATATTATTGCTTGAAAATATCTTCTACTTTTTTCCTGCAGAAGGATTGTTCTTCTCTGTTCAGTACCAGGCTTGGCCACGGACTCATCTGTCCAGTGGCATGTGAGCAGAAGTAATGTGTATCCTGTCTAGTCAGCCAGTATATGGTATTCCATGCCTCTTTATTCTAGTCATGGCACTGTAAGTATTCCATACAGAGGCTATTTCATCAGTTTAGGTCCTGTATTAAAGATGACATAGAGTAGAATTACAGTTAACCCAGTGGTAGACTATGGCATGTTATTATTTTTAAGTAAGTTAAATAAGTTATTATTTCAATACATTATTATTTTTAAGCCACTGAAATTTTGAAGTTGTTTCTCTCAACATAGACTAGCCTAGGCAGACTAATAGATCAGGAAATCCAGGATATGCTAATTAATTATCCCATCTCCCTAGATACTGTAGATTATCTAGGAATAGGCTCATAGGTGAAATCAGGCTAATTAACAACCTCTCCTAGCATTTGTCTTCTTTGAAGAGTTGCTTTCAAGTCAGTAAATATTTAATACAATTCCTTTGGGGAAAGTTGCCCTTGGAGAATTAAGCATAAAGAACTAATGATGGAAAGACAGAAATTCAATGTCATTAATGTCAGATTATATTAACAGATATAATTGTTTCAAGCCAGTTGTTCCTCCCAGATTGGGTTACATGAACCAATAAATTATCCACCCCTAAACCACCTTTTTTAAATTTTTGTTTATATTTGCATTATTTTCCATTACTAAAAAACAAAACAAAACAAAACAAAACCTGTGTTAGACTTTGTAGGTCAGAAAATGTGAAGCAGGTTCCTTAGCTACAGGGCTTGATAGAGCTTTATTGTATACTCATAGGCCTTTTGTTTCTTCAGGAGGGGGTTATATCATATATAGTTATTCCCTGGCTTATTTTTGTTATAGAGTCCATCTCTGATTAATGCTTTTGTAAAACACGTTTTGGGAAACTGCTCTCTTAGTAACTTGTGGCTTCTGAGTGTCTTTTGTCATGTAGGGCGGAACTACAGCTCCATGTAACCCCCCAAAAATTGACACAGGAATTCAAAATACTAATCAGAGATGTGTATTCTGATCACTCTAAGATCATGAGGACATAATTTATCAATATTCATGATCATTATTTGGAGAAATCATGAATGACCATGAAATTCTAATGGGCCCATATTAGGTTAGTGACCAGGAGGTTGAGCCGCTAGTTTCCTGAAGCTCCAGAAGAGTACCTCACCTGCTCTGTTCTTATATCCACATGAAAAATGGTATTTTCAAGGATTTGTGCTGATTGTACAAATTTATTACTATATTTAATAGTAAATTACTAAATTATTTAGGGGGAATACATTTCATAATATGAGTCTCTAATCCACCTAGAAATTCCCTGAAGTCTTTCCTCTCTGTAGAGTTCACTGTGTGAACCCAAACACCATCTCTACACTGCAGTCATAAATGGGTTCTACCTGACCCAAATTGGACCAATCAGATTATCTTTCCTTAGAAATTGTGATTAGGGTTGAGAGGCTACTTCTGAAGGCACTAGAAATGCAACATACGCACTCAGGAAATAAGCACAAGCATTTTCCACTCTGTAGATGGAAAAATAGAGAAAGTAAAATCTGTAAAGACAGGGGAGATGGGAGCAGATGTTCTAGAAAGAGCTGAGTTTCAGATGGCCTTACAGTTCAACTTCTAGTTCCTTCTGAGATAAAGTTGTGCCAGTTGACAATAGAGAAAATAAAACACAATTCAGCTAGCATAGATGAGTTTCTATTATTTCAAAGCACTGGAAAACACTGGAAAAGGGTGCTAGAGAAAAAAGTTGAATTTCTGGAAAAATACAGAGGGGCAGTTGAAAATACTGATTTTGTTGCTTTTCTCTAATCTCTTAATTATTTGATAGGCAATACATATTACTTATGAGGTATTTATACTTGGTACATTATTGAACCTCACCTTTCATCAGTTTCTCCATCTAAATAGTTAGGGTGGTAAAATTGTTTCCCACATCACAAAATTCTACTGAGGATTAAATGAGTGGATACATGTCCTTAAATAAGTATCAGGGATATACTAAATGTTCAGTATGTATATTATTAATATGACTTCTGCAGGTTTGTGGAAAGCTCTAGAATATCCTTTGTTTTATTCTCTGGGAGCTGTTAAAATTTTGTCATTATCAAGGCTTTTAGGCAATTGTTGTGACATGGCTTGAGTGTGTGTATGTGTGCATGCTTAGGCATTATCTGTCTTGAGGTTTATTGAGGTTTTTCATTCTAAGAGTTTAAAAGTTTCATTGAATTTGGGAAATCATTGGCCCTTATCACTTCAAGAATACGATCTACTTACTCTACATTATTTTTCTTCTGGGGTTTTCATTAGAGCCATGCTGTACTACTTCATATTTTCTAAAAGATACTAAGGTTCCTTTAATATATTTCAATCTTTTTCTTGTTTCATTTTGCACTTTAGTTTTGACTTTTTCTATTTTCAGGTTTACTGTCCTTTTTCTGTAGTCTCTAATTTGAGGTTAATCTCATCCAGTGAGTTTTTCATTTCAGGTATTGTATTTTTACTTATAGAATTTCCCTTAGTTCTATCACCATATTTATGATGTCCTCTGAATAAATTATTGAACAAATTGTTATAGCTCTTTTGATATCCTACTCTGTCAATTCTCTCACTGCTAATATTTCTAGATCTATTTTTATTAATAATTATTCTTCTGGATTAGATCACATTTTCCACCTTCTTGAGATGGTTAGTAATTTTTTATTGAATGCAGGAATCATCATTCCATTCCAATGCCTGACATTGTTGTGCGTCTGATTTTATAGTATTGTTGTAACGAATGTTGAGCTTTGTTCTATCAGGTAGTTATTTACCTATTGGTTCCATCCTTTCTGAACTTGTTATTAAGTTTTTAAAGGCATTCCAGTACATTCTTTAAAAATAGCTTAGCCCTAGCACTAAGATATGTCATTGGTAGGCTCTCTCCGAAATGCTCTCCATATTCAACAAGGAGTGGCCATTCTGACAGGTTGGAAGTCAGATATTTTCAAGCTCTAATTGAGCTCTCAGAATTGCTTGGTTTACTTTTCTTTGATTGTTTTTTACCCAGGCTCTTGAGCTTCAAAATCACTGCTCCAGGGGAATCCTATACAGGTTGTTTTCGGCATAGCTCCTCCTTTTCTAAATATCCTTTCTATAAATTCCAGCTAGGTCATTTTCTCTGAACTCTTTTCTCTGTCTCTTTAACTCACCGAGCCTGCCATTTTCCACTTACAAGCATTCTCATGGAATCATTGTCCAGAAATTGCTTCCAGGCAAAAATCTGTTGCAAATTTAAGGCTCTTGTTTACTTTTCTATTCTCAGGTATTACAGTCTTGTGCTCTCATCCACTGTCTGAAAATTTTTTTGAATATATAGTATTTTCTGTATTTTAGAATTTTTTTATAGAAGATGGGTAAGTCAATACAACTTATTCAATCAATGCTGGGAACAGAATTCCCATCATTTTTATTGCTGCTTTTACGAATGACAAGACTGGAAATGCATTTTGTTCTTTTTTTTTTTTTTTTTTTAAGGATTGTATTTATTTATTTATTTCACAGATCACAAGTAGGCAGAGAGGGAGGCAGAGAGGGAGAGGGAAGCAGGCTCCCTGTTGAGCAGAGAGCCCAATGCAGGACTCAATCCCAGGATCCTGGGATCATGACCTGATCCCAAGGCAGAGGCTTTAACCCACTGAGCGACCCAGACGCCCCTTGTTCTGGTTGTTTTAACAGTTAACCCCACCAATATTGTTTCTAATACTGTCCTAGAACTGCTATTATTCTTGGAATACTAAGTATTATAGTGATATCATTATTTTTTCTGGACAAGAATTTGTGTGTTTTAGTAAATTACCTTTATCATAAGTTAAATCAGAGTTTTATGGGCTCTAAATAGACTTTCTTTCATAGATTTTACATATTGTTATTAGTTACTTTGTTGGGTGCCTACTAGGTGTCACATTTTATGTAATTGATGTTTAATTTACCCAATAGATTATATATAAAGTAGGTGTTATTTTTTTCACTGTAGATATGGAAATTTTTTAAAGATTTTATTTATTTATTTGACAGACCGAGATCACAAGTAGGCAGAGAGAGAGGATGAAGCAGGCTCCCCGCTGAATAGAAAGCCCGATGTGGGGCTCGATCCCAGGACTCTGGGCTCATGACCTGAGCCGAAGGCAGAGGCTTAACCTACTGAGCCACCCAGGCACCCCAGAAAATTTTTATTTAAAACCTTAGTTGATTTGTAATAAGGGTAAGGGCTATAATTTGAAGCCAAGTCTTTCCTTCATCTTTAACTAATGTAAGAAAAATAAGAGAAGCTAAGTTAGGAACTAAAGGTTCCATTCCTGTGTCTTAAAATGATACTCAAAATGTGGTCTGTAAAAGTGCTTCTGTTTGAGACTGTTAATTCTCTGTATTGAGATTAGAGTCTAGTTTCCTGAACAAATTAAGCCACTAAACAGAGTGTACAGTTCTACTGATGATTTCCATAGCAAAACTTCCTCAAGGAAGGAAGCTGTGAATTATAACATTTTTTTTTAACATTTTGTTGCAAGCATATATCATCATAAAATAGTAGCAAACTGTTCATATACTGGCACATGGAACAGCATGGTCTTACACCCTCTGGCTTCATAACACTGTATGACTCATGTAACTTTTCTCAAATGAAAATAAGAGATCTGAACAAGAGTAACTTAACATCTTTTCCTGCTCTTAGCATCATTTAATGATGACAAACTATTTAAGAATAAACATACATAACAATGACAGGGTGAAGTAAGCAAATTAATAAATATGGCTTTTGTTTTTCAAATTAAGGCATTGAGAAGTATCTGAAAAAATATTTAATTTTTCTTATGGATATTTTAAGCATTGGAAGACTAAATCTCAAGATAACATAGCATTTAAAACACAGGTTCTTTCCTTCTTCCTTTTTTTTTTTTTAAGATTTTATTCCTTTAACGAGGAGTGGCAAGTAGAGGGAGAGGGAGAAGTAGGCTTCCTGTGGTGCAAGGAGCCTGATGCAGACCTCAATCCCAGGACCCCGGGCACATGCTTAGCTGATTGAGTCACCCAAGCACCCTTAAAACACAGGTTCCTGTACCAGATCAACCTTAGTTCATATTCTGTTTGCCATGTACTGTCTGTGTGGTTTTGAGTAATTTCTTTAATCTCTAAATTTCATTTTAAATTAATAGAGATATTAATGCCCAGGTCACAGAATTTTTGTGACTATTAAATAAGTATGTGAACATAAAGCATTTAACTTAGTGCCTGTTATGGTATAACTGATTCAAATGGCATTGATTATTAAGTAAATTATTTGTATGTATATTCTTCTGGAATCATGTAGCCCTTTTACTTTGCCTATCTTATATTGTTCATATGTCCTAAGCTTATATATTACTAGTTTAGTTATGTTTATCCAAAGAATTATACTTATAAAGTCCTTCAGACCAGGTAATATGGCTTAGACAAAATATGCTAATTGCTCATTATAAAGGCCTATTTAGCCAGAGGGATTCCATCTTGGGTTAAACAGTGATTTTGTTGTTTATGCAGTAAAACTTAAACTGATCCTGCCCCCCCCACCCCCCGCCTCAGGGTCTTACTTAAAAGCAAGCCCAGGAAACCAGTCCCAGGTAACAAAGCCCAAATACAAGGGTGGGTCAGGCCAGGTGGAGGTATCCAATCAGTGGGGGCGCATACTGTCTCCTTAGCTACCAAGGAGTATGGGCCCCGCCTTTTGGGCACCAATTCTGACCAAGGTGATAGGCTAGTTCAAATAGCTACTAGGGTAAATTGTAATTCAATTGGCCACCCGTGTGTGACCTAGCATGACTGTGCAGCTTTCTCTGTGTGTTACAATCTCATTGGCCACCTGTGTGTGGCTGGGCCCAACCACATAGCCCTTGCCCTTTAAAAGTTAGTCGGTAGGGTGGAGGCGGGGGGGGGGGGGGTGTTCGCGCTCTCTGTAAGAGGTGCGGCCCCAGCTGGTTGGTTTGATTCTTGATGCTTGGCACAAAATAAAGCTTTGCTTGACCTTCGCTTTGTATCAGTCTTGCTCCTTT
The DNA here is from genome assembly GCF_022355385.1 of Mustela nigripes. Taxonomy (NCBI): domain Eukaryota; kingdom Metazoa; phylum Chordata; class Mammalia; order Carnivora; family Mustelidae; genus Mustela; species Mustela nigripes. Next base: position 4,568,147 of record NW_026739562.1, on the reverse strand, counting down.
AATCACGGGCCCATTATTGGGGGACCTTTCACTCATGTACAATTATGATTCAATAAACAGATATGATTCAATAACAGATGAACTAGTTAACACCCTAAATTTATAACAGTATACTAGGTTTTGCTGAGCTACATAATAGAGTCACTTTTTTTTTTTAAGATTTTATTTATTATTGGACAGAGAGAGAGATCACAAGGAGGCAGAGAGGCAGGCAGAGAGAGAGGAGGAAGCAGGCTCCCCGCTGAGCAGAGCGCCAATGCGGGGCTCGATCCCAGCACCCTGGGATCATGACCTGAGCCGAAGGCAGAGGCTTAACCCACTGAGCCACCCAGGCGCCCCATAATAGAGTCACTTTTGAAGGTAATTGCTTATCATCTAAGCACAGTGCCTTAGACAATAATTGGAATGCTTGATATAAAAAACCTAAGGTTTTTTCTTTACTTTTTTCCTGCCTATATTCGTTTGCTAGGGCTGCCATACAAGATACCATTGACTGGGTGGCTTAGACAACAGAATTTATTTTCCCACAGTTCTGGAGTCTACAAGTGCAAGATCAAGGTATGGGCAGATTTGCTTTCTCCTGAGACCTCACTCCTTGGTTTACACATGGCCACCTTCTTGTGGTGTTCTGACATAGTGTTTCCTCTCTGTGCATACACTTGCTGTATCTCTATATATTGAGAGTTTCTCTCCTTATAAGGATACCAGTCAGACTGGATTAGAGCCCACCCTACCAACTCATTTTAATTGCCCCTTTAATGACCTATCTTCAAATATAGTTGCATTCTGAAGTACTAGGGGTGAGGACTTCAACATACAAATTTCAGTGGGGAAGTAGAGTTCAGCTCATAATATTGCCTTTCTCCCCTCTACCTTGATTAAGTTTTTAATTAACTATAGCAATTTGAATGAGTAACTTGCTGGCCAATCTTTCTATGTTGTGTGCTTATATGTGCACCTATGTGAGTTAGCATGTTTAAAACACACACCTAAGGATAAATGACATCCAAAGTCAAAAAGTGAGGAAAACATACAAGACTTTTCATCAAGTCACCAGTATATTCCTTCAGACTTCTGACAAGCTGTTTGCATGCCTTGGGAAGAGGATTTCCACTGAAGGTACTATAAAATCAGTATTCAGTGGGGGATGCTTAAAAACTTTAGGATGGCATCCATTTTACACTTGAAAATTTATATCAAGAAATTTATCTTCCCTTGGAGGGGCAAATCTCAAGTGATAGTTACAGTTAGGGTACCTTCAATCCTTTCTTTTTTTGCCTTGAGGGTGCACTGTCTTTCCAGCTGACGGACATTTATGTCTTTTCCTTAGAATTGCATTTCACACAACCCCCTGAATCACCACAGAAAATCACCATGATTAATCAGTGAAGGCCAGAGAAATGAGAGAATAACCACTTATCTGTGCTCAGTTTCCTTTGATGCAATACATAGAGTGAGCTTGAGTTTTATGAGTTTGAAAGCTGAATTAGATTATAAGCTGAACTTTTTTAATATTAGGAGCTGCTTCCTCTTTGCATTTAGAGCTCTAGTCACAAAGAAATTTGTTTAAACTATATTGTAAGAACTAATCAGAATTATTGACAGAACTTTAAGAATTTAGTTTTAGAGTGACATGTGGTATTAGTATTGATACTCACTTATATTATAGAATTTTTAGTGAGGGGAAGTATTAACTAACATTTTGAAGGGTACCAGAATATGCTACCCCAAAATATATCTTTTTGGCAGATGGAGTATTTTGAGCTAGGCCTTTGAGAACCAGCAGATGCAGAAAAAGCTCTAAAAACAGGTCACATATTTTCCTTTTGTAAAGGAAATTTACATTTACAAAGGAAATTTCCATTTGTAAAGATGTTTCCTTCACCCACACCAGGAAGACTAGGGCTCTTAATAACTTGAATCAGTGGAGAAGGCACCAATTGAAATCTGCAGAACAAACCTTATTAAAAAAAAAAAAACAAACCTTGTTTACCAAACTTTTCTTGGTCATCTTCCCACAATCTGCCTCCCATCCCCAGAAGCCCTAAACTCCTCTTTCCTTTGTTTAGCCTAAGATGATATATAAGCCTAAATTCTAACCACCCTTTTGGGTTACTCATTTATGGATGTTCCAATTTATATAAGCATGGCAATCAACTTACATTTATTTCTCCTGTTAATCTGCCTTTTGTTAGTATAATTTAGTCTAATCTCCAGCTGGGGTATTTAAGATAGGTAGAGGAAAAAGACTTTTTCCCCTCCCTTACAATATTATGACCATCTCAAAGACAGAAACTCAACTGTTGGTGCTTTGGGATTTTAGCAAATTAAAATAACATGCTTGCTTACTTCTGAAATGTTCAAACATATTTCTCACCCCAGTAAATGGAATCTTTATGACATTGCAGTACTTAAAATTCCATTCCTGAATTTCCCAGAATAACTGAGAGAGCTTTCAGCAATCATAGAAGGGAAAGAGAGAGAGAGAGAGAGAGGTAGGTCATCTATACCACTAGAAGGGATTCAGAACTGGGCTCTACAAAATGTACTACTTTGGCATGTGGATTATTTTGACTTGAAGACAATCAAGGCACAAAAGACTCAGGAAAACTTTTCAGTTCCCCCTTAATTGCCTGTAAGGCTTTAGATAGAGGCCCTGGTCCAGGAAGACAGCTATCACCAGAGATAAATAAATAAAATGAGTATGGTAAACTGAGAGTAGGGGGAGCTCAGTAGAGTCTGTTTTGTGTGTATTTTGCTTTTTTTCTTTGTTTGTTTTTCAAATTTCTCTCCCTCTCCTAATTCTCTGCAGGGCATTGTAAGAATTTGTTTACCAAGCATTTGCTCTCCCCATTTTCCTGTGAATTGTCTTCCTTTCCACTGAAGCCCTAGAGCCCCACTTCTTTCTCCTTAGCTCAAGGTGGTATGTCAGCCTCAGTTACTTGACTATCTTTGACCTTTCAAGTCTTTGTGGGGCTCCCATATGTTTGAAATTAAATTTGTTTTTCTCTTGTTAATCTTTTTTATATCAACTTTATTAATAGACTGGCTAATAGAATTTAGGAAGGTAGAGAAAAAAATGTCCTCTTTTACATTGTACATAGGTAATGGCCTTCTTCAGTTATAATTAATGATGTTTCATTCTTAACATCATTATTTGTGATAGTCTCTATATAGTTGTTACCCATCTTTCGATGCCATCTGAATCTCTCTAGGTATGCAGTAGTAGTAGCTTTTTAAAAATTAATTATTTTTATTAACATATAATGTATTATTTGCTCCAGGGGTACAGGTTTGTGAATCATCAGGCTTACACACTTCGCAAAAATCACCATGTTACATTCACTCCTCAATGTCCATAACCTAACTGTTATGCCCCAGTAATGGGTCCATGATTAAAGGAGTGAGACTGATAAAAAGCGAAGGTCAAGCAAAACTTTATTTCATGCCAAGCATCAAGAATTTAACCGAACGTTCAGGGACGCACCTCTTGCAAGAGAGGGCGATTCTTCTCTGTTTCACAGTCTAGCTTTTATGGGCAAAGGCCTTGCGGTCGGGCCTGGCCACGCACAGGTGACCAATGAGATTGTAACACACACAGGAAACTCGACAGTGATGCTAGGTGACCAATTGAGTTACAATTTACCCTAGTAGACATTTGACCCAGCCTGTCATCTTGGTTGGGATTGGCACCCAAAAGGCTCCCAAAGGGCGGGGCCCATACTCCTTGGTAACCAGGGAGACAGTATGCATGCGCCCACTGATTGGATGTCTCCACCTGGCCTGACCCACCCTTGTATCCGGACTTTGTTACTGGAGCTGGTTTCCGGGACTTGTTTTTAAGTGAATCCCCTGGGGGACGGGAGCAGGGACAGTTTAACTTTAATGAAAGCCTCTTGCTAAGTAGGTCCTTACACCAACCACTCTCTCCACACACCCCTCCTTCCCCCAGCAACCCTCAGTTTGTTTTGTAAGAGTCTCTTATGGTTCTCCCTCCCGATCCCATCTTGTCATTTTTCCCTTCCCTACTCCCAAACACCCCACTCAATCAAATTTGAGAATTTGATTATCAAATTCCTCACATCAGGGAAACAATATAATTGTCTTCCTCTGTTTGACTTATTTTGCTCAGCATAATACCCTCTAGTTCTATCCACGTCATTGCAAAAGGCAAGATTTCATTTCTTTTGATGGCTGCATAGTATTCTAGTGTGTGTGTGTGTGTGTGTGTGTGTGTGTGTGTGTGTGTGTATAGCACCTCTTCTTTATCTATTCATCCGTTGATGGACATCTAGATTCCTTCTATAGTTTGGCTATTGTGGACATGGCTGCCAGAAACATTTGGGTGCATGTGCCCCTTCAGATCACTACATTTGTATCTTTAGGGTAAATGCCCAGTAGTGTGATTGCTGGTTTGTAGGGTAGTTCTGTTTTCAACTTTTTGAGGAAACTCCATGCTATTCCATCCATCTATTAATTGAGTCTTCAAAGGTTTGTGTCAAGCATAGTTACAAGTAGTGGAGAAAAAACATTAATAAAACTTTTCATGGGGCTTACATTTGAGCAGGTGTAGATAGAAATAAATAAGATAAATCAAAGTATTCTGTTGCTCTGGGATGGAATGTTCTGAATATATCTGTGATGTTCATCTGATCCAGTGTGTCACTTAAAGCCTTTATTTCCTTTTTGATCTTTTGCTTAGATGATCTGTCCATTTCAGTAAGGGGGGGGTGTTAAAATCCCCTACTATTATTGTATTATTGTCATTATTGTCGATGTGTTTCTTTGATTTTGTTATTAATTGGTTTATATAGCTGGCTGCTCCCATGTTAGGGGCATAGATATTTAAAATTGTTAGATCTTCTTGTTGGACAGATCCTTTAAGTATGATATAGTGTCTTTCCTCATCTCTTATTATAGTCTTTGGCTTAAAATCTAATTGATCTGATATAAGGATTGCCACCCGGCTTTCTTTTGATGTCCCTTTTTTTTAGCATGGTAAATTGTTTTCCACCCCCTCACTTTAAGTCTGGAGGTATCATTGGTCTAAAATGAGTTTCTTGCAGACAGCATACTGATGGGTATTGTTTTTTTAATCCATTCTGATACCCTGTGTCTTTTGATTGGGACATTTAGCCCATTTCCATTCAGGGTAACTATTGAGAGATATAAAATTATCTGTGTTGCCTGTAGGGTGACTGTTACTGTATATTGTCTCTGTTCCTTTCTGGTCTACTATTTATAGGCTCTCCCTTTGCTTAGAATACCCCTTTCAGTACTTCTGTAGGGCTGGTTTGGTGTTTGCAATTTTTTTTTAATTTTTTTTTTTTTTTTTTTTTTTGGTCCTGGAAGCTTTTTATCTTGTTCTATTTTCAATGAGAGCCTAGCTGGATATAGTATTCTTGGCTGCATATTTTTCTCATTTAGTGCTCTGAATGTATCATGCCAGTTCTTTCTGGCCTGCCAGGTCTCTGTAGATAAGTCTGCTGCCAATCTAATATTTTTACCATTGTATGTTACAATGTTCTTGTCCTGAGCTGCTTTCAGGATTTTCTCTTTGTCACTAAGACTTGTAAATTTTACTATTAGATGAAGGGGTGTGGACCTATTTTTGTTGAATTTGAGAGGGGTTCTCTATGCCTCCTGGATTTTGTTGCTTGTTCCCTTTGCCATAGTAGGGAATTTCTGTACTATAATTCACTCCAATATACTTTCTGCCCCTCTCTCTCTTTCTTCTTCTTCTGAAATCCCAATTATTCTAACTCTGTTTTGTCTTATGGTATCACTTATCTCTCAAATTCTCCCCTTTGGGGCCAGTAGTTGTTTGTCTTTCTTTTGCTCAGCTTCTTTATTCTCTGTCATTTGGTCTTCTGTATCACTAATTCTCTCTTCTGCCTCATTTTCCCTAGCAGTAAGAGCCTCCATTTTTTATTGGACCTCATTAATAGCTTTTTTTTTTTTTTAATTTAAACTTGGTTAGATTTTTGCTCTTTTATTTCTCCAGACAGGGATTTTATTTCTCCAGAAAGGAATTCTCTAATATCTTCCATGTCTTTTTGAGCCGAGCTAGCACCTTGAGAATCATTGTTCTGAACTCTAGTTCTGATATATTATAAATGTCCATATTGATTAGGCCCCTAGCAACAGGCACTGCCTCTTGTTATTATTTTTTTTTTGGGGGGTGAGTTTTTCTGCCTTGTCTTTTTATCCAGATACAGATATATGAACGAGACAATAAAATACTAAAAGGGTGGCAAAGACCCCAGAAAAATATATGCTGACCACATCAGAAGAGATCCAAAACCTGGGGGAGAAGAAAAGGGGAAAAAAGAAATATATATATATATTTTAGACTGGTGAATAAGAGCCACCCACTTGATTTGGGGTGTATTTTGGTCTTTTAGAAGTAACTACCTCCCAAAATTTTAAAGAAAGAAAAACTTATATATATACACACAAAAATAAGGGTGAACACAATGGAAGGATGGAATATGACTGTAAAGACGAAAATTTTTTTTTAAATTCTTAAAAAAGGAATTGATTAGTTAAGTTGGTTAGAAACAAAAAAAAAAAGAGGAGGAAATGGGCTCAGGCTGGAGACTAGAACAGAGCCATGTGCTAGATTAGGGTATATTTTGGTATATTAGTAGAAATTGTATCCCAAAATTTTTTAGAAAAAGAAAAAACCTGTATATATACAAAAAATAAGGTTTAATACAATGAAGAGATAAAATATGACTATAACAACAAAGGTTTAAAAATATTTTTTTAGAAAAGTATTTTTAACATGAACTAGTTTAAAAACGTTAAAAGAGGAAAGAATAAAGGTTTAAAAAATAGAATAAGAAAAAAATGAAATAAAAAAAAACTTAACTTTGCAAGACTAAAGGATCATGGGGGAAAAGCCATGAATTCTATATGTTGCTTTCCCCTAGCTCTGGAGTTCAGTTGTTCTCCTTGATCTGTGAGCTTGGTCTTGGCTGAATGTTCTTGCTGATCTTCTGCAGGAGGGGCTATTACAGTGAGTCTCAAATGGCTTTGCCCAAGGCAGAATTATACCACCCTTGCCAGGGGACAGACTAAGCAATCTGCTCAGTTTCACTCTCGGAGCTTTTGTTCCCTGAATGCTCTCCAAAGAGTTTTGGAGGATGGGAATGAAAATGATGGCTTCCTAATCTCTGGCCTAGAGGAGCCAAGAGCTTGGGTCCCCACTCCTCAGTGTGTCCCAGAGAAAAGCTGTTTATCACTCCTGTCTCCCTGTTCTTCAGCTACACCTCGAGCTCACCTGGCCTGTGACCAAGTGTTTCTATCTCTGGTGCATGGCCCCACCTGGAGTCTCCAGACCCAGCAGATTTCTACTGTGCTGCTCCTCCCGGAAAAGGCAGGTGAATCTCCCTGGATCGGCCACTTGTGGGGTCCCTACTCAAAGAGTAGTGGTACTGCTGTGCCTTCAATCATAGTTTAAGGTAGCCCCGATCTGAAAGCTCACTCCTGGGCTCTGTTTCTGTACTTGGCTTCCCTACTCAAATACCTGGCAGCTCTGCCACACTTAGGCACTCCTAATCTTTCTGTGATCCCATGGGGTCTGAGACCATACTGTCCCCACAAGGACTTCACCCCCACTTAGCCCCCAGAGTGATGTCCCTCAGTGGAGCAGACTTCTAAAAGTTCTGATTTAGTGCTCCACTGCTCCTCCACTTGCCAGGATCCAGCCTCTCTCCCCTTGGTCTATCTTCCCGTTGCTTCACATTCACTTCTCCATACGTCCTAACTTTCAGAAAGTGGTTGCTTTTCTGTTCCTAGAATTGCTACTCTCTTCTGTCTCCTGTTGAGTCTGTAGGTGTTCTTAATGGTTTGATACTAGCTGAACTCCTAGGATCTGATGTCATTTCAGTCTGCTACTCCTCCACCATCTTGCTTCTCTCCAGTAGTAGCTGTTATAGAATACTTATCAGAGCTTTATTATTAGATTTTGGTGAAGTTCAAGGAAGTTTTTTTTTAACCTTTTACTCCATCTCAAGGGTATCCCAACATTACCAAGTTTGAGTACAGTTTGATCTATAAATTTCCAGCCAACCCCTATAGGTTAAATGTTCTTTTGTGCTTATTATTCAAGATTCTGTCCTCTGTTAACTTCTCAAATTGTGATACAATTCGATTTTGTAAAAACATTGAAATAGGAATTCTTCGGTTTTAATTGAGTGAGAAACTATTTTGAGAATCCTAAAATGCTTTTTAGCATTTTTTTAGCATTTAATGGTCTTTTCTGGGGAAATGCATATAGGTATGGACATACATGCTTTTGCTCACAAGTTCAGAGTAATGATTATCTGATACCTTTTCCGGGATTTCAAGTTTAAAAAAAAAACAAAAAACTGCTCCATAATAAATAATTTGGCCCTAAGAATTTTCTGGAATCTCTTCTTGGGTTTGGTTTGTGAAATTCCAAGAAATCAATATCTCTGTTTAGTTTTTGTTAAAACATAATAACACCTACCTATAATAGTGGATAAATTAACCTATGTTTTAAGCCTAATACAAAGTAATTTTGTTTTATATAAAAGCTGTAGACTCAGATCATCAAGTCTGGTGTCATCAATATATTTATTTTTAAAATAAGCACATGAAAGGCTGAATACTGTCAGCGTGCACCTCAGAATAAAGTTATATAACTTCCAATTTAGATCCTTAATATTCTGGCAAGTTGTGTTCCATAAGCTAATACACCCTATGGTGTGTCATTAATGGCAATCAGATAATTATTTATCACCATTCTTCAAATGCCTATTTTATATCAAGGACTGACCCAGTTACTGAGAAAAGTAAATTAGTATTTGACATGATCTAAGGATGTATGGATATTACATCAAGGCAAAAATCAACACACAAATCAATTAGAGAATAATTATATATATTAAATTATAGAGTAATTAGAATAATCTCTTTCAAAAGAGAAGTCATAGGATGTTTTTGTATAGATGAAATTTGGGTAGGTAGAGAGGAGGATGCATTTTCTGGTTTGGATTATCACAATAGCTCACCACAACAGATAAGGAGCCAATTAAATGTGTTTTTCATTCAAAACCACCAAGCCTGGACCCCTGGCTCCTGCTGCAGTATCTGTACCCTATCTAGAATACCTTAGATTATGAGGTAGTGCTTTTTTCTATCATATAATTTGTTCACCTAAGTATTTTCAGTCACAATAATCTTGATTAAAAACAATTACTTACCTGTATTAGTCTGGTTGGCCTGCCATCCCATGGTACCAGAGACCGGGTGGCTTAATTAATCAGGAATTTATTTTCTCACAGTTCTGGAGACCAGAAGTCTAAGATCAATGTGCCAGCAGTGTTGGTTTTGTTAAAACCCCTCCATTTGGCTTGTACTCACTTCTCTACACACGTATCTAGAACATGAGCTTTGGTATCTTTTCTTATCTAATCTTATCTAACCATAACACAGCAGGGCCCCATCCTTCAGACCTCATTTAACCTTAATTACCTCTTTAGGGATCTCGTCTCCAAATATAGAAACACTGGGAGTTAGGACTTCAACAGAAGAGTTTTGCAGGGGCCAAGAACATTCAGTCCATAAAGCTGCTTTTAAGTAAGTAAGTTGAAAGAGATAGGGAGAGAAAGAGATGAAAAGTGTACAAAGACATTCAAAGACATAGAGAATAGTAGATGTGTCAAACTTTTGTTTCTCCAAAAGTGAAGAAGCAAAATGCTCATTGGAGGGAGGTACTATTGAAGAAATAATGCCTGAGAATACCCCTAAATTTTTTTTAAAACAAAACCCCAAATTTATAGAGCCTCAAAGATTATAATGCAGAATAGATTAAACAGACACCATCAAATGAGAAGGCACTAGATAAATAAAATTTAAAAAAATTTAAATATTGAAAATGATTTGAAGATTTGCAAAAAACTCGAGGAAAGAGAAGATTACATGCCCCAAAACAAGCATCATGTTACCATCAGTATTTATAATCAGCTACACAGTTGCAAGAAAATGAAGTAAAAATTTTAAACTATTAAAAGAAAAGACCTAAGAAATTTTAACATAGAATTATATATCTACCTACATTATCATTTAAATGTGAAAATGAAATATTACATATTATCAATCAGACAAGGCCTTCAAAATTTTACCCCATAGAAATGTTCTTTGAAATTATTCTTGGATGAAATAATTGAGGTATCTATAAATGTTTTTCATAAAGTACAAGGTATTAAATATTTTTGGCTTTGTAGGTCACACAAGATCGCTTGCATATTCTTTGTTTCTCACAGCACTTAAATTATATAAAAAAATATCCTTGACTCAGGTGTACATCAAGATAGGCTACCAACTGAATTTGGCCCATGGAATAGATAATACAGCCTGAAGACCTCTGAAAGAATCAGATGAAAAGAGAGAAAAAAATCTAAGGAATATAAAAAATAAAGAGGATCAAATCATTTAATAAAAAAAATTACCAAAAACTTAGAACCTCGATTAAAAGGATCCAAACTTCCTAATATTATGGTTAAAAATCATAATCAAATGACATGCAAGGAAGGATAAATGGATGAGTATTAGTTGACTACCCTAAGTTATCAGAACACTTTAAAATTAAACATATAACATCTGAATCATTAAATTAAAAAATAAATCTTTATAAAGAAAGATAGGGGGGGGGGCACCTGGGTGGCTCAGTAGGTTAAAGCTTCTGCATTTGGCTTGAGTCATGATCCCAGCGTCCTGGGATTGAGCCCCGCATCGGGCTCTCTGGTCCGTGGAGAGCCTGCTTCCTCCTCTCTCTCTGCCTGCCTCTCTGCCTACTTGTGATCTCTGTCTGTCAAATAAGTAAATAAAGTCTTTAAAAAAAAGAAATAGGAAAAGAAAAAAAAAAGAAAGTGTGGTTAAGAGAAAATATGAAATAAGATGAAGAATATGTCCTGATAGTATACATTTCTGATTTAAAAAAAGATCAGGATAATAACTAATTATTACCATCTACGCTAGTAATAGTATAGTCTCCTAACATATATGACAAAAACTAGTAAACCTGGAATAGAGGTAAGAAATTGAAAAATCAACTTTTTAGTAAGCTTTTTTTTAAACTTTTTTAACTTAAAAAGAGTAACCTTTTTTTAAATTTAAGCACATTTCTCATAGAAACTAATAAAGCAGTAAGAAAATGAGATCCAGAATGCTTAAAAAATGTGATTAGTAAGATTTTCTTCTGTTTATCAAATAGTCCACAAACATGGAACTTAAAACATGGCAGAGAAACAATACAATTGATAAGGGAAAAACTGTACTCTAAGATGGCTGAGCAAATCAAGGGAATTCCAGTCTCTGTCTCAAAGCCCTTCTGGGTTCTTCTTTTCTTACCCCCTTTCCCACATGCACTAAAAGTACTAAGTATGCAGAAGTAGAAGGATATAAATTACCCTCCCTGCTTGTTCTCAGAGCTCAGACCCTTAGAGAACCATTTCCTCTGAGCCCGCCAGTCTTATATAAACCTCCAAACCTCCAAAGTCTCCGAGTACTGCTTGGTTCTTCCACCAGGATCCAGTCCAGGTTCTGTAACACATAACCTATGATCTCTGACAAAATAAAATAAGACTTGAACTAAGAGAAAAAGAAATAGTTTAAAAAACTGTATTTGGAAATGCAAAAAAAAAAGGTAACTTGGATTAAGGAAGAAATCATAACTAAAATATAAAACATTTAGAACTGACAAGAATTTAAAATAGTAATCAACAGTATTCAACCTCATTAGCAAACACAGAGATACAAAAAAACAGCGAGATATAACTTTATTCTTATAGTTCTATAACAGGTTAAAACTAGCTAGTATGTGATTTTAAGTGTTAGTAAAAACATAGGTAAATGGAAGAGTAAAAATTGGTATAAAAATTCCATAGATCAATTGGGTAAAACTTTATGCACCCAATGACAGGGAAATTGCCACTTTTAAAATATACCCACTCCCATAACACAGATTTCAAAAGAAATGTAGAAGCTGAAGCATCTTGGTGTTGATTTTGATGGTAAATATTGTAGGTACCTTACATATTTTTTTTGTAAAGGAAATAGGAGGAATGGGATGGATACATACCATGGGGTACTCATAGAAGAGTCATGAGCAAGAAATTAGGTTCCCATTAACCAATATAGATACTTCTTTTTTTTTTCTTTTTAAAGATTTTATTTATTTATTTGACAGACAGAGATCACAAGTGGGCAGAGAGGCAGACAGAGAGAGAAAGATGGGGAAGCAGGCTCCCCACTGAGCAGAGAGCCCGATGCGGGGCTCAATCCCAGGACCCTCAGATCATGACCTGAGTCGAAGGCGGAGGCTTTCACCCTCTGAGCCACCCAGGAGCCCCCAATAGAGATACTTCTAAAACATGAGCTACATAACATTTTTATGTAAATCAAAAACATGTTCAGAAGTAAAATAATTTATGTTCTTAAAAGACACATTTAAAGCATTTTATAATCAATGTTGGTAGATAGGAGGAGGAATGAGATACAAAGGAAAATGATATAGAACAGAGCAAAACAAGGAAGGGAAATTTGCAAGAACAGTGATGACAGTTTGCCAAAAACTGATCAATTATAATTAATTCAGCTCTCTGAACTTTATGTCTAAGAATTTTTTAAAAAAATGAAAATATAGTCTTACAATTACTTATAGGAGAATTTAATTTGCTTCCTGGCAAATAAAAATGTTAAAGATTAGCTAACGGAATAATCAGCTGAACTACAGAGGTGAAAAAGCAGATACCTGGGAAAGTGCCCATTATATAGTTTGAAGTTTTAAGGTGCCTGGGGGGGTTCAGTTGGCTGAGAGTCTGACTCTTGATTTTGGGTCAGGTCATCATTTCAGCTTGTGAAATTGAGCCCTGTGTTGGACTCCATGCTGAGCATGGAGCCTGCCTAGGATTCTTATTCTCGCTCTCCCTCTGCCCCTCCCCTCCCGCCCCACACACGCTCTCTCATTCTCTCTCTAAAATCAATCAATCAATCAATAAATAGTTTGAAGTTTTGCCTTAGAGTGACTTCTGAGACTAAATTTTGGTAAACAGGGAAGAAGTGGGGGTTTTAGAATGGAAAGATAATAAACAAATGCAAAATACACCCAACAGTATATTTAATTGAACACAAAGAATGTGTTAATTAGGTATGTAAAATTTTGTGCCTTCTCCAGTACAACTCTACAACCCTATGACCGGGGCAGTAAAAGCAGATAGGTGAGATCATTCAAAGATGTAGATTAAGATTTATAAAATATTCAGAGGATCATATGTTCTTGGTTCTAGAGAGAGAAATCATGATTGAGGAAGAGGCTCATATTGCAAAGAGTAGATTGAAAGTTATGGAGAAAAAGAAAGGAAAGAAATGATTTAAGGATTTGATAATACCTCCAATGAAATAGCTTTAAAATATCTTTCTGAAAAATCTACTTAAAAACTATTACATAGTTTAAGTGGGACTTTGGTTATGTCAGTCAGGTTTTGCTACGTGATGCAGCAGTAACACTTTAAAAATCTCACTGGCTTACAAAAACAACAGTCTGTTTCTCATTCTTGCTACATGGTGGTGTCTCCACATCAGCCGTAGCTCTTCACTCCTGCATGAGTTGTCTTTATTGCAAGATTCAGGCTGAAGAAGCAGCCCTATTTGAGACACGAATTTTTCTGTAACAGAAAGAAAGAGCAAGATGGCTGGCTCTTAAATCTTCACTGGTTCTTAAAGCCGGTGCTCAGTTATGCCTCTCTTATATCCAGTCACATCCCAATGCCAAAGTAAGGCACGTAGATCAAGTCCAACATTTGTAGGGTGTTGGGTGTATATTTTTCCCAGAGGAGGTCCAGTAAATCTCACAGCATCAGGGGACAGAAAGTTCTTCAAATCCAGAGCCATCTTTTATAAAGAAAAGGTGGAAAGAAAAAGCAAGACCTCTGATTCAACTTTTATTAAAAAGTAGTCTCTCTCCTCAGTATCTGTGATAATGTCTGTCAATTAGGAATCCTTGCTCCTTTACTCTCTGGAAATCTATTAGAAACTAGGAATGAGAGACCAAGTAAGTAGCAACGTACTGGTAAATTCACAAATTATTTATGAATGAATAAATCTAAACAGAAGAAGTAGAGCAGTGGGAAGTGGTGGGGATTGAATTGTTGTTGCAAAAGTACAGATGTAAAAGGAATCTGTCATGTTCTTCACTAGTGGTGATTTTGGCTCTGTTAAGCAGGACACCAACCTCATTGAATTATGAAGGACTCTGCCTCAGTCTGGTAGTTGATATGATCTGGCTTTTTTTTTTTTTTAATTTTTAGTTGGCATACAAAACATTTTATTACCCAGACTTTTCATTTCATCTTATTGCTATCAAGGATAATAATACTATTACCAACAAAAACAAAACCAATACTGGTATATTATCTCATCATTTAAAAACACTCATATCCAATTTTGTTCTCAAACAAATCCTATGTGATATAGTTGTCGGCTATTCTCATTTTCCTCTTCTATTCCATCTACTATCCCCTTTCTTTTTTTTTTTAAAGATTTTATTTATTCATTTGACAGACAGAGATCTCAAGTAGGTGGAGAAGCAGGCAGAGAGAGGAGGAAGCAGGCCTCCTGCTGAGCAGAGAGCCGGATGTGGGGCTTGATCCCAGGACCCTGGGATCATGACCTGAGCCGAAGGCAGAGGCTTTAATCAACTGAGCCACCCAGGTGCCCCTACTGTTCCCCTTTCTGTGCCATTTTGTGCCTTACCTAGGATGAGGTAGGCTGATTCATATTGTTTTGCCTGGACTCCATTGTCTCAGACGTACAGTTGGGTTTGGTCAAGAGAACAGGGAGGTCACATGGTTATGGAAAGAAGTTTGACCTTTATCAAAGGATTTTTTTTTTAAAAATTCCAAGAGCACTTTTCTGTACATCAAAAAAACTACCTGTAAGAAAGGAGTTAGTAATCCAACCCTCTCCTTGAGCCAAATGGGGGAAAAAGAAAAGTTATTGGGATAAATAGATACAAGGGATTCTTCTGCTGCTGCTCTTTGGAGATTATGCATTCTCTATAAAGAAAGAAAGAAGCACCTAAGCAAGTATTTTCATGAGGGCTCAAATGATAATCTCTATTCCTAGTTGCTTTGGGTAAGATTTTTTCCCCCACATCCTTGCCATGCTATCACCATAACAATCATTATCAATGCCATTGATAAATGGTATGCTCTAAAAGGATGTTGTGAATTGTTTCAGTTTATTGCAACATGAAAATGTGTGAATCTGAAGGTTCAACATGTGGGTGATACTCACAATGGTTATCCATGACCCTTTGGATATACAAAACATGGGCATGGCCACCAAAACTTCTCAACATACCCCAGTTGCCTTTTTAGCTGTCTTAGGTACCTGTGTCATAGTCACAAGGTAGGCCTGTTCAGATCAGCCAAGGTCTATGCAGATCACTGCTTGGCTTTATCTTAAGTTAATATCCTAATGGAACCCTTGCTGTGGAATTTGCAACAATCTATTTGGGAAGGGGGAGGAGGCTTTCTTATGACAGCCTTCTCTTTTATGCCAACCAAAGCATTGCAATATAAATTAGTCCCTCCAAACTGCTTACTCCCCATAATTAACTCTGCTCTAGGAATAGCTGTTTTATAACTGTTGCAAATCAAAGTACTATGCCACTGAAGTATTCACTTGCCAGGAGACCGTGACATCTCATCCATTAAAGGGATGATGTTTGGGATGATGTTTAAAAGCAGCCTCTTCTTTTCTTTTTGAAAGAGTGTTTACTGAACAGACATTGCCTTGAGTTGTCTGGAGAGAAATGGTAGTTGAATCAGCAGCACTTGTATAGTGTAGATAACTCCTCTGTTACTCTTCTCCCAGGAGCTTTGGAATTTGCATGGCTTAGCTGACGAGAAGCTGTACTGATAGAACTCAGAGTGGGTTGACAGCCCTAGAATGTCTAAGAATGTATGAAGTTCATAGCCTCCATTTTTCAGAATTTACCTCTAAAGAGGCAGACAGTGCTTTTGAGGACAAGTCTAATAGTCCCTAATTCCTTGGGTGTTCATTGTGAAATGCTATTATCCATGCTAAGGTAATTTGCTATTAATATGGATGTAATATACAATGCTATCAAAATTTTCACTGTAATGCAGTCTTCATAAATGTCTATTACTATTTCAGCAGCTCCTGATTCCAGAGTTTTAATGAACCCCCTTGCAGATGAGTCAAAGTTATTCTGCACAGTGCAGCAGTGTATAGGTAGTTGCAAATGGAGTGGGGCCAAGGGAGCATCAGTTACTCAAAAAGGTCATGCCTTCCTCCTGTGGTCATATGGTTTATGCCCAGACAGTGTGTGTCACACAAAGGATGTCTCCTAATTGTGAGAAACTCAATAGCAGAATAAAACTTAAGCCCCTAAAACTGGCTCATTATTTGCTTCAAGTTAATGCTATCAATGTAATATGTCGGGTATATCTGGGGAGATAGTTCTGCTTTTTATGCATCTGATGAAAATAGTTTTGTTTTATTCCATCAGTTGTTACTATGAAGAGTTAAGACATTTTCTGTGCCTGGACACAAGATCCAGTAAATAATAAATTAATGTTAACAAATTTGAGGGACTTTAACATGAGGATTTGGAAGAGAGGAATTAATCTTTGAATAAACATAATTTTAAAATTCAGATAATTAGAATTTTATCTTTGATTTTGCAAATAGATTTCAAGAAACAGGAGGTCCGGGGATGCCTGGGTGGCTCAGTGGGTTAAGCCTCTGCCTTTGGCTCAGGTCATGATCTCAGGGTTCCGGGATCCCTGAGTTCCACATCAGGCTCTCTGCTCAGAGGGGAGCCTGCTTCCTCCTCTCTCTCACTCTCTCTGCCTGCCTCTCTGCCTACTTCTGATCTCTCTCTGTCAAATAAATAAATAAAATCTTAAAAAAAAAAAAAAGAAAGAAAGAAAGAAAGAAAGAAGAAACAGGAGGTCCATGAAAAAAAGTAGTCGGTCTCAATGAATGGGTTTTTCTTACTTGGTCAAATCTTCCTTTCTTCACATTCATCCTGCATGGTTGATTTTTGATCTTCCTATTCAGAGGTCTGTGTTTCAACTACTTTATTGGACTGTAAACTAAAGGTAGGAGAGGAAGCTCCATTAAACTCTATAGCGCCTCCAATGCCTAACATACTTTGCAGAGTAAGTGTTGAGAAGCTGTTTGTTGAATGGGGGTATGATTTAAGTGGTAGTGATTTGCATTGGCTCAATATAATCCACAGACTTAAACCAAATCAGTAAACATACGCTGATTTTTTTCTTAACAGATCTCCTACTATATTTATATTAGATCTCTCCCAATTTCCTTAACTTGTATTTCCCCTGACCTTAGGATGCCTGCACATATTAGGTAGTTCTGGTGACTCTTTGTCTTATACTTATCTTTCTTTTTTTTTCTTTTTTTAAGATTTTATTTATTTATTTGACAGAGGGAGATCACAAGAGGCAGCGAGGCAGGCAGAGAGGGAGAGAGGAGGAAGCAGGCTCCCTGCTGAGCAGAGAGCCCGATGTGGGACTCGATCCCAGGACCCTGAATCATGACCCGAGCCGAAGGCAGCGGCTTAACCCACTGAACCACCCAGGCACCCCTATACTTATCTTTCGAAAGGTTAAATAAAATTTCCCATGGCAAGCCTGCAAAAAGTTGGTTAATAAACCAGATGATACTTTGCACACATAAATGCAATATACCAGCATTATCCAATTTTCAGTGTGCAGAATATACTCACATCCCATTAAAAAAAAAAATTCTTAGCCTGAAAAACAATGCAAATAGATGTCCTAAATTTGCAAATATTTGCCTGGCACTGACACTAGATTTATTTAATGCCATGACTTAAACATATTTTAATAGATTCCCAATATAAAAAAGACAGCAAAAGAGTTTGGCCTGCTCAAATAAAATGATGAATAAATAAATATAACAGCTAATAATAGAAAGAAATATGACATAAATTATGGTAAGCTGGAAAGTAATTGTAGAAGTTTATGGTTATTGGGCTGAATCTAATATGATGTTAAATTTCTACTGGCATTTCAAGAGCTGTCCTAATTAATCAATTGGTAATTGCAGCTATGATTACTGGCTGTGATTATGATTAATTGCCAATTTTGATTGATCCTCCAATAATTCTGGCATGTTCTTCAATATAGAATCTCTGCTGCATTAAGTAGGATTTTGGAGGCAGAGTTATTAAAAGCAAATAATCAAACCCTTCACTCTCATTATGGATCTGTCCTCAGGGGACAAGATTTGTGATGGTAGAATCATGGATAGATTCACAGTAGGGGAAAGCCAAGAGAGGACAACATTATGCCAGAGATTATTTTAATAAAATAGACTCATTGTGGAGATGGAGTATACATTTTATAATGATTCATTCACTTCAGGCTTACATTCATTACACCCCCTACTAGTTGAGCCTCCTTCATTATAACAGTATGATCTCAGCCCAGTCCAATCGCTACTACCTTTTTCAGTCCTATGGGGAGTGGAAATAAATATCTCTGTGCTTTTCCCACTGTCATGTAAAAAATAGTTCGTTACCCAGTTCTTCAGGCAAGTACCATGGACCTAAGGTCACAAACAGAGGAAATATTTCTAGGGTTACATTATAAATAAGAAAGCCTTGAAAGTCATTTTTCTAATATGTCATTAACCTGATGCCAGGTGGAGGTGCACAGCCGTATTAACAGGGAGCCCTACCATGGTGGCTTGTTGCCATGAGGGCTCCCCCAGACCATAAATAGAACTCTTTGAAGAGCCTCACACTTCAGGCTAACACAGTGACTTCAGGAAGGTGAGCTTATTGGAAAATCCTGAAAATCAGACTCAGAAGGGCAGAGTCCACGTCTTTTATGCTCTGCTACAGGCTGAGTACTTTAAAAGTACCCATATTGGGGTGGAGATCCTATCAGTAACTAATGAATAAGTGAAAACATGAGCACTTATACATACTCTACTCCCAAGCGTTGAGACTTGGCATGTATTGAGAATTGACTCAATATACACATTTCTAGATCACATTACATGTAACTTATATGTAATATGTGTTAAAATATACATACATTACATAACATGTTATATTGTATTATATACATTTAATCCTCCTAACAACCCTGGGAGGGAGGCGTTCTTACTAACCCTGACTTAGAACTGTGACAACTTAACATTAGAAAGGTAAATAACACAGCTAAATTGAACAATTAGTTTAGTAGCTGGCACTTGAACAAAGGACCTGAGCTAAGCTCACTACAGCTCCAAAACTCCTACTTTTCACTATTAGGATATTCTGCCTAATTTTCAGAAACGTGTAGAAGGGCAATTGTTTTGTCCCAGTCTTACAAAATGATGGACAGGTTACCAGAGTTTATGGCAGAGTTTGGACTTGTGTCCTTCAGTGTGTTGCTGAAACCCTTTCCTCCACCGCCTGCCTCTACCCCATCTTCACTTTCTGTGTATTTGCTTCCCTCAGGTGCTATGCTCGGGAGAGGCTGATCTCCCAGCTCTGCTTGATGCCACCCTCATTCCTATCTCTTTGGCCTATATATGGACTTGTGTTAGTTTCCTATTGCTATTGTGACAGATGAGCATAAATTTAGTGGCTTAAAACAACACAGATTTATAACTTCATAGTTCTAGAGGTTTTAAGTCCCAAATCAGTCTCTATGAGGCCAAAGTAAAGACGTCAAGAGGGCAATTTCCATCTGAGGCCCTTGGAGACAATCTGTTTCCTTGTCTTTGCCTTCTAGAAGCTGTGTATATTCCTTGGCTTGCGTCCCTTTGCCCTGTCTCAAAGCCAGCAAGCAGCACAGTGTTATCGTGTCTTCTTTATGGACTTGCTTCTGTTTTCACATCATCTTCAGACTCTGACTCTCTTGCCTCCCTTTTATGAGGAGACGTGTGATTATGTTGAGGCCACCCAGATAATCCAGGATAATCTATGATAATCTTCCCGTCGCTAGATCTTAATTTAATCACACCTTTCAGAGTTTCCTTTGCCATGTAGGGTAACATTTTTAGGATCTGGGGATTAGGACACAGACCTCTTTGGGGAGCAATTATTCATCTGCTGTAGACTTGCATGTGGTCTCATCAATTTATCCAAAGCACACCCATTTTCCTGCTCTTGGGATTGAACCAATAATATATCCATAACCTAAAAAACAATGAGACTATAGTTCAGATGTGTCCACAGTAGTATTGTTTCTGCTTGGCAAATTTTGGAAGCCATATCAGTATCCTTTATTAAAGGCTATTAGTTCTTGAAATAATGACAAAAATGATGATGGAAGATGAAGACTTGATTATATTTTGAATAAAAGAATCAGGACACAAGAGAGTGTCAGCCTTCTACAAGAAAATATAGGAATTTAAGTTTAATTTATGGAAAATTATTTTTATTTAACTTTCTTTTTTAAATTTTTTAAAGATTTTTAAATTTGCCAGAGAGAGAGAGAGAAATTACAAGCAGAGGGAGCAGCAGTCAGAACAGGCAGAGGAAGAAGCAGGCTCCCTGCTGCACAAGGAGCCCAATGCGGCATTTGATCCCAGGACCCCAGGATCATGACCCAAGCTGAAGGCAGATGCCTAGCCGACTGAGCCACCCAGGCATCCCATATATTTAACTTTCTGAAGTACCATTATCTTATTTTCAGGGTTTCATCTCCTCCATGTTACTTCCGCTAAACACCAGCCTTTACTGATGTTCTGTCTTTTCTAAATTATGCCTTATAAAGTGCACCTGAAAATTTAGCTTACTTAGCATTGCATGCTGGAATCCTTTCTATTCAACTTGATTATATGTTATGAAATCCCAAACTACTTAGTATGTAACTGAACATTCAACAAAAGGTCTCTAAATTATATAAAATTCAACAAATGTATGTGGAATATATACTATACACTGTCACCAGGTGTCCTACTTTGCCTGGACTAGAACATTTTTTTGTCTGTCTTCCTGTAGGAATTACTAAGAGAGCCTCTTTCACTCAAAGAAGTATCCTAATTTGAATGATAAATTAAGTACTTCCCCTAGATATATAGCAAGTATTATGAGTTGGTTTTGGTAATCAGAGTAAGCCATGGCTCCTAATCTCAACAAATGAGCCCTCAACAAATTGAGACAATAGAGCAGGCGGAGTAATGGTTCCCCCAAAATGCCTACATCCTAATCCTCTGAGCCTGTGAATAGGTTGCACTGGATACATTAAGGACTCAAGGTTGCGTATGGGATTAAGGTTGCTATTCAACTGACCTTAAAATAAGCAGATTATCCTGGATTCAGGATGTGCTTAGTGTAATCACTGGGGCCCTTAAATGGGGAAGAGAAGGTGGAAAAGAATAGGAGGAAGATTTGACTGTGGAACGAAGATACAGAGAGATGCAATTGCTGGATTTGCAGGTGGAGGGAGGCGCTACAAGCCAAGGAATGCAGACCATCTCTAGAAACTGGAGGAGATAAGGGAATCGATTCTCCCTTGCAGCCTCTGGAGGAAATGCAGCCCTGCCAACACTTCAATTTTAGCCCAGCGATACCCATAATAGACCTTTAGAACTGCAACATGATACACTTGTGCTGTTTTAAGTCACTAAATTTGTCATAATTTGTTACAGCATCCATGGCAAATTAGTACATTTTTACAATTCTGCCTGGACTAGAGCACAGGGGCAAAGTACAGTCATCCTGGGAAAAGGAACCAGCCTGCGTTGAGTAGTGGACTTAGGACAGCACCCAACGTGCTGAGGGTGAGCCTGGGGCGTGATGATGAAGCTGATGATGATGGAGCTGAGATGATGAAGCAGAGATGAAGCTGAGACCCAGAGAGACTGTACAAGCAGGCGGGGCCAGTGTGCCAGGTTCACGGATCAGAGGGTAGATGCCTCTTTTCTTTGCCTACTCCTTCCTGGCTTTAAAACTGTCAGTTATTTTTTTTAGAAGTTCTCCTTATTTCCTTGCTCAGCAAGATGACTGGCAATAATGGTGATCAACCCTCCTGTTCTGCCCAGGGCTAAGGAATTCCCTGGGGTGAGGGCCTTTCAGCACTAAAATCAGGACAGTCCCAGAGTAACTAGGGTTGTTGTTCACCTTCCATATGACACCATATTCCAGTCACCCAAGAAGAACTGGACGTGAGAATGTTTACCATAAAAGACAATAAAAATAAAATAGAAATAAGCAAAAGCAATCTTGAATTATTAAAGTTTTAGAACTTTGGTTCATGACATTGAAGTATACAAGGGGTTACTCCTAGGCTTTCCCATAAAAACAGAAACTATATAAACTCAATCTTGAGAAATAATGCCACATTTAAAATTTTGTGAGCTGCCTTAATTTAACACAAGTCACAAAAGGAAATGAGCCAAATTAGCTTTTTTTTTTTTTTTTTTTTTTTAACTCATGAAGCCATGGAATTGTGTATTTGAAGAGGTTTTAGATTTCTCAAAATGTATTTCTGGGAGGCTCTAGTGGCTGTGGGATACCTCAGAGGTCATAGTCAGGAGCAGGAGGAAGACTGAGTGAGCCTTCCCCTCCACTCCTGCCCGGGCCAAAGCAATCTACAATCTCTATTTTACATTTTCATTTGCAAAAGCATTCTTCGGTTGGAATATAAGAGAGGCCACTGTTTTCATACAAACGTATTTTGTCCCCAAATCCCAGAGAAATAAATTATTCGTCCAAAGTCACACAACCTAAAGCTCCTGACCAGACCTTGTTTCCTTTCTACAGGCACCTAGAATTGTCTTAGGAATACATGAAGTCATGGTTCTTTAGTGAAAATATCTTGTCTGGTAATAAAACAAAGACCAACTACCTAATGATCCAGAAGGTCAGAACTTGCCACCATGTTTTTATTCTGTGAATTCATAACATGATTAAATGTTGGAGCTGGAAGGAAATCATTTTCCAATTCTCTCATTTTGGTTAAGATCCATGATCCATGGAGGATAAGTGAGATTTTCTGAGGTCACTCAACAAATGAATGGCACCATCAATGCTGAATGAATTACATTATACCACACTTTTCCCCTTTGGTGTTGTTATTTTTCTTTTATTTTCTTAAAGGAACATCTGTATAATTACTTAAGTCCAGCCTTTTCTTTTGATGATAACTATAATAAATATTGCCAGGATAAAATATTCAAGTAATAAATATTTAATTGCTGAATAATTAAGAACTGAAAAAGGGAAAATAAGGACTAAATTACTTATCAAGTCAAGTCAGTCTGCAAGAGTCCTCAAAGACATATGATAATTTCAAAAAGAACTAGTCTAATCCAAAGACTGTTTTTACTTAGTGCAGCCATTTCTCTGGATAGAAAGAGCACCAAGTTTAGTTAACGTTCCAAAGTAAATAAAAGCTGTGCTATTCAGGATTCTAGCAGAGGAGATGTTATATGTGCCACATGTCTAATTAGAGTACTTAACTCGGGTACAATTGTGGCTAAAAATTGAGATGGTGGCTAAACTTGAGATTGCTGCTTCTTTTTTAAAAATTAATATATAATGTATTATTTGCTTCAGGGGTGCAGGTCTGTGAATCATGAGTCTTACACAATTCACAGCCCTCACCATAGCACATACCCTCCCCAATGTCCATAACTGGGAGATTGCTGCTTCTTGAAGTAAGAGGAGCTAAAGTGGAGAAAGTACCTCCCAGTCACTGAGTAGCCCTTTCATCTTGAACCCAGACATGCCAACAGCCTTCTTTGATCTCCATCCAGCAAGATAGGTCACCCACTCTCTCAGGGAACTTGATCAGTAGTGAAAAGGAATGAGTACTTCAAATAAGGAAAAGAAGGAGACGAACATTAGGAAGGTCTTGTGCTGGATACTGTATACATTTTATCTCAGTCAACACACAACGACACCCTAAGAGATAAATTTTTGTGTTAGGAATCTTTGTATTGCAAGTGACAGAGTAACAAAACGATGTAACAAAACAGAGTAACAAAACAGAATAACAAAAACGATGTTCAGCATATATGGGAGTGGAATTCTCACACAGTGGAGAACTCTGGGAGTTTCAGACCTTAGAAAATGTGAGTCTCAGATATTTTTCTTTCTCTCTCCCTCTTTTTCTTCTCTCTTTCTCTTCATTGTTAGAGCATTATTCCATATGTAGTGGGATGGGATAGACAACTGCACCTTCTGGGCTTAAATCACTTGAGTAACTTTGAGGATGCTGGTTAGCCTGGCATGGGTCATGTCACCATCCTTGAGCCCATCTTCATAGCTAAGGAGATAGATACTAAGATTGATCAAATCTATATCACATGAACAATCTGTAACAAGAGAAGGGCTAGAAGATGACTGGAAGGGAAGTCATGTTAAGCGGGGTTGTGGCAGTTTCCCAAAAAAAAAACTTCTGCCAACAGAAGAGGAGGGCTACTGAACTAGCAAATGTGAACAAGTGTCCATTAAGTGTAATTTTCCGTGTGTAGACATGAGTAAATGAGGTATTAGAAAGATTTCATTGTGCTTTTAAAGTTTGTAGGACTAATGCACGCATGATAGATAAGAACTAAAGCCAGTTTATTTGACTCTGATCTATATTTGTGTCTGTTATAGGCCCTATACCACTACAATATTCATAGTCCCTAAAGAAACGGATAGTTCTTTTTTTTAAACATTAAAACTACTGTATTCAATTTAATAATAGAACTAAAATTTTTGCTATTTAAGTATATAAATGATTATTTTGGGGAAATATAAATGTTTCTCTGAAAATTGTTTAACAAGGAGCTTGGCTTTCATTGTGTTTTTAAAAAAAGTCTTAAAAGGGACATCACAGTCTCTTAAGACCATTCAAGGAGACTTTTAGTGGCTTAAAATGTTTTTTTACATGATTTGAAGACTTTTCTCATCTACCCAGCTCATCATCAAAAAATTACTATCTAAACTGTTCAAATGATGTAAGACAAATCTTTCATTCCTCCACAATGCTAAAAGGATTTAAAATTGGTCCACCTTTTTGGCATAGGGAAATTTGGCTGGAAGAATAAAATTCCTTTTTTTTTTTTTTTTTTTGTTAAAAACAGAAAAAGAAAGAACCCTGCACATTTGGAATTCACTTTAGGGGATTTATCCTACAGAAATAATCAGACAGTACCTAAGTTTGATTTCAGAAGGGTTCTCCAAAGTGTTAAAGATAATGGAGAACATGGAAACAAACCAAACATAGAGAGGATTGGCTAAATACATTATGCAAAAATATCTAATATTTATTGAACCAAGCGATGTGATAAATATTGTGCATAATCACATTCAAGGCACTTATTTATCTCTTTTCATTCTTGCCATCAGCAGTCTACAAATTAGATTATATTATTAGTTCTATTATCTTCCTCTTCAGTTAAAAAAGAAAAAAAAAAGAACAAACAAACTGATTTGGAGAGAGTAAGCCAAATATCAAGGATACTTATTTTTTAATTAGCAGAGCCTGGACTCAAATCCAGGTTTATCTGACTCCAAAACTCTTGCTCTGAACCATTATACAATATTCTTACTTACCTAGTCAATGGAAAAATAAACCATGATTAAAAAATTTATATTGATCTCTATAAATATGAGAAGGTATTTATGATACTTATTAGGGTAAAAAAAAAAGGTAACAACAAAGAATGCACATTGAGACCCTCATAGTTTTGTAAATTAATATTTACTTGTACGTTTTTATATACACTAACTTGCTAAGCATGATTATCTTCATGTAGTGAATACAGGCCATTTTTACATCCCTGATTTTATTTTTCTGCCAATGAATTATTTATAATAAACATGAAATACTTTCCTAATTATAAGAGTAAATTAATGACTTCCATTTTGGAAAGGAAATAAGTATTTTGCTCATCTTTTCTCATCTCATTCCATCTACCTTGGTAATTCATCTTGTCCGATGCTCCAGTCATCGAGATTTAGTTCATTCCCTAATTGTGTCCAAACCATCCCCACAGGAAAGGTTTGATATGTAGGGTGCTAGGTACCTGGTTAACAGGATAACAAAATTGAATTCCTAGGTCAGAAAGCTTCAGCTTATAACTGAGTCTTTATGCTTCTACTTGGGAAACAGCAAGGGCTAAAAATAATTTTTTAAAAATGAGTTCATCAAATATTTTCAACCTCCAGAAAGATTCAGGATTCATTTGACTCTGGGAAATGATTAGGCTTTCTGCTTAATCCCCTGCTGAATTCATATCTAGCTAATCCTGTGCTGTTCTGTGAATGATTACAAAGCTCTGACTCACTAATGCTCCAATATAAAAAATAATCATTATTATTCCCTTGACCAAAAGTACTTTTGAAAAACTGCAAAATATTCCTCTGCACTTTAAAAATGGAGGAAAAAGCATAAAACTAAAATTGTTATTAAAAAAGAAAAGGAATGGCTTTAATTGAATAACCTTCTTAATGAAGAGACAGTTTTGAAGGATTTTCTGAAATTACAAACAAGTTCTGAGTTGTTTCTGGCCGCCTCCTTTAAATTGCAGTAACACTAGAAAGACCAAATAAGGGTTAGAATCACATCCAAATTCAACACCTTCCATTGACAGACAACTAATGGATGGGAAACATGTTTTTTTCATGATGTAAGAAAGCTTTCAAACAGGATGTCAAAATGAAGATGGGTCTTGGATTTTACAGTGACATTCCACAACACCGGTCCCCTATGACTTCAGTCCATTTTTCTCCCTCTGATATTACATGTCCACAGGGAGTCTTGTCCCAAATCCATGAATAACAAAATAGCTTTTAAAATGCTCTTGAAATTTTTGGCCTAATTGTTAAATCTGCTGCCATCATATGGTGACCAGAGAAGAGAATAAAGTCATCCGTAGCTCTTTTTTTTTTTTTTTTAAGATTTTATTTATTTATTTGACAGAGAGAAATCACAAGTAGTCGGAGAGTCAGGCCGAGAGAGAGAGGGAAGCAGGCTCCCTGCTGAGCAGAGAGCCCGATGCGGGACTCGATCCCAGGACCCTGAGATCATGACCTGAGCCGAAGGCAGCGGCTTAACCCACTGAGCCACCCAGGCGCCCTCATCCGTAGCTCTTAAAGCTGAGATCCTAATTATATTTATAGAGAGGCAGAAATACCCCCTCTGCTTTTTCTCTAACATTGGTGCAATTCCCCAATACCAATATACAGAATACTTTTTTTTTTTTTTTTTACAGAAGTGAAAGAAAA
This sequence comes from Mustela nigripes, assembly GCF_022355385.1. Taxonomy (NCBI): domain Eukaryota; kingdom Metazoa; phylum Chordata; class Mammalia; order Carnivora; family Mustelidae; genus Mustela; species Mustela nigripes. The sequence goes on along the minus strand of NW_026739562.1, from coordinate 4,540,879 downwards.
CCAACAGAACACCAGAAAACCAACAGAACAAATCATGGTCAAATTTAAGCTATTTAGAGAAAAGGTAAGAGGTAAGTTAGTCTTCTGATAAGACAGAGGTAAGAATAGAGCTTGGGATCAATATGTGACAGCTTTTAAACCTGACAGGTTTGCAGGCACTTTCTCCACATGTGATTTCCTGCCCACCAAATTTCCTATTGACTTGTGACTTTCCCATCATAGATATTTCTTTGCTATCTAGGAATTTGCTGACCTCACACATGCAACACTGGGAAAATACTTCCTTTGCATGAGGGTATGTATAATAGAGCTAGATCATAATCAAATCAGTGAATATCAAATCTCCAGGGAACTTTGGTGATTAACCCTTTTAGGGTTGTCAAAACCTATAAATACAACTACTTTCTCCCAATCATTGATAAATTCAGCACTACAACTAGCAGCTCCTGATCTTTCCTCCTGCCACCCGCTTGTGTCTGCTCCTTGTCCAGCTGTGGCTAACAAGCAACATAATGATACATGTTATATGTCAGCTGAACAATTGAAAACCCAAACTAAATACAACTGGTAACCACTGAAGTCCAGTCTTTGCATAGAGACAATCCAAAGGAAAAACAATCCAGCAGAAAACTATTGCCAAAACCATTTTAATGTTCACTAGCTGTCTGGAGAAAATGGCAAAGGGTGGATGGCTCCTGGGCTGGGGGTAGCGATGGTCATGAGCAGGAAAAGGGGAGAAGACATTTTTATTTAAGCAGTGGTTCTCAAATAGGGAAAATCTGACCCCTCAGGGAATATTTAGTATTGACTATAGACATTTTTGTTACAGCCAGAGGGCTGCTGCTGGCTTCTGGTAGAAAGAGGCCAGGGATGCTTCCAAGCATCCCTACAATGCATATGACAGTCCTCCACAGCAAGGAATTATCTAGTCCGAAATGTCAATAATGCTGAATTTGAGAAAATCTGTTCTTCATTAGATCTTTGAAAACTTATTTCTATCCATTTAATTAAGAAAACTTATTTCTATCAGCTCTGGGGCTCCCCCAGCTTTTCTTTTCAACACTTTGAATTTCCATCACCAATTCTTTTAATGCTGAAAAGAACTCTTTTCTCTTATTGCTCTTTCTTTTAGCTTTCTATGCACTTTAATTTAAATCTTTGCCTTCATATTTCATGTCTGCCATTTCCTTCCTTTCCCATTAGAAACCCCCCTGAACTGTGGTACAAAAAGCAGAAATCCTTTTGGAAAGACATAGATAGGATTATCGTCCATAGACAAAAGGGAGGGGAGAGAAGCTTCTGGACATTTACATATCCGTAGTAGCTTTTGCTCCATTATAGCAGCATTATTTACACACATCATATACATCTTGAATGTACAGACAATGAGAAATCTCTGCATTTTTGTATTTTAACTCCTGATCAAGGGATTGAAATTATAGACTGATTCCAGAATTTCCCAGCATGTAGAAGAAAGGAGTTTTCTCTGTGTATATGGCAGAAACCAGAATGGGAATTGAAAGCAAGTTGAAAGAGGCAGGGAATTATAGGGAACTTCAGTCAGAATGTAAGGACGTTCCATTGGTTCATAAAGTGACCCTTCACTGAGCTAGCTCCATCCCCAGACCCCCTTGGATTAGAACAGAAGTTGCCATTTGTAGGAATAATAAATTCCTTGATTCTATATTCTTATATAACATGAAAATAGAGAAAGGTAATTTTATGACTTGATGCAAATGGACAACTGGAGGGAGAAACAAAACTTTATTTCTAGAAGATAGATATGTATTTTTTGCTGTTATCAGTTGCAATACAGAACACTATGAAACAGCAATCTTAAAATGTTTATGAACCATATGGGCCTACCAGTAGGTAAGCATTTTATGTGACCGTTTTACTATATTATGAAAAATGTGTTATAAAAAGTTTGGTTTATCCAGAAAAATTATAGTCCAGGGAGATGTATATAGATGCATCCAATATTTCTTCTTCTTCTTTTTTTTTTTTTTAAGATTTATTTAGTTATGTATTTATTTGAGAGAGAGTAAAAGAGAGAGTGAGCAAGGATGAAGGGGAGAGAGAGTCCCGAGTCCCATTGGGGCTCTATCTCATGACCTTGAGATCACTACCAGAGCTAAAACCAAGAGTTGGTCACCTAACCAAGTGTGCCTCCCAGGAACTGCTAGATGAGTCCAATACTTTTAAACCTGCCAACTTTTTGATTTATAAAAGACTCCAAATGTATATTCATATTATATCAATACAATTCTAGATGTCATGGCTTCTTTCTTTCTCTTCTTCTTCTTCTTTCTTTCTTTTTTTTTTTTTTTAAGATTTATTTATTTGTTTGAGAGAGAGAGAGAGACAGAGAGGGAACGTACAGGGTTGGGAGGCAGAGGGAGAGGAGGAGAGATAATTTCAAACAGACTCCCAGCTGACTGGGGAACTGAGGCAGGGCTTAATCCCAGGACGGTGAAATCATGACGTGAGCTGACATCAAGAGTCTGAACCAATTGAACCACCAATATGCCCCCTTCTATTATTCTTAGTAGAAATTTTGTAATCAAGAATTTTAGAATAAATTGTAGATTATTTGAATATGAATATATAATAAATACATGCAGAAACTTGCTTTTGAAGAGCCCTTCGTAAATAAATTAAATATCAGGAGATTATAATAAAATGTTTAATAAGCCATTATACATGTATTTAGCTGATTATTTTGCAGACACTAAAAATAATGTTTTTGAGGTATTTTAAAGAACAGGAAAAACAGCATACACAAATTATCTCATTCTAGTTTTATTAAAAATAAACTTACTTTTTTTTTAGAAAGAGAACTTTTATAAAAATTCCAAAAAGGTGATACTATCATTATTTCTATGATTATGAATAATTTTTCCTTTTTTCTTTATTGCTATGCTTCCAATTTTTTTTTTTTTTTTTTGCAATGAGAAGATTTTACTGTGAAATGAGGGAAAAATAAAGGCTATTTTTAAATGGGTACTATAGAGAAATTTTTCTTTTTCTTTATCTAATGCATTGCTAAAATCATTTCCATATCAGTTCCATCTACTCTATCTTGGAAAACAGGGACGAAAATGCATCTGTAGTAAACGAAGACAGCAAACAACACAATGTGGCCAAATCTATAAATCCCTTTGCTTAGCAAAGCAATTATTGTGGCTGCAACAGTTGGAATCAATTACTGTAGACTTTAATACTGTAATGTCGACAGAGTCTTAACTTCTGGAGTTGGAACTTGGGAAGAAGTCACTTGTATTGGGCAGAGGGGCTAAGAAAAAAGACCAGTTTGATAAAAAATGACTTCATTTCACGAATCATTATGCTATTACCCTGTGCTTGAAGATAAGCAGTTTAGGTGGGGTCATGATTTAGCAGTCTCTTGACACCCTGCTGTCTAATTAACATGGCTCTCAAAAAACTGAGCTCAGCTCATTCCTCTTTGGACCTATAGGAAAGGAAGGCATGTTTTTCTCTACTGTCAGCATTATGCTAGTTTATTAGTCCTGTGTTAGAATGTGTTACAAATGGGAATTTATTTTTGGCTCCAAAAACTCAATGGGCAGAAATTCGGGCAAGATAACATCTCCGAAAGAGTTAAGAATAGCACAACTTTCTAATGCTCAAAATCCAGGAACAGTCTTCGGTGTTTTAGTTTTGCAAACATTGATTTGCAGTGCTTTTGCAAAGCAGCATACAGAGCCTGTCAGGGAGTCCTCAGAATCCTGTCATTGAAGAGGTCACCTGGTCATTTGAATTTTGAGAAATGTTGCTTCTAATAGTGATTGCCCTATTCTCCAGATCTAGAGGAAAAAATAGGCATATAAAGCCCACAAAGAACTGCTTATAATGAACCAACCCATATATGTGAGCAGGACAGCACTACAGAGGTTGCTTTTCATCTACAAGTTCTTAAATGGTGGCCTACTAGAAATCTCCATTTGAATGCCTCATGCACAAGTCAAATTAACATGCTAAACATTGAACTCTGGTTTTTTTTTTTCTGTTTGTTTGTTTCTTTCATTTTATTATAGTAAGAACACCTAACATGAGATCTACCTTCTCAACAAATTTTTAAGAGCACTGTACAGTATTGTTAACTATAAGCAGAATGTTGTACAGCAGATCTCAAGAACTTACCCATCTTGCATAACTAAAACTTCATGCCCATTGGTTAGCAACTCCTTATTGAACACTTGTTCTCCTAATCTGGTATTTTACCCATCCCAGTGAAAGTTGTTTACTATCACTGAAGCAAGAAACTTTGAAACTCATGACAGCTTCCCTTTTGTTAGCACCTACATCCCATTTACGGGCAAATCTTTTGATTCTACCTCCTAGAGTCTACCTTCTTTGATTCTGATCTAGTGGCTGTCCACTTCCCTCTGTCTCCACTTTCATTCCTTGGTTTGTCCCACCATTATAGCCTCTCTGCCTATATGCTGGACAGTCATTCTCCCTAAGATCTACTCATTCCCCATACACCAGCCAGGGTGCTTCTTACAAATCATAGTAGAGAGTGGAGCACTCCCTTGGCCACAACCTATCAACATGTCCTCATTACATGTAGATTAAAACTCAGTTTTTTAATACATCCCCTATGGCCTATTGTGACTGAATCTTTACCTCCTTTTTTTTTTTTTTAAAAGATTTTATTTATTTGAGAGTGAGAGAGGGAGAGCATGAGGTAGGAGTCAGTGGGGAGGGAGAAGCAGAGCTCCTGCTGAGCAGAGAGCCCGATGCAGGGCTTGATCCCAGGACACCAGGATCATGACCTGAGCCGAAGGTGGCCACTTAACCGAGCCACCCAGGTGCCCCCAATCTTTACCTTCTTTAAAAATTTCCCTATTGCTACTTTCCTCTCGCATGTGCCGCCATCAAATACAGCAACAGTTTTCCAGTAGCTCTTCTCCATGAAAAACACCACTTAGTTTTTCCTGGCTGAATGTCTGCCTGTTTTTTAAATCACAGCCAAAATGTTACTTTCTAGACACAGCCCGAGCACACAAGTGCATGCGTCCCCAAGTTGCAGAGGGGAGGCACCTTGGCAGGGAACTGCTCATCAGTCTGCAGGAGCAAGATCAAGAGCTGAAACTCGCACTGGAAGACTCTTGAGTCCCTGCCTGCGCTCACCCTGTTTCCAGTACTGCGACACCACAGTTTTGGCCCCAGTAAGTTCTTGGACCCATTACCCTGACAGGATAGTTCCAATATGACTCCATTTGGTGTAAGTAATTTAAGACTCTTATTACACCATGAATCAAATCTGGCTGCTCAAGCCAAGTATAAACTTTGGATACAAAGTATGGGTTATTTTTATAGGGTCCTTATTTTTTCAGAATTGGGGCAGAGTGTTGTTTTAATGGCTCAGCTCCTACATTTAAGCATAGGAATAAATATAAATTGTGCTTTAGCACCTGCTGAAATCCAGGCCATGATGTTACCTAATATTTGATTCACCATCCTAAGTGGTCCTTGTTGAAGAAGCTGCTTTGAGTTATACAAGCTGCAGAGACTTACGCAGGCAATGCCTATAGACACAAACATATTTTTATAGTGTGTTTCCCTTCTGTATTATTTCAACTCCTACACTACTTACATATTTATAGAAGCCTCTGGTGATTCTTAATGATGTTGTTCAGTTTAGTTTCTTAATAATTTCCTTGGTTTTATGCTAACATTCCTGCTGTTGATTGTTCTTTTATTTTAATTATGCCGCATTCGAAGCAGTGCTTCTGGGAGTGGGTTGGAGTTTACACTGCAGTACATTACAGGTGAAAGTAACTTTTAAAATTCCATTAGAGCAAAATTCCAACCCTTAGCACTTCAGCAGGGGTAGGTGGGTAAAGCCCCATCAACACTAAAAAAAGTTATATTACTTGAGCGCAGTGGCTGGTGGCCAGCTGTAGTAAGTTAGCAAATAAAAATTATGCAGCTAGCCTGTATCGGACACACATTACTTGCAGAGCCTCAGCTAGGTGCTCTGTGTCCAATCTTTCATTTAATCCAGACCAGAGCCCTATGAGGCATTTGTTATTAATATGCCCATTTAACTCACATGGAAACAGGAGCCTAGAAGCCTAGAAAATCTCAGCATGCAGAGCAAGGAGTGGTAAGAAAGGAAGCCTTATCTAACTCCACAGCCCATGCTTTCAACCACTCTGCTACTCTTCTGTTCAAGCAGAAGTAAACCTTACTCCATCATAAAAGTAGAAAGGGAAAAAAACGCACCTAGTAACTCAAACTTTCCCTTGCTTACGAGCACCAGGGATTTTTAAAAATCGTCTTGCTGTTGAGGGATTAATCACTGAAGAAGAGATAGTTACAATGTTCAAGACTGAAGAGAAATGAAACCATTTTTATTAAAACCTGGATGAAATACCATTTTCAAAAGAATATAACATTGGAATCACAGAGTATTGATTTTGAATGATGTATTTACTGTGTAGATACTGTCAATGACATAGGGCAATGACTTAAATTCTCTCTTAATTCCTACCTCTTCAGGAGGAAATAATAATAATAATTGCATAGATAACTTGGAAGTGTGCTGACTACGCTGACTTCATCTTTGGCCCTCCACCTTGTTCATGTGATCACGTATTCCAGACCCCTGGGAGGTTAATGTACGCCCTGATCAGAAGGCAGGGGAGTCTGGTTCAGAACTTCCCTAAAAGTGCACCACTTTAGAAAAACTAGTAGAGATGACTGTTGTCCACATGATGTCACTTTAGATAACTAGCAGAGAAGACTGTTGCCCTGATGATGTCACTTTAGATAACTAGTAGAGATGACTGGAACACAGGTGTCACCACTTTAGGTAACTACCCTTTGACCTCAACACACTGCCTCTTGCACTATAAAGGCTGTGGGTTAAGGTCTGGCTTGAGCAGAGTATAGCTGTGTAGCACCTTGGTCGACCATCTGCTTGATTCAGTAAGTGTTGGGGTCTGTTGTCAAAAGAACGAGACTGAGACAAAGTGAAAGTTATGCAAAGCTTTATTTTATGCCAAGCATTGGAAGCCAGACTGACCAGCCAGGGCCGCCTCCGAAGAGAGTGACCCTGTCCCGATTTCATAGGCCCATTTTATAGGGCATAACCACAGACCTCAAGGTATGTGGCTTTGGCTGTCTCCTACCTGTCTGGCTTTATTTAGGTGTGTATTTTAGCAATGGTTACCCAGAACCGATACCAGTAACTGCTGAAGCGTTTATTAGACAACAAAATGGCCTCCTAGGCAACATGGAGTCACTGACTAAGCAGGCCTAGGCAGGCCCTAGGGGTTTAACAGGTTTTAACATGGAATCGGCCCCAACATAAGTTACCCTGAATAAATCTCTGTAAGCGGTATGGAATGGCTGGCTTATTGTTGTCTCAACGTGTCTTCTCCAGTTTGGAAGATCCTTTTCTTCTCTACCTTCTAACATAATTGGTGGATAGATAAATAGTACGAAGTGAGGTAATGCATTGAGTGTGCCTCACTTAGGGTGTCTCATGTATTTGCCTAATCAATATTATTTTCCCTTAGTCTCTCTTTCTGTTTTATCTAGAAGGCAGTAAATAATTCCAAATTTTGTGTCCTGTAGTCATCACTCAGGATGAATAGATGCCCATGGGACTGGCTGCCAATCACTTCACCAGCCCCGTCAAGCAACTTCAGTTCTGTTGTCCCCTTGTTGTTCCTTTACCACATCAGCCACTCTTCGCTGGCCCACGCGCTGGCTGTTCCTTTTGCCTGGAATGGGCTTCCCTGGACATCATCCACTTAACGTGCCCCCTCATCATCTTCAAGTCTTAGCTTAAAGATCACCTTCTCAGTAGAGGCTTTTCTGGCCATTTTATTTAAAATTGAACATACTCCACCTGGATGCCTTCTGGGTTTGATTCCCCTTAACATAGAATTTATGTGTTGTATCTATTATATGTGTTTCCCACCCCCTGGGATGTAAACTACATGAGGATAGGAATGTTTGTCTCCTCCCGCCCTCACTGCTTTACTTTTATTATCCAGGACAGGATCTGGTTCATAGTCAATGCCCATTAAATATGTGCAGAATAAATGATTGAGTACGTGGCTGATTCCAAATGAATGCTTTCAATAGAAACACCAAAGAGTAAAGATCACTGTGGAATGTGTTGAACTGATCATTTCATGGGATTGGATGGAAGATTTAAACATTACTATGAGCAGAGGTATTCTATTAAGATAGCTTAGTTTTTATAATTTTGTTTATTTACTTATTTGATTATTTATTTTTTATATTTATTTGACAGAGAGAGATCACAAGTAGGTGGAGAGGCAGGCAGAGAGAGAGAGAGAGGGGGAAGCAGGCTCCCTGCTGAGCATAGAGCTCGATGCGGGGCTCGATGATGCGGGGCTCGATGATGCGGGGCTCGATGATGCGGGGCTCGATGATGCGGGGCTCGATGCGGGGCTCGATCCCAGGACTCGGAGACCATGACCTGAGCTGAAGCCAGAGGTTTAACCCACTAAGCCACCCAGGCACCCCAAGATAGCTTAGTTTTTAGATGGCAATGGGAAAGCAGCACAGCATGATTTAAAAAAAATATATATATATATATACTCATGATAGATAAATTAAAATTCATCTCAAAAGAAAAGGACTTGGACATTCAGTGATGTTACCTACTCTTTGAAATGCCATAGCATTTTCTGTGAAAACACTTAAAAAAGTGTAATGACTTTGGCTTTATTTTTTTCCATTTCTGTTTGTGTCACATATAAACATATGGCATGGATTTAAGAATTTGAGCTCAGAATTCAGATAAAACTTAATTAGACTGAATTCAAATCTTGGCACCTCCACTTTCTTAAGTCTTTAAACTTGGACAAGTTAGCAAACTTTATAGGTTCCTCTTTTGTAAATAGGAATAATAGTGGTATTTACCTCATAGAGTCATTGTGAGAGATTAAAGTGTAAAACATGTAAAGGGTTTAGAATAAGCACCTGGTCCACAGTAATAGCTCAATTGGTGAGCTGTCACAATTTTATTGTTCTTACTCCCTAGTAGACTATGAGCTACAGGAAAATATGGGCTGGATTTCTTGCTCATTATTGTATCCCCAGAAGACGGATATATATATACACACACACACATATTATATATATTAAAAATATATAATGTATATTCTGTATATAATATATAAGTATATAATATATATTCATATGTAACATATATATTTTACCTAGATATAATATATAAAATATATATTATAGTTATATATTTATATGTAAAATATATATATTTGATTCATATATAATACATATTTAAAATCTATATATTTGATTTTTCTGCTTACAGATATTTTTCTGCTGTGATATTTGTTTGAGAGGGATTGAGAAGGGATAGAATCTACTTCCTGATTCTACTCTTAGAGGATTCATCAGTCTTACCACATAAAATGAAATAAAATGGATTTCTTAGATTTTAATAATAAGGGATGTTTTTAATTTGACAGCCTTAGAGGACACGAATGGAAACTGCTGTTTTAAAGTGGTTATATTCTATGGATGAAACTAGTTTTATTGAATGCACTGATGAATGTTTTACAGGCTTACTACATATTTAATCATAATTCATATTTTAATGAATGAGTGAAAATAGTATTTGTAAAGCCTAATTTCTTGGCAAAAAAAATGTACTAAACAATATATATATAATTATTAAATGAATGAATATGTCAGATGCTATGATGGAAGGTAAGCCCAGATACAAAAAGACTAAGAGAGAAATGTCAGTACTTACAATATCACACAGTGAGAGGGAGAGATGTGAGAAGGTAGGGGACATCTTAGTTTGGGGGGAGTCAGTAAAAGTGGCATCATAAAACAAACAGTGATAAGACAGAGTTAGATCATCAAAAAATCATCTCAGGATCATCTCCCAATCTACTTACCTATAATTTAGCATTTGTGAGTACAGTGATTTTAAAATACATGCACAAATTCTTTGATATCTCCATTTCAAGAAGTTGAGCCTGTTCTCTCTTAGAGCTGGTGACTTGCTTTTGATAAGCAGAATCAAGTGGAAGAGAGTGAGTGTCCAGCTACAGGGACTAGGTCATAAAAGGCATTGGGCCAAAGAAAGTATTGTTCTCAATTGAATCTTTAAAAAAAAAAATGATCCCACTCTTCACATATTTATGTTTTGTTTCACCTCCTAAATCATCAGTTCCTTGAAGGTGTAGGCCTTGCCCAGTTCTCCTGTGTGTGCCTTAGAATCTAGCACACAATATAATCTGGCAGACAGTAAGCCCTCAATCAGGGTATATCTGATTGGTTATCATCTCCATGTTTTTATGAAGCTTTTCTGGATTAGAAGAACAACTTCATAATTTGAGATAATTATTATTATTTTTTTAACCATAGTGCAGAATTTTACTTTGCCACAAATAGAGATTTGGAGAAGAATGCTGGAGGACCCAGATGGGATTCCAAAGGCTGCATCTCTAGACGTGACCATGTTCTGATCAACTCGACATGGAAGGACTCGTCCAGCTGGTGCATGGTGGTAAGTGCATGAACATGGTGGTACAGAGCCTAAGATCTGAATCTCCGCTTCTTCTGTTATGTGTGGATGATAAAAATAGGATCAGCTCGAGGAAACAGGAAGATAATCTCTGTGGAGTACTTAATAAGTGCCAACAACTATTGTTTTTATTTTTACCTTGCTCTTTTGTCCCCGGTTTCTTTCACTAAAGGGTGTGTATTGATTTAGACGTTGCTCTAGACATTGTTTTAGTATTTTCTAACCAAGGAGATCTTTTGGTACATGGAGAGGGACTGAAATATACGCTGTGTCAGGAAGTAAAGAAGAGAGATCAGTGTATTCATATCAACCTAACATAAAGTCTGTGAAACAATGCAACCAGGAAGATGATATTTAATGTGCTTTCGAAGCCACGGCCAGCGCCTAGAACACACCAAGATGAGACAAAGAGGAGAGAGATGATAAGATATGAAGAGAAATTTCAAAGGGAGGAAAAAAAAATTCTCGCCCAGAGGTTCATATTCGTGCAAATTTGTAATCCTCTGGTCATCAACATCAGAGAGGGATACAAGTAAACATGCAGCATACTATAGGGGTATTTGCATTTTTATATGAACAATTTTTTAATGATGTCACAGAGAAATGTTAACTAATTTCATTTTTAATTAGTTTTAAGGTGTAGAAGAATTAAAAGTGGTTATATTTAGAACTTACTTAATTAAAATGGATAAACTGTATTTCAAGTGCATAATATAGATAATCTCACTAGGTTCTACTCCTGGCTATACTACTGATTTAATTAATAGGAAGAATTGCAGCATATTAATGAGAGGAAAATAGGAACCACTGCTTTCGTCCTTTATTGTGATTGCAAGCCGTTCCCAGTTCTGGATAAGCGGGTAGTTGATATTGAAGGCAGGAAATGTTTATTATTCAGTGCAGGAGGCTGCAGTGACATTTCTTATCATTTCAGCATAACTGTGCCAGAAGGTCTGTAAATAGTATTTGCCAAAGGCAATTTTACACATTCATAATATTCTTTGATGTCTGGGCTGGGCCCAATTGACAGGGCCCCCGAGGCTATCTTTCTGCTTCTCTTGCAGGCTGATAAACCAGTGTGGGGGTTTACAGAGAAACAAAATAAACTCAAGGAATTTCATTTAGTAATTTCTGAATTAAATTCCCCTTAAGGAAGCCAATGCCTACCAGATAGTGGCCATAAGTAGTTCTGGGGTGAGGGGAGGCCAACTTGCATTGAGGTTGTGGAGAATAATTTCAATAGGGAAATTTTCCCTTCAGGAAACATTCTGGGTGGGTTTGATGAGAAAAGTGAAACCGTCATTCTCAATAGTATGAATAATATTTAATAATGAATTAACATTTGTGGAGCTCTTACTCTACTCACTGGTTAAAGGAACTTTTGTACATTTACTTATTTATCACAGTGGCAGACCTCTAAGTTTGATGAGAAAACTAAAACACAGATTAACCAAGAGCACACAACTAGTAAGTAGTAGGATATTAAAAAAGAAAACACTATATAATATATTCCCCATTATTTACTCGTATCACTATGTGTCCAAGCCTCAGATTGATTACCCTATCCACCTTTTCTGACCCAGGAACTACCCACAAAATGACTCTGTACATTTTCTTTCTAAAACATGTAATTTTCTGAAATTACTCTATTTATGTAATTGTGGTTTTTTGTTTGGTTTTTCCATTTATGTTTATTATTTGTCTGTGAACTAAAATATAAGTGATTTGCAGTCTTATCTTCTACAATTTATTTATTCTCTATTGCTCCACCATGTTAAGTTTTTAAAAGTCCAACATCCATGATAAGGTGTACAGCTCTGCTTTTTTTGAATGATGTCCAGTCTCTTCAGCCTGGCAGTTAAGTCATTCTTTCAGTCAGCCTCCCGCCTGTGTGGAACAGCCTTGCTACCTGCCTCTAGATGACCGTATCCTCTGCCTGCTCTGTCCATGGTGTGCATGGCCTTCTCTTTCTGGCACCACCAACCCTATACCCACCTGTGTGTTTGAACCTAATTCTGCTTTCAAAGATGCAACATATCCTGGCCCTCATTCCTGTCGATTTCATTAATATTCATCACCATCTTCTCCCTGAGCCTGTGGTTCCAAGTTTCTTTCCCTTCAGCTATCACTTTGTAGCACTGTGCCTTGTTCTTTGGTAATGCCACATGGGTAAATTTAAGTCTCAAACAAAATGTCCTGTACCGGTTAGGTTTTCTTTCTACTGTTTCTCTTGCAGTGTTGGGCATAGACTATGTAATGAGTAAATAATAGATTGATAGCTACCCAAAGTGCTTCATGCAGTCCACTGCTGTGTAATGAAAAATGGTTATTCCTGTTAGTGTGAAGGATTCTGTGCTGTCCCGCCCAGACCTCCCTTCAGAAATGATGATCCTTTTCTCCTCGCTGCTGAGAGTACAGTGGACAGAGAACTTTGCCTATTGGCCCATTTCAGAAATTACCTCTACTGAAGAGACCAACTTTGCCTGAGCCTCCATGGCCCTTCCTGGGCCACCGGTGTCTATGACTCCTTTACGTGGAAGAGAAGAGACTGACAAGATGGCTCTACTCAGAACAACTCTGAAGAGTCATTCATGCTTTGGAACTCCCATAGAGTTACTTGGGGACACTGCTGAGGTTGTGTGGGAGCTGGGTTCTCCTGTCCAGTTCTGCTTCCTTCCCTTCAGCAGATCATCCCAGGCCCCCTCCTGAAAGTATCTCCTCCATTTTAAACTCCTCAAAGTCTGCTTCGCAGAGAACTCAATCAGTAATACTCACTAATCATACATTTTGTAATCACATATTTCTTTCCTAATCACAAGGATAACAGGGGATATAGATGAAAAGAAATAAGAGGAGAGACAAAGATAATCAAATGGGACAATTAGGGGAAATCAGTGAACTTACATTGCATATTGTAGGAAGCTTTCGTTTTGTTTTGCTTTACAAACAAGTTGGTTTGTTTGCCTTAGAGACTTCTGTTTTTCTTTTTTAAAAATTATTATCCGTATACATGTAGAATGATGTTCATTGTCTTTCAAAAGTGATGGATAGGAATAGATGAGAGGAAGAAAATGAAACCGACAATTGAGGTTGAATTGCATAGTCGCAGTGGATGAAATGGGAACACATTGGCCAGGCCCCTCAGTCTCCAGCCTCAAGGAGAGCTGATTCTGTCACTTCCTTTGTCCAAGAAAAAATAGGGAACATATCAAAATTGCCTGAGAGAGCTCACTTATGTATTTTCTAAACCCCAAGCCTGAACACTCCGAATGTTCTAAAATACGAGGAGTATGTCATCCCTTCCTCTGAGACCCCAGTCCTGGCCGAGTCGAAGACCCCCAGTAGCATCCATCATCATATATTTACCCCCTTAGTGAAATCAGCTGTGTGCAGTCACTCTCGCTGCACTGACTAATTGGCTCAGTCCTGCCGATAAGTGCCTTTGCCTGTAGTGCCACGCTTTAATTTCATAAACATTCAAAGATACTCCGTCAAATTGGCTAGCTTCTTAGCAACCATCTTTGTAAAAATGAACAGCTTTGGTAGTGAGAACAAGTATTTCGACCCCTTGAAAATAACAGCAGAGGTGTTTTTCTTCTACTCTTCCTCCCTAATGAATATTAAGCCTCTTTTTCTTGAAAAGAAAGAACAAATCAAGCACAGAATATTTTCATTTCTGAACTTCATGTTAGTGGCAGTGGTGGGTTGGAGTGTCTTTGGGGGCAGCCTTGATGCTTGTTTTTCTTTCCGAGAAAAACTGCATTAGACAAAAAAAAAAAAAAAAAAAAAAAAAAATGCCCCTGAGATTTAATTATCTTTCTATATTATTTTTCACTACAAAGACACTTACTCTTTTATTGTGTTGCTCTGTTGAAAAAAAATCTTTAGTAGATGCATTTTTTTTCTAATGGTAAAGGGAGTATAACTTCAAAGATGGACTGCTTTCCTTTCTTGTCTTTGACAAAAGGAGCTGAGTGCTTTGAATAATTTCAAGGTGACATGAAGGTTTGTGGTCAAGATGGGTATAGAAAATAAAGGGATAAGGAGTTTGGGATATTCTTTTGGATGCTCATACTTTTGCCTCTATTTTGGGATCTATAGTGATAGCTGGTAACACAAAGTCGATGTATTTAGGTTATTCAAAAGAGCTCTTTTCTGTAAAGAGTAGTAAATTGTTTTCATGGACCTAAAGGTTAGGGATGAAAATGGACATTAGAAATAGACAGAAGCCAAGGACTATAATACGAGAGACCCATGGAAACCATCTTCTGGATCTTTGATCTCTCCTTCTCTGCTCGTATGTTGTTGCTTTCATTTCTCTTTCCTGTCAGGTGTCCCAGGGCACCCGGTGGGATATACCTGCCATCAAACATGGCAAGGTTTATGATTTCACCACTTAGCAAGACTGAGACTCTCCTATTCCTTCAACTTCAAATGTTCAGGGAAGACTTTTGCTTGACCCGGTATAGAGTGTCCCGTGTCTCCCTGTTATCTAGAAGTTATGTCAGAGTCAGCCATGCTGGCAAATCATGGCTGCTCCCTTCTCAATCATGTGGATAGCAAGAAGGGGAGATGGGAAAAAAGATAATCAGGACAGTTACCAGAAATTAGGGGTTATATCCGTATTACTATTTGCGTCATGTCGTGATGGTCAACTACTCATCTGAAAATGGGTAATAAAACAGGAATATTTTAGGCGTGATGTTAAATGGCTCAGTATTTTGTTTTGAGCAGTGTGTGTTTGAATTTGTCTTTAGCCTATCAGGGGAGCATCTAGATACTTACTCAGTTTTAATGGTTTCATTTTGTGTTCCCCTGTTTATTCATTCATTTATCTGTTCACTCATGCTGAAAGTCCTTTTGTTTATTTATTGATGGGATACAGAATTAGAAGCATATAGGATCATTTAGGTAAGAAACACACCAAGAATAAATCTCTAGGATAGTGGGTATGTCGGGCAGACTATGCTAACTACTGACACAGACACACACATGCACTCAGAGTGGCTCAACACAAAAACTCTTTATTCAATACGGGGAGGAGTTTTCTTCATGATGATACTTAACTCCTTCTAATGACTATGCCAGTCCCTGAACTGCCAGAATGTTCCGCTGGTCCTCTGCATCTGATCAGCGGATGAACGAAGAGAGGGAATGGGAGGATTTCATGAACCTCTTGAAAGACTAGGCCTAGAAATGGCATGCTTTACCTCTTCCAGCATTCCTTAAATTGCCATACCTAAGTCCCAGGGGGCTATGATACGGAATCACAAGGAAGAAAAAAGATGAGTAGTGCTTTTCGATCCTGACCAAGAGAGGCTCCTGCTTTGGGCCAGGCCTTTTAGACAGATATCTGAGAATTTCCTCCAGTTGTACCACTGCCTTTAAGAAATGAGACTATAGGGCCAATAGTGCCTGGGATGCTGGAGTTCTCTGAAAATGAAGTCCTTGTAATTATTTCCAGGTGCAGCTTGTGCCCTTTCCTGGGCTCACCTTCCCAAGGTCTTATAGATGCATCCTTATGTTTCAGGCATAGCGAAGGACTGGCTGTTTGTGAGGAATTTGGACAAAGCTCACAGGGACACACCACGTGTACATGATGCCCCTTGTAGTGCAGGATGGACTGGAAAGGGGGAGGCAATGGTAGAGGGATGAGAGCCTGGGCCCGGTCCTTCCATGCTGTTTCCAGCATGGAACTTTGAAGAGTTCCACCAGAACTCTAAATTCAAACCTACTTGTCCATGTTTCTTTATGAAGGTATTTGATAATGCAGCAAACTAGGATATGTTTTATTTAGCAGGTTGTCAGCTTGGTTTATAACTCTCAAACACTGTGATGTGTCGGATGTGAGCCTTCACCTATGTTCTTGCCCTGAGCCTGGAAAGTATTAGGGATGGTCCTTGTGGCAAGTTGTAGCAGCCTCTGACACTGTGCATGACCAGTGTGATTTTATGCTCCACTTTGTATGCTTCTGAAAGGAAGGGGAAACTTAAAATAGTTCACTTCTATTAGACAAAAATAAAAATTTAATTGCTGTATTTCACCAAGCCTTATTCAATAGACCATTTCTGCTTCTATTACCCTAAGCACTAATAAACTCTAGAAAGCTACTAATAAACACTCTAGTTTCACTTAATAATAGCTACCCCCCCTTTTTTCCCAACTCTTAGTATGTGCCAGACACTGTGCTAACAAATTAATGTATTATCCCATTCAGTTCTAACAATTCTCTTAATTACTGTCCCTGTTTGACAGATCAGGAAACATTAAGTCAAGGAAGGACAGATTTATAACAGAGTTAAAATTCAAATGCAGGTCTGCCTTGATCAGAAGTTTGCCTTCTCTCCAGCAATGGCACCCAAATATGTCAGTTTGGAATGCATCTTAGGACAGTCCCCTCCATGCCCATTTTGATTCTTGAATCATCTCTGTCACAGTCCAGACAAATACTTGACCTGTCTGAATAGAGACATTTCCAATGACAAGTTCCTTGATGTATGAATACACTAGGGACATTAGCATATTAAAGCAATTTTTAAATTACAAATTGTGATGCATCAATGTGTTGTTTACAATAAGAAAATCGGATGACATTACAGCCAAGGGACTGGGATTTACATCTGAATCACAGTCCATCTTTTTTGTATTACATATAAAATTTCGAATATTCCAATGTCAGTGGGTCAAGCGCATGAATGTCAATTCAGGGAAAATAACTGGATTCAAAATTTAAAGATCCAGACTTTCTGAGCTGTCTCTGTGTTTCTTTTGTTTCCTTTTTATTGTGTGGATAGAGAAATTCAGGGACACTTGAGCAGAGCATGGAGATTTTTTCTCACATGTGTCCTCTCTGGAAGGGTGTTTGTGTGTGTGCATGTTCGTTGTTACTGTAGGTAGCAAAATCTTCTAATTTTTTATCCAGATGGAGACACTTTGGGGAATGAAATGGGGTGCTGCTATGCATAAACTGAAACAGTCCCAACTGGAAAATGGAGTGCAGGTTCATCCTAGTCAAAGAATACTTATTTATATGCCATTCTCAAAAAGCCCAAACATAGGGACAGACACAGATTATTAGTAGCTGGCAGAGGCTGTAGGTGCAGTGAAGGGCTGAGAGCAAAAGGGCACAGGGGAATTTTTGGAGATGATGGAGCTGTTCTATATCTTGATTATGATTGTGTGTCCATAACTATATATACTCGTCCGAACTCACAGAACCAGAGCACCTGGGTGGCTCAGATGGTTGGGCCTCTGCCTTCAGCTCAAGTCATGATCCCCAGGTCCCAGGATCAAGCCCCAGCAGGGAGCCTGCTTCTCCCTCTCCCTCCCTCCCTCTCTCTCTTCCTGTCAAATAAATAAATAAAATCTTTAAAAAAAAAATCACAGAACCATGCACCAAAAAGTGGATTTTACTCTCTGTAAATTATACCTCAACCAAAAATAGATAGCAGAGTCAAGTGGTCCAGTAACAAGAATGGCAGAAACATGAGTTTAGAAGGATCCATTCTTTTTTACTTTTGACTATAAAAGAAAAATAAAAAGCGCCTACACTCTCTCAAGAAGAAACAAAACAAGCAAAACAGCTATTAGATCTGCTTTATGACAGAGTTAAAGAATCAGCACCCTTCAAAATATCCTAAAGGAGTAAAATCCGAAAAAAAGGTATTTTCTTCCTCTCTCACCACAACCAGGTGACAGCTAGGGGACATCACAGATGACAGAGTCATCATGTGCTCTTGTACTCTGTGGTGGGACAGAAGTGAGGAGGGGCTAGCAAAGTAGGACTGAGGCATCTGAGAGAAGGGGCAGACTTTGACAGGTGGATATGGTGAGCCTCAGGAATAAAGGGTTGGGCAGAGTGCTCAGTGAACTCAGTGACAATTCCAATTTGTTCATGAGAATCTTTGAGACAGTCCCTGAACAAGAGCATGCCCATTCAGGGGGTCGTTTTGACAGATGGCTAAGTAAGTAGGATAAAGTTTGTTAAACACAGGTTCTTTATATTGATGTGATGGTGGGGTGCCCAGGTGGCTCATTCAGTTAAGTGTCTGACTCTTGATTTTTGGCTCAGGTCATAATCTTAGGGTTGTGAGATCAGGCCCCATGTCAGGCTCTGTGCTCAGCATGAAGTCTGCTTGAGATTCTCTCTCTCCCTCTGCCTTTGTCCCTCCCCGCCGTGTGTGCTATCTCTCTCTCTCAATAAATAAAATTTTAAAAATATGTTTGTTATATTAATTTGATAGTATTAATATCCACAGATGGATGAGGTCAGCAAAGTTGAAGTTTCTATAACATTTATAGTATGTCAAGTAGGACCATCTTAATTATAGGACATCTTTCTAATACCTGATATAATTTTCATATTGGCAATAACACTGCTATTCATTGAAATAAAAATAAGCTCCCAGATCCTCAAAAAATGCTTGTGTGTAATTAGCATTAGTTCAGTTGTGACCCATAATTGCTTTATCCTATATTTTGTTCTATTTTTCCACTTCAAAAGAACCATGTCATTAATTTCCCTAGGATGTTCTGAGATCTCTAAGACCCATTATAGCTCTAAAACTCAAAGATTCTACAACTGAATTTGTATTTAAAATCCAAATCAACTTGGTGCTACTATTGCCGTTAATGGAAGGCAACACATGTGGTATTGCAAAGAGCTTCAAGTTCTAGCCCTACCTCTTTCTATGGGAATTTAAGCACTATTTCCTCATGTGTTTAAAAAAATACCAGAAAATCCCTGGTATTTTCCCAAATGCATAGGGTAGTTGTAGAGATAAAATGTAGAGATTAAATGAGAAATCCATCTTAAGTACTAGCATTTAGTACATTGGAAGCATTCAATGGGGTGTACACATTATGGTGTAAGGCCAGATTTAAAGATTCAGTATTATATGTGGCCTTGATATCTAAAACCAGGAGGATATATACAACAAATGAACTGCTGCGGGTCGCATCCTTTGAGCTTCAGGTGTTGGGTGTGTGTGTGGTGAAGAAGAGGCAGTCAGAGCAAACCGATTACAGATAAGTAACCGTAGAGACAACAACATGACAGTGATAGATATAATTCCCTGTGGATTTGTGCATCAAAACTTCACACTTTCATGATTCTGATTTCTACCCAAGAGATTAACAAAACATAATGGTTTACACAGAACTGTTTATAACATAGGAAAAAAATTTAGCAGGTTAACTGTGGGATTTGTCGGTCATTGTCAAAGACTGTTTTGGGGGGCCTAACTTAGAACTGCAGCCCCTCCCTAGATTTTGAGGACTTAGGGAGTATGTATAAGGATTTTAGAATGTATCTGTAATCTACGTAGGGATTTTTCTGTACATCCACAACCCAGACTAACCTGAATGGAAATTGAAATGATAATCCCTGGAGAACTATAGAGAGATGGGGGGGCTGCCCCCGCATGACTTATAAAAAAACCTAAATTTTCCCAGGCCATGTCAGCCTCTATGATGATGATCGCTAATGGATGTCTATACTCAAACACGTAAATCACAGGACATCATCATGGCCCCCACTTGACTGACTCACGTCTGGCACAAAATCCCCAGTGAAAGTGGCTTGAGGACTCTTAGGGGTTAGTTCACATTTTATTCTCTGCTATCATTTCAGAACTTTCCTTGGCCATTTAATATCCAATTGCTGCCACTGCTATCTCTGTCATCTGTTACCTTGGTAATGTAAATTTCCAGGCTAGTAGCTTCTGATACTTCAAACCCTTATTATGTGGCATCAGCACAGCCCCGCATTCCCATCAGTCCTACCCCAGTGAGGTCTTACTAACTTGTGCAGGAAAACGTGTTTGTTTGTTTTTCCTCTCCCTCACACTTTTTGCTCATGTCCATCAGGCAAACAGCACTTTGGCAGCTCTCTGAGGCCCCTATAACTGTAGACCTGGGCACCCTTGTGCCCTAGCCTTCACTGTTTCTCCTCTCTAGGCAAGAATTTATAGCCATCTTCTTCTCACACTAACAAAAGTGTCCTAAGAAAACCAAATTCTAAATTTTTATCTTTTCATTTTACCAAATATACACAGACTTATCTGAAGTTTCAATTAGTCTCAGGCCAGGATCTCTAATTTATAGGATGACCAATATGTTCATTCTAATATTCACTTCATTTATTCACCCCATTCATTCACTTACTCATTCAGTCAGTAACTATATATTGAGACCCTTCTTTGTAAGTTCTTTGTCAGGCACTAGAACAAATTGGAAAACAAAAATAGACCTTTATATAATTTACAATCTAGGACAGGGATTCTACAAATGGATGCATTAGGGTCAAGTAAATCATTGGTCAAAAATATAGACTCCTGGTCCCACACTTGATGTACTGAATCAAAATCTTTCTACTAGGGGCAGAATATGATCTGGGAAGCAGGGTTTCCTTGTTGAAGAAAGGAGACTAATTAGAAAAATATCATAATTAGAATAGTTATAGAGCTCTTGGCCAGAAAAGCCCAGAAGATTAGAATAAATAGCAGAAATGAGAAGTTACTTAAAGAGGAGATTTGAATCAGTCAAGCATGTTAACCACAGGAGGCTAATGAATAAATGAGGTAGTTCAGAAATCTCCCAAGAGCTGAATCTGAGGTACACCCTGATTTCAAGGTGGAACAGGCCTTGCTGGGGCTTGCCAGTTTTATTCCAAATAATCTGGTGCCAGCATCCTAAGAAGAGGGCTTTGGGAAGACGTCTTGAGCTCAGATAGGTTAAAGCATGGGCACCAGTCCATTGCTTGCTGTAGAGACTCTCGATCAGGTCTATGACCTTCCTGTTTAGGCCAAAGGAAAGAATAGAAGTTCTCCGGAATGTATTCTGGAACCATCACTGATGTTTCTTTCTTCACCAGCTTGAAGCCCTGACTGCCTCTCAGGCAAGACACCTGACTGATTTTTCTATCACTCTTTAATAGTTAATCCCCACCTTGTCAGTTAAAATATTTCAGTAACTCCCTTAGGCCAGATAAATCCAAGTAAGTTTAAATTAGATGCCTTAGCAACATCAGTCATTGAAAAACTTCCAGATTCAGTAACCCACACCATCTCCCTCATTACAGACAGAGGGTCTTGAATGAAAACCCTTAATGGGCCTTCTTCATGGCTCTGGGGCAGAATGGGATACATTTGTATTACACCTCAGTCAGGATTTTTTTTTTCATAACCCTTAGGAAGGGTACATTTTACATTAACATGAAGCCTCAACATTTCTCAACACAGCTGTAAAATTCTGCTTTTAGCAGAATGCTGTTAGCAACGCAGAAATCTGATCATGTCACGCCTCTGCTAAAACACTTTCAAGGACTCTCACCACCTACTGAATTGTGTCCTACCTCCTCTTGCTAGAATACAGAATGTACAGTAATTTAGTCAGCCACTCCTAGGCCGGTCTCCCCTCCACTTCACACCCCAATCACTTTCACACCTCCAGCCAAACAGTTCCTGTACTACTTTCTAGGACTTGCTCTCCTGAATCCTTATCCACACTGGGCTCAAGTCTGTCTTCTGTTCTTCCCATCCTGTTTACCCATCCTTCAGAATCTTTTTCAAGCATCACCTTCTCCATCCTGCCTTTCTGTACCTGAATATGGATATCTCCAGCCTACAGATTCTCATGATATCCCTTACATCCATTATCTGATCCTAGGTACCCAAGTGGCAATTTAACATAGCCTTCCTTCTTGATCCTGGTCATAGTCATCTTTGTATCAATCCACTGTATTTGGGTCAATGCCTTTCATGTACTACCTTCTCAGTAATATACATCCCATGTCATTGGACATGATTTCTTTCTCTTTTTGTGACCCTAAGCCCTCTTTTTGTCTTTTTTTTTTTTTTTTTTTTTTTTTTTGTCTCTTGCATACATTGACCATTGAGTTCACTCTAGGTCCAATGAGAAGCATGATCTTTAAACAAACCCTACTGGAAACTTAGGAGAATAAAGTTTGCTTTTCCCTAGGAGGATTAGAGACTATTTGTAAAGTACTCGGGAAAGGAAAATCTCCATGATCCTATTAATTGCTATTGGTATTAGTGATTTCCGTAGATGCAGGAAGTCTTAGAGGCTTAACTCACTCACAAGGGAGTCTGTGTGGCACACTCAAAGACTTAGCTAGTGGAAACTGGTGATGAAATTTTATTTATTATCTTAATAAATTAATTAACAAATTTTATTTATTATTAAAGATTATTTATTTATTTAAATGGCAAAGTCTCCCTGAGTTCTGAGCTTAACCCTAAAGATAATGAATTTTCATTGTAGAAATCTGGCCAATAGCAGTGACATATGCTTTGAGAAAGACAAAAGCTTATTATTAGTTCCTATCTGGGCTCAATTTTTGCTTGCTTTCACAAATTTTAAAGCAGTTACTTAAGTTTTCTGTTAGTGGATTTTCTTCTTCCAAGCTGACCACCTTTTGGTGCTTAATAGACACTTTTTTTTTTTCCCTAAAGCCAATTTTCAAAAATGCATGATGATAAATGCATGTTGCGAAAATCTTACTTCTATCTTGAGACCTATTTGTAACTGGCCTCAGGAGGCCATTCTCTGAAATTGTGCAGTGAGTGTTGATTTGCAAACTGCATAGCCTCCTGTGTG
Source organism: Mustela nigripes (assembly GCF_022355385.1). Taxonomy (NCBI): domain Eukaryota; kingdom Metazoa; phylum Chordata; class Mammalia; order Carnivora; family Mustelidae; genus Mustela; species Mustela nigripes. Next base: position 4,517,685 of record NW_026739562.1, on the reverse strand, counting down.
CTTCCAAGGGAGTCGTGCTGAAATAGGGTTGAAGGCCCTTATTTATCTTCCGCTAAGACGGTTAAACAGTGGGCATTAAGATGAAGAAAATGCGACTGAAGTAAACCATCAAAACTTGCTTTCGGTTCCTTCACTCTAACTCAGGAGATTTTGACAGTTGAAAACAGCAATGATCTTTCTCAAAATATGATAATTCCTGTCAGCATCTGTTTTGCAGAAACTTAAGAGCAAAAACAAGTAAAATCATAATAAATACTTTGGGGACAACAAGAATTCAAATAGGAACAATTATAAAGAAATTCAGTTTTATTATTTTTCTAAGTACACACACTTGTATGAATGCCTACATCCAAAATATTTTTCATTCTAGATCAAACAGGGCCCAACAAATATATTTCATTTATACGTAGGTCCTTTTTGTATTAAGTGTCTCTAGAATGCTTGATAATTATTTTAAGCAGAATTTTCCCCTTCCCAATTTCTAAAACAATGCGGATTTTTGTAGAATGTACTTAAAGTACAAAAATACATTTCAGATGAGAGCCAATTTAATGAGCTACATTTTACATTTAAAGAGCTCAATCTCGTTTGTATATTAACATATATTTAATTACATTAATTCATTAACTTATTTAGCAAATATACTATAACGAATGTGCCGGGTATTCGGATTGCCAAAAGAAAGAAAGAAGTGCTAATCCTGATCTCAAAGGACTCATTCTACCTCTCATCTCAAATCCACGCCTTCCTCTACCCATATCCTATCATGCATAAACTATACATAAGTTACCACAATAACATTCAGCATAGAATGAAGAGCAGGATACAAAGTCACACAGAGGAATGAATGTCTCATGGGAAGGAGTTTGTATATCATCCACTAAAATAGTGGAGGACTCCAGAGTGGAGTGAGCCAGCCACAGAGGTGCTCAAGATAATTCACTGGGGTACTAGAGGAGAAATAAAGAATAGCTATTTACATTTATTTTGATCTTGCGACATTTATTTTGTGTGTGTGCCTGCATTGGTGTGATTCCTGATATACACATTATGTGTAATACAGAGATAAATAATTTATAAATAAATAGACACGTTCTGGGAGCACTTGCTAGTTTTGTTTTTGACTTATGTCGTGCACAGTATAAAAATTGCAGACTACTTGGGATTGTCAAGCCACTGGATGATTTTAAGCTGGCAAGAATACAGACTGGTTTAAGTTTTAGGAAGACTACTTGGTGACAGTGTAGAGAGTACATGCAGGGGAGAGAAAACTGACAAAGATATAGGTGCAAGATGATGCATTTCCAAGCTAAAGTAGAAGACTAATATGACATATATTAGGGAGAATGAATGAGTAGGAATTAACATAATATGAGGCAAAAGGTTTTCCCTTTTCAGATGTCTAGAGAGACTTTAGAGAGGCTAGAGAGACTATGTGTCCGGGACTCTAAGTGTGGTGATAGAATAAATGATACATCATTAATTGAGATACTTAATACAAGAAAGGATTGGGCCTGGTTAAAATAAAGGGAAGCATGAGTTCAGTTTAGCATATTAACTGGAGATGTGTAGGGGACATTTTTCTAAGTAGAGATGTTCAGGTAGCAGCTGAATAATTAGGTACTTTACTGAAAAGGGACCAGATGGTGACCAGATTTATGAGTGCTTTTAAACATAGATGGTAGTAGAGTTGTTTATCTTTTATAGAAGGAGGCCAATTTTGGATTTCTTGGAAGTACTTAAAATCTTGTGCATGGATGGAATAAAGAGTTGCTTCCATACTATCATTTCCTAGTGCTAAATTTTTTTTTCTGAAACAAATTATTTGCTGCATAGGCTCACATTTGCAGTTTCAAAGGTAGGAATCTTGGAGTTTACATATTTCACAGAATGAACACGACTGGCCTAGCCACTAGGATGGCTGCAGAGATCAAAACAGGGCCAGATATAATTGCAAGATTGCAGCAAGGGCCAAGGATAGAACAACATTATGAAGGGTCTGCATGGAACTGATAAGGCCAAGAGAAATGTAAAAGGTGTATCTAAAAAATGAGAGAAAAAGGACAAGCTTTGAACTTAAGTGTCTGTACCTCTCTGTACTGCCCATGTTTTTCTATGACATGGGTTTTGATTGCTGCTGATATAATGAAAACTGAAAGAATTCTACATGGGAAAAAATAATTAATACCAATGAGAAGTCAAGTTGTTCTGAATATTATTAATTGATGGTCATTGGATTTTGAATAAGGGGGTCATGTGTGTTGGATCTTCTCCCTCTTGTAACTAAATGTTATATTAAGGGAGTACTATGACAGAATCCAATAGCTTTTTTTATTTTTTATTTTTTAAATTTTTTCAGTGTTCTAAGATTCATTGTTTATGCACCATACCCAGTGCTCCATGCAATATCTGCCTCCCTTAATACTCACTACCAGGCTCACCTAACCCCCCAACCCCTCCCCTCCAAAACCCTCAGTTTGTTTCTCAGAGCTTTTTAAAAATTTTCAAACAGTTATGCTCCCAGGGCTGATGACTATCAGTATCTTTTGTATGGTACCTCCTGGGCCTATGTGTATGTGCATATAGTGGCGAATGTTTTGAATATAATAGATACACATCCTATATAGATATTTTTTAAGTGGGGTCATACAAAATTTAACATGTAGTCTTCCTTTGCCATTTACTGATTCATTCAATATATTTCTCCTTTTTAAAAGTTACACGGTGGGGTGCGTGGGTGGCTCAGTTGGTTAAGTGTCTGCCTTTGGCTCAGGTCATGATCCCAGGGTCCTGGGATCGAGCCCCACATTGGCCTCCCTGCTAGTGAGGAGTCTGCTTCTCTCTCTCCCTCTGCCTGCTGCTCCTCCTGCTTGTGTGTACTCTCTCTTTCTCTCTCTGCCAACGAAATAAATAAAATCTTAGAAAAATAAATAAAAGCTGCATGGTATTCCACACTAGGGGTTTTATAATTTACAAAAGCAGTGGTCATTCTCATAAGTCTCCAATTCTTTCACTGGGATGAACAATGTTTCGGTGACCCAAGGAGTAGTGTTAAGTTATAATTCCCCAAGAAATAAAGTCTATTGTATAAAAAATACTTATTTAAATTTATAATCAACATATAACACAGTATGAGAGGACTACACATGCTTAAGTCATCTGAGGGAACAGAAGATTACAACTGCTATCTCGTATGCATTCTAGGGTAGGTAGAATTACCCGAACAATTCATATTTTACATACAAGATGTGTATTGTGTAAGATGTGTCTGTGGATGTGTGTATGTCTAAGTGCCAGTAATTGGATCTGTAGAAGCCAAATTCATGGATGCATGTCTGATACGATTACTAAGGCTTATCTTCCCAAAACTATGAGTTGGCATAAGATACAATCGAGTCGTCTAAACAATACCTAAGCTCAAGAAACCTAAGTTTGAAAAACACATTATGGGGGCGCCTGGGTGGCTCAGTGGGCTAAGCCGCTGCCTTCGGCTCAGGTCATGATCTCAGGGTCCTGGGATCAAGTCCCACAACGGGCTCTCTGCTCAGCAGGGAGCCTGCTTCCCTTCCTCTCTCTCTGCCTGCCTTTCTGCCTACTTGTGATCTCTCTCTCTATCAAATAAATAAATAAAATCTTTAAGAAAAAATAAAAAAGAAAAACACATTATATTTTTCAGATCTTTTCTTTGCTGCCATTAACAACTCAACAAACTATCTTAAACTATAAATAGAAACTATAGACTTCAGACATGACTGCAGTGAGATCCAGATTCTCATATCTAAGTATGTTATCAGGCTTTGATTTTCTTTCAGTTTTCATCTCAGGGAGACTTTCCTTTTGTGGTATGTAGAGCTTGGCCCGTAAGAGGTGATTTGCAAGTATTCTTTGAGTGAGTGATGGTGAACGATATTATACTAAGAAATAAAAAAGATTATTCTTCATGCCAACAATTCTAGCAAAATTCTCATAATTAAGCCCCATAGATCCAATTTGGGTCACTGGTCTATCATTTCACCAACTTTGTGGTGGAGAGCGCAAAATATTGGGGCGCCTGGGTGGCTCAGTTGGTTACGCTTCGGCCTTTGGCTCAGGTCATGATCCGAGGGTCCTGGGATGGAGCCCTGCATCGGGCTTCCTGCTTGGCGGGAAGCCTGCTTCTCCCTCTCCCACTATCCCTGCTGTGTTCCCTCTATCATTGTGTCTCTTTCTATCAAATAAAAAAATAAAATCTTTAAAAAAAAAAAAAAGTACAAAATGCACAAGGCGCCTGGGTGGCTCAGTTAAGTGTTTGCCTTTGGCTCCTGGGGTCTTTGGATCAAGCCCTGCTTTGGGCTCCCTACTTAGCAGGGAGTCTTCTCCCTCTCTCCACTCATGCTCTCTCTATGGCTCTCTCAAATAAATAAATGAAATCTAAAAAAATTTTTCTGTATTATGAAGCACAGATTCAAGTCTGATAGGCTACTAGGTATTCTGATAGATTTCAAGATGTGTATTATATCTTCTCTATTGTAGAAAAATTCATTACCTGGTTAAGAAATTGACCACTGAGCTTATGGACTGGCAATTTGATATTCTCTATCCCTTTATTTCTGAGATTTCAAGAACCTTCTAACTTGTACACATCATGTAATGTGCAAATGAAACCATATAGCTCCGCTAAAATATTTTGTCAAATTATTATTATAAAAATAAAATGTTTGGGGTGTGCCTGGGTGGCCCAGTTGTTCAGCTTCTGCCTTCTGTTCAGGTCTTGATCCCAGTGTCCTGGGATCAAGCTCCTCGTTAGGCTCCCTGCTCGGCGGGGACCCTGCTTCTCCCTTTCCCACTTCCCCTGCTTGTGTTCCCTCTCTCACTGTCTTTCTGTCAAATAAATTTTTAAAATCTTTAAAATAAAATAAAATGTTTGGGGGTGCCTGGGTGGCTCAGTGGGTTAAGCCTCTGCCTTCAGCTCGGGTCATGATCCCAGGGTCCTGGGATTGAGCCCTGCACTGGGCTCTCTGCTTAGTAGGAAGCCTGTTTCCCACCCCTCCTCTGCCTGCCTCTCTGCCTACTTGTGATATCTCTCTCTGTCAAATAAATAAACAACAATCTTTAAAAATAAAATAAAATGTTTGATATTTAGCAGTAAAGTGTTTTTTTTATACAAAGTTTATATATTTTGTTTTCTAGTTTAACCATTAACTACATTTCTGTAAACTTCTCCAAAGGAAAGTTATCCCCAAAATCTAATATTGTTTATTATGTCGAGAAGAAAATACAAATTTTAGAAAGTCTATTTTTTGGAGTCTGTAAAAATAACACTGCAGGGAGCTATTTGAGTCAAATCTGTGATCATGTATAGAGAGCCATGTTATAGTTTATTCTTTGTGGTGAAGCCATATGTTCTGACTTTACTAAGAGTTACAAGTTGTAACTCACTATTGAGGCCAAATATATGCACTTATTTTGGAAAGCCAAGTGGAACTTGGTTGCTTATCCTGTAAACTTTTCCATCAGTTAAGGTCTTGGCTTAGGATGTTTTAGTGATAATGTAAGAAAAATATATCAAGAATGTAGCATGGTTTGTCACTAACTGGAATGAATGAACAGAGAAGATGTTTTGTCTATCATCAGAGCTTTTATACTGAAAGGATTAAAGCTTGTAAATTGACCCATATGAAATTTCCTTTTTTAGGTCAAAACTGTCAAATAGCAACATATGATTCCATTTAATTTGTAGGGAAATAAAAGCTCTCAATGCACATGAATAGAGAGGACATGGTAAAAATGGATTTAACTTATTTTCCCTGTGTTGTTTATATTCCTACAGAGTTTAGCCAATCCTTTCTTAACTGATAGTGCAAGGCAGAATTTACCTCAAGCACAGCTGTCATATCACAAATATTTAATTAATGTGACTTACATTAATGAGGTTGAAGCTCTGCTATAATGCCTTGTTAAACTCACATACCTAGACTTCTTATAGGAAGGGAGCCCCACACAAGGAGTTCTCTACCTCTACCCAGTACTCCAAATTCAAATAATACTGACTTCAGCATCTCATCATGGGAAATTGACATAATTAAGCACTCTTCAAAGAAAAATAGACTCTGATGCCTCTAATGCTATTAAATATTTACTGTGCACATCATTGCAGTAAATTCCCTGACAGAAAGTGATTCTACCAAAGTAGATCAAATGAGAACATCACATCGCCTTGTAGCAACTGTATCCAGCTTTATAAATTATTAAACAGTATATATCTATATGCATAAAATATAAATGTAGTAGCAGCATAGTGTGGAGGCTGAAGAGTCTATAAAAGTATGTCCAGAATACGTTTCCCTATACTCTCAATTCTTAGCTCAGACATGAAGCTTGCTATGCTTATCTATGCGGACAGGGATTCCCTCATACTGAATGTTGGCCCCATGCTGCAATTAGAATCAAAGAGAAAATAATAATAATCACAATAGCATAATTCCTTGTACAAAAGTATATATATGCATATATAAAATATAAAATATAAAATAATATGAATGAGTGGTTAAAGCTTACTGAATTAGAAAAGTAACCCAAATGATGTCAGGTTTAAAACCAGCCTTTTCTGATGTGAAAATCAGGCAAAGGAGAGCAGAATACCTAGCTGAAATCTCTTAATATGTTCTCACTGTCCAGAAAGACTGGAGTCATCAGGAAGACTGACCTAACAAGAATGGCAAAGCTATCTTTTTTTAAAATGCCATTAAATTTTAACTTTTGAGTGTCTCTGGATTCCAGATAGGAAAGAAGAGGTGCTAGACATTTTTCAAAACGGCTTGATTAAAAAATAATAATAATTTGAAAAATCTAAGACATTTGCTAAAGACTAAGAAGAAAGGTGTGGTAAGGTAGTTGCAACGCCTCTAAACAATATTTTGATTACTCACCTGGATAAATATTACCCCACCAGGCTCAAAGAGAACATATTGGCTATGAAGTTAACTAGTCACTGGCATCATATTTCAAAAATAATTTCGTCAGAGCACCAGATATATACAGTTACATGTGGAGGGACATCTGGGTAGCTCAGTTGGCTAAGTGTCTGACTCTTGATTTTGGCTCGGGTCCTGACATCAGGGTCCTAGGATCAAGCCCCACATTGGGCTCCTCACTCAGTGGAGAGTCTGCTTGTCCCTCTACCCTCTACCCCCTTTAATAAATAATAAAATCTTTTTTTTTAAAGATTTTATTTATTTGACAGACAGAGATTACAAGTAGGCAGAGAGGCAGGCAGAGAGAGAGAGAGGGAGAAGCAGGCTCCCTGCTGAGCAGAGAGCCCGATGCGGGGCTCGATCCCAGGACCCCAGGATCATGACCTGAGCCAAAGGTAGAGGCTTTAACCCACTGAGCCACCCAGGTGCCCCTAAAATCTTTAAAAATAAAAGTAAAAAACCCAAATATATGTGGAAGGGAGAATTGAAATACAATAAATAATGACCAAACTTCTACTGGATACGATGATAGCATTTTGCCTGACTTATATTTTTTAATCATCAAGAGGAATTTGAAATAAGTAATAATATAATCACTTTTTAAAGGAAGAATTGAGCTTTATACAGGGAAAACATTTCAGGCCTTGAATTCAAATCCAGATATGATTAAAAGATTCATACTCTATTCCCTACTTAATATTTCTTCTTTAAAAATACATTGAAACTTATTTGTGGAGCATAACAAAGAACATGGAGGACATAGGGAGGTGGAGAGGAGATGGGAGTTGAGGGAAATTGGAAGGGGAGGTGAACCATGAGAGACTATAGACTCTGAAAAACCACCTGAGCGTTTTGAAGGGGCGGGGGGTGGGAGGTTGGGTGAGCCAGGTGGTGGGTATTAAGGAGGGCATGTATTGCATGGAGCACTGGGTGTGGTGCAAAAACAATGAATTCTGTTATGCTGAAAAGAAAAAAAAAGCATTGAAACAGTACATAATTAAATGGCAAAATAAATAGCATATATCAAGGTTCAGATAGGAAGATACAAAAATAAAATAATAAGCAGGGGTTTGTAGGATCTTTTTCCAAGCAATCTCATACTAGGATATCGTACTATACCTTTTCTCCCTATAGCATCAGCTCCATCATTGGAAGCAGGCAGAATTAGAGGTAAAAATGAGTCAATAAAGTTAAGATTCTCTGTTTCATTTGTTTGTTGTTTCCTTTTGTTTTGTTTTTTTAGTTTAATAATTCTAATATCAAATAAGACTGAGGATTTTCTACTGATTATACCGAGATGGGCTCTGTTGTATTTTTTTCAATATAATCATGATATGATGAGTTCTGTAAATTCGATTCTTAATAGAAGGCATTTATGAATAACGATGCTTAAATATTCTAAGAAATCTCCAAAGATCTGAAGAACTTTATGAAATTCTTTGTGAGATATTTTCTTCTCTAGCTTACTCTTTAACTTTTATGATAAGCACTTTCAAAAAGAAATGTTTTATAGAATCAAGATAAATTTCCTAAGTCAATTAGAAATCATTTGGCTAGACAATTATTTGCTACTTTTACTAGTTATCAAATAAATGCATGTATGCATGTATCCATATTGGACATTTTGATGAGTAAAGAGTATAAGAAAGCAGAACAAAAAAACCTATAAAGAAAGTAATTATCAGCATTTTGGTGTGCTTATTTCTTATTTTTTCTATATTTACTTTTGTAAGCTTCCGTATGTTGTAGGAATTTTGTAAAAATTTGTCTCCAACATCACAATAATTCTTTGTAAGCACAATAATTCAAGGTTCATTAATGTCTAAGTTCTCAAGCTATGAGTTATCACCCTAAAGTCAGGCTTTTATTTTATTTTATTTTGCCGAATGTACATAATGCTTTGATCAGTATTTTTTTGCAAAATTATTTGTCCTCGCTTTTAATGATTATTATAACATTGCTTCCTGGAACGGAACTACTTAAACTAAATCATGTGAAATTTAAAAAGGAATCAGCCTTTCACTGTGGAAATTTTTAAATAGGTATAAGAGTAAAGAGAATAGGCATAATAAACCCTCATCTAGCCCCTCATCCACACACCACAATTATCAATACTTTCTCCCCTTAGAGTTGATCTGTTTCTTTTCTTTTTTTGTTATCTTTTATTCAGCTTTGCAGAAGCATTTTAAATCCCAAAATATCATTATTTTTCACCACTAAATTTTTCAGTATGCATTTCTAAAATATAAAAAAGAACATTTTCCATAATGGCTAAATCATACTGCACTTGAAAATTCACACCTAAATTCTGAAAATTAATGATTGCTTTATGTCATCAAGTACTCAATCCATATTCAAATTAAAAAAGAAAAAAAAAAAAGCCCTGTTACCCCGTTGGTCAGTTGAAATCATGATCTATCATTTCCCCCCTCTGCATTTGACATTCCTCTATTTTTTCTTAGCTCTCTTAATTTATGAATGTCCACTTTTCTATCTTACTTTCTGTGCCAGTCATTGTTTTGAGGAAACAAGTTGGTTTTTCAGTAGAGCTACCCACATTTAGGAATCATTTAATTACTCATTCATGGATCCTTCAACTTACCTCTGTATCTTTTATTCTTCTAAAGTGGAAGCCAGAAATCTTGGCAAGATTACTCTCTAAATGTTGTTTTGTCTTTCATATTACATCACATCAGAAACCATATAAGGTCCTGATTTTGGTGATAGTAAGGTGAGTGATTTTCTAGTATCAGCCTAACTGTAATCTAAAGTTGGAAGTTTCTCTTATGTGATCAATAAGTCATTCAGAGAGTTATACTTGACTCTGCAATAAGTTCTCTGTTTACTTTTCTTCTAGAGGCATTAGCAACTGTAGATGCACTTCACTTAAGTCAATTATTTGATTAAGAATTGCAAAATGAATGTATAAGCTTTTAATTCATGTTGCTTAATTGTTTTCCTGAAAGATCTTTATCAAATTAAGCACTCATATCAATATACAATTATATCTTTACCAACATGCCTTTGCCTCAGTATTGTTTTAAGAAGAATATTTAGTTACTTGATAAAAAAAAATATACATTTTGTTATATGGATTTTTCTGGAATTTTTTTCTTTCCCTCTCTTCTGTTATCATATCATATCACAATTTAATAAATTTAAACTAAGATGATAGACAAACCTTACGAGAGAATTGTATTTTACATTATATACATTTCTTGATGTGTATTTGTTTTTTGCATTCAATCTTCTAACCATGGTTAGGTTGTTTTGTTTTGTTTTGTTTTCCTGCGAGAGAGCATGTGAGTGTGGGGGATGGGGTGGGGGAGTGACGAGGGGCAGAGGGAGGGAGAGTATTTTAAGCAGGCTGCATGTCCGTCTGGAGCCCAACACGGTGCTCACTCTCACAACCCTGAGATCATGATCTGAGCTGAAATCAAGAGTCAGATGCTCAACCAACTGAGCCATCGGGCACCCCCATAGTTAGAAAATTTATAATAAACTGTAGGTTGATTACTGTTCCTCATGTTCTTCAAAGATTTTTATGTGATTTATAACCTTAAAATTTGAGGTGTTTTTGTTATTCTTTGCCCTCTCGATAATACCTAGGATGTTGAGAATATACTTCTTGCCATGCATCGTTCTAAGAACTTTATATTAATTACCTAGCTTAATACTCAAGGCATCTTTACTATCAGCCACATTTAAAAAAAAATTTTTTTTTATCGTGTTGTTAGCCACCATATAGTACATCATTAGTTTTTGATGTAGTATTCATTGATTCATTAGTTGCATATAACACCCAGTACTCATCACAACACATGCCTTCTTTAATACCCATCACCCAACTACTCTATCCGCCACCTCCCTCCCCTCTGAACCCCTCAGATTGTTTCCCAGAGTCCATGGTCTCTCATGGTTTGTCCCCCGTTCTGATTCCACCCCGTCCGTTTTCCCTTCCTTCCCCTAATGTCCTCTGTGGTATTCCTTATGTTCCACATATGAATGAAACCATTTGATAATTGTCTTTATCTGCTTGAGTTATTTCATGCAGCATAATCCCCTCCAGTTCACCCAAGTGGATGCAGATGGTGGATATTAATCCTTTCTGATGGCTGAGTAATACTCCATTTATCAGTGGACTGCATCTTCTCTATCCATTTATCCGTTGAAGGGCATCTCAGCTCCTTCTGCATTTTGGCTATTGTGGACATTGCTGCTATGAACATTGTGATGCATGTGCCCCTTCTTTTCACTACGTCTGTATCTTTGGGGTAAATTCCTAGTAGTGCAATTGCTGAATGGTAGGGTAGCTCTATTTTTAACTTTTTGAGGAACCTCCATACGGTTTTCCAAAGTGGCTGTCCCGCTTGCATTTCCATCAACAGTGTAAGAGACAACATTATTTAAAGGTTTTTTATTTATTTACTAGACAGAGAGAGAAAGAGAGAGCATGAGTAGGGGAAAGGCAGAGGGACATGGAAAAGCAGACTCCCCACTGAGCCTGGAGCCCCAACAATGTAATTGATCCCAGGACTCCAAGATCACAACCTGAGCTGAAGTCAGATGCTTAACTGACTGAAGTCAGATGCTTAACTGAGCCTCTCAGACACCCCACTATCAGCCATGTTTTGAACATGAGGACATTGAAGTACTTTAGAACTAATGGTGTAATCTATTCCTCAAACCAAACTGTCTCTAGAACCTATGTATGTAATCAAGATACTGCATGGTTTCTAGCTATGAGGTATCTTCAGTTTGTTTTCCTTAAGGGCTATTTAAATTAGGGACAAAATATCAAGTAATGACCTTTTGTCACCTTTACAAATAAGTGAAAACTTACCTGGGTATAAATTTCTTAAATCACAACTTCTTTTTCTGCTAAAAACTCTGTAGAAAAGTATTTTTAAATAATGTGCTTCTTGGAATGACATGTATTCACATAAAATAATATATTTTATCAAATAAGGTAGGGAGTTAAATAAATTGTTATTTGATTTCATTTTATTTAGGAGTCAGTGAACTTTTCCTGGAAAGGGCCTGATTAAATATTTCCAGAGATGTAGTCTTTGTTGAAACTGCTTTATCATAGTGCAAAAGCATTCACAGACAATCTATGAATGAATGAGTGTGGCTGTGTTCCAGTAAACTTTTATTTACAAAAATAGGCAGTAGGTCATATTTGGCTTATGGGTCATAACTTGGAGATCCCTAAATTTATTTCTAACTCCTGGGTATTCAGAGTATTGAGTCTGTTGCCATACATTTTTACTCTTTATGATGTCTCCAAGAGGCCACTTTTATACACTGCATTAATGCTCTTAGTTGGAAAGAGAAATATAGGCCAACACAAGTAATTTTTCCAATCTCCACTATCAGTTCCCTAACTGCTCAATACCTAATCGTGATGCCAATGTCACCTATTTTGGGTGTTATTTAGTTATTTAGTTATTTATTTTTTACAGTTCCCCATATCTATGTACAAACTTCTATTAAGTCACTTTTGCCTCGTTGACAAATGATTTCAAAAATCTCAGGAACACAGATAAAAAAATATGTAATCCTCATATTATAACACATCAGTTGAGGGTCAGTACTGAATTCACCCCTACTCAATTCTTGCTCTTTTCCTTTGCCAAAAAAAGTATCATTCTCCATATTGTTGCTGCTGCTTCAGCGCAATCTTACTGTAAAGAAAATCTTTGGAACACAGCTGAATTGAAAAGAGCTGTATCTGAGCCATCATCAACTTGCAACTGACATGTAGCATATGTGAGAAGTAAATCTTTGTTGTTATAAACCACTGTGATTTTGTGGTTATTTGGTACTAGAGCAAAGCTTATAAGTATCTAGTCTCTTAATATATAGTGAGAAAAGGAGCCTATGGGAAATGGGAAAGGTTGCCTGGAGCAAATAGCAAAGGGCATACATCTGGTTGTTCAGTTAGTTTTTGTGCAATAGAACAATATATATGTATGGGTTGATGTGTGTTTGTGTGCATATATGCATATGTGTATCATGTGCATATCTAGAAGGATTGGGGGAAGGGAAGGGAAGGAAAAAAGAAAGAATTGTTTTAGGGAAGCTTCCTGACATCAGACTTAGGAGCAGAATCGTGGGAGGAGGTCAGTGAATGAAACACTTTTTCATTTCTTATGGCCATCTGGGCTATTCTGACTCAGAAAAAAAAATTTAGTATGTAGCATAAAAATATTCTTCTTAGTCTATCTTTAGTGGTTGTGTTGTTACTGGAGATTTCTCTCACACCTTGCTTTATCGTCTTTTCACTTGTAGTCTGTTGTTAGTGTTTGTAAGTATTTTTAAAGAAATTTATTGGCAAACATTGAGAATGAAAAGTGTTCTTCAATATTAAGCTGGTTTATTTTTCCAATATTTTTGAGCTGGGGTTTTCTCTCTCTCTCTCCCCCCCCGCTTTTTTTTAATTTTTAAACAATATAGATAGAACATTGCATATTTTGCCTAATGTGGTTTGCTTACTTAGAAATAGAATTAACCTCTTGGAAATAAGGAGGTTGTAGGTGGGTGAGATTTGTTTGTGGCCATAATCATCTCTCTCCATTGTTGCCATGTTTTGAAACTATAAAGGGAAAGATGAATTTAGTGGGGAAAATCAGAGCTTCGGTATGAGAACATTCTCTGTCTCTCCCCAGCACGTGTTCCATTCATGGTAGAGAAGTGCTTTATGTTCCCTTAGCCTGCTCGTCTACCAGAAGACCGTATCATACTGTATGTCAGGGAAGATTTATAGCCTGTTGAATTCACCTCTTTTTTTTTCTTCTCTAAAAGTTAATGTAAGCAATAAAGAACACAAGCTCATGAAAAGACATAACTCTTTTTGTCAGCTATGTCACTACAATTCAATACATTCATGTTCGAGAAGACAGTAGGGTCTGCTATTGTGGTACAGCTTTACAAACTCTTCCCCTCCCCTCACCCCCACCTTCCCAAAGAAATAACAGGAAAAATCATACTTTGTCATCTGAAAATTTCACCACAACAGAGGACAGACTAGCTGAGAAGCTTAATCTCTGACAAAATTCAACACTGTCATCAGTTGATTTATAGTCTCATTTCCATATTAAGCTCCTTTTCTGCAGGTTGGGGAGAAAAGTTGGACTAGCCTTTTATATTTTATTTTTTTATTTTATTTATTTTATTTTAATATTTTTGACTAGCCTTTTAAAATTCACTCTTTTTCACTTGTTTATATTTGCAATTCAGAACAAATGGTGATTTCAGTAGGTGAAAAGCACAAATTATTTTCTTTTTCTCCAGCAGGTGCCTAGAAAAATCAGTTAGTCACTGAGGAAGAAGTATATTTATTGCTTCCTCCTCCTTCTTCTTCTGGTAAATAGACTTTTTTCTAATAAACAGACTCTTTTTAACTATTCCTAAAAATAGTTGTTTGGGTAAGGATTTATCCCCTTATTGGTAGTGCAGGAAACAGATCAATAAGGATCTGGCATTTATAGAGAAAGAACTACACAATTTCCCCAAAGTTGAACCAATTTCTTCTCTAGTAATCATTAGGCTTTTGTACATAAGATTTTATAGTGATGTATTTAAAATTAAAATTTAAAAATCTATAATAAAAATAAATGTATTTTGCTGATTTTTTTTTTCCTTTATGTCCCCTAGAATAAGGAGTAAGGGGTCAACTATTATTTATAGTAAAGGCTAAAATTAGGAAATTCATAGAAATACTACATACTAATGATAATGAAGAGAAAGAAAGAGAAAGAGCAATTGTATGGAAATGAAGCTAACCAAGATTTTCTGGTATTTAAAGAAGTATTTCTAAATCTCATAGTATAGAATATGGTGTATAGTAAGTGACCTATAAGTATGTGCTAAATAAATAGATAAAAACTCTGTTGGGATGCCTGGGTGGCTCAGTGGGTTAAGCCACTGCCTTCGGCTCAGGTCATGATCTCAGAGTCCTGGGATCGAGCCCCGCATCGGGCTCTCTGCTCGACAGGGAAACTGCTTCCCCCTCTCTCTCTCTGCCTAACTCTCTGCCTACTTGTGATCTCTCTCTTTCAAGTAAATAAATAAAATCTTAAAAAACAGACAAACAAACAAACAAAAAAAAACCCCTCTCCTCCTCTGTACCTCTGAGCTGAGTGCTTAATGAAATTAAATCAAATAGCAAAATCTAATTGATATTAGGAGCATTATTCATCCCTTCAATCTGGGACAGCAGTATCATTAGCGCATCAGAAAGAGTTTCTAATTTCCCCCCTTTCCGCTTCATCATGACAGGTCCTACTGATGATGAATCATTTGTGCATCTGTTTCCCTTTTGAACCCTCATTGCCCATTGACTGTGACACACTTCTCCATGCCTTTTTTTTTTTTTTAATTTGGTGGCAATGAATGAAGCCCTTGGTGTTAGCACAGTTGCTTTAGTTTTGAAATACCAAATGAGATAATGAGACCCCAAGAGTCACTGATGAGGAGGAGAATAGATCAGATGGGAGTGATGGCTTTGTCTCCAGAGAGTCTCAGCAGCTAAGAAGCTGCTTAAATGTTCATTCCATAATGAGTCTAATTGCCCTGGGCCTAAGCTGGAACCAAGAGTGAATTTGGTACTTGCTCAGGTTTATTAAAGGCAGGGTATAAGGTTACAGTGGGAGAAACCAACTTGATCTATGTAAGTGGAAATTGGCTGACAATGAGTGTCTGGTAGGGTGACAAAAACCACAGAGAAAGAATTATACAGTTTTACCAGAGTAGAATGATCAGTCAAGATGCCGACCTGTAATTAGGTCTCTTACCAGCTACTAAATACAGAGGCCTCTTCAAAACTCAAGACCCTTGCATAAATGAATAAATACCCTGGATGGCTATTAATCTGTCATATTAGAGTCTCCATTCAGTGCCTCCCCTGCTCATTTAATGCTGAAGAATCCTTGTTCTAGCACATTAAAGGTGAAAAACGTGCATTGCTAATGTCTGAAAATGCACCCAGGCCCTTATTTTACACAGTTGTTTTTGGACACCTAGAAAATGTTTCTAACATGCTTTGACCTTCAGCTATTACATATGTATGAGATATGATGAATAACTTTAACTGGGATTAGTCCTGGGATTTAGACTGACAAGAGTTACAGATTAGCCCAGGAAGTGAGTGCTTTAAGGATATCTGCAGTAAATGTGGCCTACGATCTTGTCAAGAGATAATCTGATTTAGTATTTACATCCAACTTTGTCACTTTCAGTCATGTGACTTTCAACTGCCACTTACCCTCTCTGAGACTCAGTCATCTTGTCTTTAATATGGGTATAATAAGATGCCAGAGGGCCCCCCCCCCCCCACTATCCTCAGGATCAAACAAGATGATACATGTGAAAGCAATTGAATTGCCAACTGTGAAGTAGTGAATATGCAAGTATTAGTCTTTATGTTGCATTAATTGAATCATCATTTATTAAATCTGTACAAAAGCATTGGCTTTTGTAATAAGAGCTGGTAATACAAAGCTCACTAAGACTCAGTGTCTGACCTCAAGGATAAATACATAATTATTAGTAAAATACTCCAAATTCAAAGCTAGTTCTAGAAACTTCCACTTCATGGTAGCATAAACAGTGAGAAGGATGACAGTATTTTTAATCCTTTAAGATACAGGCACTTTTCAGAGATATTGCACATTTGTTTCCAGACCACTACAATAAAGTGAATATTTTAGTAAAGTGAGTCACATGATTTTTTTGGTTTTCCAGAGCATATAAAAGTTACATCTACACTGTACTATTGTATATTAAGTGTGCAATAACATTAAGCCTTAAAATACCTTAATTAATATGCTTTATTGCTAAAAAATGCTATCATCTGTGCTGTTAGTGAGTTATCATTGATCACAGATCATAGCAAATTAACAATGGTGAAAAAGTTCCAAGTATTGTGAGAATGACCAAAACATGACAGAGACACTCGGTGAACCCTTGCTGTTGGAAAAACGGTGCTAACAGACTTGCTCAATGCAGAATTGCCACAAACCTTCAATTTGTAAAAACCCAGTGTATGCGAATTTCAACAAAGCAAGCACAAGAAAACGAGGTGCGCCTGTATTTCTGTTTTTGATAGTATGAGTGCTCAGAAGAATACCTTTTAATAGGTATTAATTTCCCCACCCTCCCGTTTCTATGTGCAGACCCCACCAGTATAGAGAGAATTCCCACCATCACTGTGAAGTGGGTGGAAGCTAAAAGACACTGCTCACCCTCCTCTTCTAAAACAACAAAGAGGACTCTTAGAGTTTCAGACCGCATCTCTCCACTGGTCTAAGCCTCCACTGACTGCCCACTGTGCTTGGAACAAAAGCCACTGTATTCACTGTGACCACGCCTCAGGGCTCATCTCCAGTCCTTCACCTGTGTCCACCTGTCACACTGCCCTTCCCTGTTTATGACCCAAGTCTGCCTGAGCCACACTCTTCTCCCTCTAACAGGGCTATGGTCCCTGAGAGATCCGTCTCCACCAGGCTGTCTTCTCCTCAGGTCTCTTCAGAGAGCCCATCCCCAGGGAGGTCTTCCCTGTCACAGTACTTTTTCCTCTTTCACAGTTATATTCACTTATCAATTCTTTTTTTTTTTTTTTTTTTTTAAGATTTATTTATTTAAGAGGAGGAGGGGAGAAGCAGAGGAAGAGAACCAGAATCCCTACTCAGCATGGAGCTCCATGCTAGAACCCTGAGATCATGACCTGAGCCACCCAGGTTCCCCTCACTTATCAATTCTTTATATTTTACAATTTTTTCGTTTTTCCCTCCTCCATATGGTGCCCTCTACCTAGAACTTGCTGTTGCCACTTACGCAGCATTTGGGGTCTGAGCACTGAGCAGAAGTCAGATCCAGCAGAGGAGTGTTTTTCCCTCTCTAGGATCATGACTGTGGAGTCAGTAAACATGACAAAAGCATGTACATTAATTAACAGTTACCTTCTGTCCCAACAGAAAACAAACTTCAGCTACAATAGTCACAACAACAGCAGGGTGAACACAGAACTCTCTTGATGCACACAAACCAGAACTGTTTTTTCTGTTGAAGACCAGTGGAGGTAGTACAAGTGATTAGTAAGATCACCGGAACTGGGGACGCCTGGGTGGCTCAATTGGCTGAGCAGCTGCCTTCGGCTCGGGTCATGATCCCAGCCTCCTGGGATTGAGTCCCACATCAGGCTTCTTGATCAGCAGGGAGCCTGCTTCTCCCTTTGCCTCTGCCTGTCATTCTGTCTGCCTGTGTTCGCTCTCTCTCTCTCTGACAAATAAAATCTTATTAAAAAAAAAAAAAATCACTGGAACTGCTTTCTCCACTGAGTCTGAGTTAGGATATAAAGGCTTCAGGAATGTGCAGTCGATGGGGTCCCTCACACTGTGTGTTGTGCATGAGTGGTTCACCACCCTCTCCTGTTAGTTACCGTACTTCCTAGTTTAGGACCCTATTGATTGGAAGCTGCATCACCAATTTAATAAGAACTTTGAGAGGAAAAGATAAAAGAGAGACAGAGGAATACTAACTCATTAATTGAAAATATCAACCATCAGGTGCAGTTTGGGAAATGATTTTTTAAAAATCTCTGTGCATCTTAAAATCAAAGAAATGCTGTATCAATGCCTGATTAAGACTTCTTATGAAGATCCTTACTAAAAACTCTTGGAGAACTGACAATCACATCTTTAATTATTCCTAAATTATAATACCTCTAAGAGGAGTCCTTTCACTTTTTTTTTTTTTTTTTTAAGATTTTTAAAATTTATTTGACAGAGAGAGGGATCACAAGCAGGGGGAGGGGCAGAGGGAGAGAGAGAAGCAGATTCCCCCTGAACAAGGAGCCCGATGTGGGGCTCCATCCCAGGACCCTGGGATCATGACCTAAGCCAAAGGCAAATTCAACTGACTGAGCCATCCAGGTGCCCCATTTTTACTTTTGATATTTATGCATATTAACCTGAAAGTTTATTGAGTATTTACTATATGTCTGATACTGCACAGACACCATTTAATATAATCCCTATACCAATTCTATTTGGTAAATTCTTTTATCTTTGTTCTGCAGGTATAGGAACTGGGGCATAAGTAAAGAATGTGCTAAATATCAGGTGATCAGTAAATGACAGAGAAGTATGTAAGTCTAGATATGGAGATTCTGAAGTCCTCACCTCAGCTCCGCATCAGTTAAAATGTGTTGGTTGTAGGCAACAGAAACTGGCCATGTCTACTATAAGCACAAAAAGGATTTCTAGAGGGCCGCCTGGTGGCTTAGTGGGTTAAGCCTCTGCCTTTGGCTCAGGTCATGATCTCAGGGTCCTGGGATCAAGCCTCACACTGGGCTCTCTGCTCAGCAGGGAGCCTGCTTCCCTCTCTCTCTCTGCCTGCCTCTCTGCCTACTTGTGATATCTGTCAAATAAATAAATAAATAAAATTAAAAAAAAAATTCCTGGAAAGATGTGAGGATTAATATAAAGAAAAACTTGAGAGCCAATAAAGCTCTAGGCATCTAAGTTTTAGGGTCCGTAATCAAAGGAGCAGGACTGATACAAAGCAAAGGTCAAGCAAAGCTTTATTTCACGCCAAGCATCGAGAATCAAACCGACTGGTTGGGGCCGTCTCTTACGAGGCCACCCCTCCTAGCCTCACAGAGGAACTTTTATAGAGGTGGTTGAGCCTGGCTATACACAGGTGGCCAATGAGATTGCAATGCACAGAGAAAACTGCACAGTCATACTAAGTCACACACGGCGAATTGAATTTCAATTTACCCTAGGAGATATATGTGTGCCCCACTGATTGGATGTCTCCACCTGGCCTGACCTGCCCTTGTATCTGGGCTTTGCAAGTAAGTTCCTCTGGGACGGGCAGGGTCAATCTAAATTCAGTGCATAAACACAAAATGGCTCCCTCTGGCTAAGTAGGCCCTTACGTAAGTTGCAGAAATTGTTGGACAGTGTCTTTGGTTTCAATCATTGCTGTGAATCCACTCCAAACATTTTAATTGTTTAGGTCACTGTAGACAAATTTCAGAGAAGAGCACACGGTTGTCTAATCTTGGGTCAACTTCCCACATTTTAACTATTGATGGGCAATGTGCCATTCTTAATAGTCTTTCCAAATTGAATCCAATGGTGGGATGCAAGTGATAGCCAAATCAAATAGTGTATTGAATAGTGTACTGTAAGAAGGGAAAATGGATCGTAGACAGTAAAGATCAAATGACCATTAAAAATGTTTTGTTGGAAAGAATCTCTTTTATGATAACAGAATTATATTTTTTTATAATAGAAGAATACAGATTTAAATTTAAATTTAAAAAGATGAGGCACACTTTGATCCTAAGTCTTTATATTATGTCAACTTACCAACACATCAGGAGGCCAGCCCTCTTGCCATAGCCCTAACAATTGTCCTCTTCACTTAATGTTTTGGTTCTGCCTTTTTGTTTGTACTTGGACCTCACAGCAGGGATGACAGCCTGAATAAAATATCCAAGCTGTCTTTTAGTATCTCCTTTAATTCATTTTTTTATCCACTAATTATTGATGATCCAGTAGGTGCTAAGCAATGTACTTGGTTGTGAATACATTTAATTCCTATGCTTATGGAATTTGTATTCTAAACACATTGGATAGGAAAACCCCAGGTAAACATAACTGTATTTTATTTTATTTTTGTAAACATATAATTTTAAATTTAATTATTACATTGACTAGATCAGGTGATAGCCAGATTAATATCATCAGAGTATATCATTCTGTCCTTAAAGTCATTTGAATATTAGACTTTTTTTTTCTTGAATTCTACATTTCCATTTCTTTAATAACCTAATGACCTTAATTTTAACCTCTGGAGCATATTACGTATATGTATATGAATCTCTCATCCAGGTAAAGACCGGCAGATAATAAAGATAATTAGGAAACTATAGGTACTTCCAGAGTCATATTTTATAAATACACATATTTTTTCAAGCAAGCCAAATGTAGCATCAAACTTTTCCCTGAACTAAACCATTGGCATTTTATTCAGGTCCAGTGCATAAAATGTATTACCATCTCTTATGAAGTGTTTTGTCAGACTTTTGACTGGATGACCTACTGAGGGCTCCGAAATGCTAAAATCATTCTACAGATGGGAAAATCATGATATTGAATCTGTCGACCTTTAAGATTCCTTCAAGTTTCAGAATTTCATAGTTTCATTATCATTATTTATGTAATAGAGTGACTTAGCAAACTAGGTTCTACTGAGACCACATATGCCAGCAAATTCCTTAATCTCACAAGCCAAGGCAATAGAATAGTAGAGCACTGTGAGTAAATAGATTAATCCATCTATTCGCTCAGCAGCTATTTATTGAGTCCTCACTGTTTGCATAGTTTCCCAGGACATGCAGCGTGAGTGGACTCACACATAATTCCAAGAGAGGATAATTCTGAAGGAATGAAGACAATTCATTAGCCAATATCCAAATACAAGGGATCAGGAGAGATTTATATTTCACTTAGGAGTGCATATAAAGTCTGGAGGTATTTGCTCTCTATTTGTTCAAGTGATTTTAGTTAGTGTTGCTAATTGTTTTACAGCTCTTGTCTGTTGGAGGTTGTTCAGGAGGTTTTCATAGATGCCTTAGGGATGACATACCCCTCCTTTCTTTAAAAGGACACTATCACTCTTCAACAAATGGTGCTGAGAAAATTGGGCAGACACATGTAGAAGAATGAAACTGGACCATTTTCTTACACCATTCACAAAAATAAACTCAAAATGGATGAAAAACCTAGATGTGAGACAGGAATCCATCAGAATCCTAGGGGAGAACACAGGTAGCAACCTCTTCGACCTGGGTCACAGCAACTTCTTCTAAGACATGTCTCCAAAGGCAAGGGAAACAAAAGCAAAAGTGAACTATTGCAACTTCATCAAGATAAAAAGCTTTTGCAGAGCAAAGGAAATAGTCAACAAAACCCAAAGACAACCTACAGAATGGGGAAAGATATTTGCAAATATCTTATCAGATAAAGGGTTAGTATCCAAGATCTATAAAGAATTTACCAAACTCAACACCCAAAAGAACAAAAAATCCAGTCAAGAAATGGGCAAAGACATGAACAGACATTTCTCCAAAGAAGACATACAAATGGCCAACAGACACATGAAAAAATGCTTTGCATCACTTGGTGTCAGGGAAATACAGTTCAAAACCACAATGAGATGCTACCGCACACCAGTAAGAATGGCTAAAATTAATGTCAGGGAACAACAAATGTTGTCAGGGATGCAGAGAAAGAGGAATCATCTTACATGGTTGGGAATGCAAACTGGTGCCACCATTCTACAAAATAGTATGGAGGTTCCTCAAAAGGTTGAAAACAGAGCTACCCTACAACCCAGCAATTGCACTATTAGGTATTTACCCAAAGGATACAAACATGGTGATTTGAAGGGACACATGCACCCCAGTGTTTATAGCAGCAATGTCCATAATAGTGAAACTATGGAAGTGCCCAAGTGTCTATTGACAGATGAATGGATAAAGAGGATGTGGTATATATAAAGAGAGAGTGGAATATTACTCAGCCATCAAAAAATTGAAATCTTACCATTTGTAATGATGTGGATAGAACTAGAGGGGATTATGCTAAGCTAATTAGGTCAATCCCAGAAAGACAATTACCATATGACCTCACTGATATGTGGAATTTAAGAAACAAGACAGAAGGTCATAGGGGAAGGGAGGAAAGAGTGAAATAAGACAAAACCAGAGAGGGAGACAAACCATAAGAGACTGTTAATTATAGGAAACAAACTGTGGATTGCTGGAGGGGAAGAGGGTTGGGGGCGGAACAACTGGGTGTAATGAGCACTGGGTGTTATATGAAACTGATGAGGCACTGAGCTCTACCTCTGAGACTGATAATATACTATATGTTAACTAATTGAATTTAAATAAAATAAAATTAAAAAAAATAAAAGAACAGTATAAAATGGAAAGATAGAACTGTAATTTTTTTATGTTCCTGACTTAATAACCCATGAGTTAAATACATAAACTAAGTGCAATCAATTGTTGCATAAAAGACAAATGAGAATTTCTAGTAAAGATGGCAACATCCTTTCTGAAAAAAAATAAGAGTGACTTTTCTTATATATGAACGAGACCTGTAGCCGTAATATCCAGTTATTTTTGCAGTTCCTCTAATACACTCTAAAGTGAGGTAGCTTTTCTTTCTCTGAGAATTCAGAACGAAAACTTGCCCCCATACACAGTATCTCTTTCTTCATGAAAAAATTATTACATATCCCATTTAAAACTTTTTAGTTAATCTTAATAATTACATATTAGCTAGGATACTAATAAACATGCTGGCCAGAAATCAGAAGCTTTATTTAGCACTGAATATTGGCCCCTGCCAACGATGGAATCCTGGGGTCCTGGAGTCTAGCCATTCTTCCTCTTCTTGTTAAATCACACTTGGCTCTGATGTGAGTGTAAGATGTTGGGCAGATGTTATCAAATATGCTTCAATGAGAGGGGATCATAAAGCTCTTAAGTCATTTATCCTTCTAAATGTCAAGTAACTAAATTGATATTCCCATCTGCTTAAAGCCTTACTGGGAAGAAAGGAAAATGAGGAATGGAAATTCTAATTTTCTTTCAAAATGACTTCAGTGTGTTATCATGCCAGGAACATCTATTTTTGATGTTTCAAGTTTAGAAAAGAGAGATGGATAACTTTAGCGACTCTTTTAATTTTTTTTTTCTTTGAAATGCCAAATAATTATGTGCATTCTCTACACCCCTGATTGAAAGCAACAGGGTTGTCCTTTAAAGAAAAAAGTGATAAAATGTTAGGTTAAAAATGGCAACCGGTCTGCCATTGTTGTGAGTTCTTTCCATAGTTGCCTTTCTTTCTTTTTCATTATCACAGCTGAGAGCCGTCTTTTTTCTTGCCTCTGCCCTCCCTACCAGCATGACCTCAATTTTCATCCCTGGGTGTGAGTTCTCTCTCAATTGTGCTCCACGTTTGTGCTATAAATAGTTTAGAAATGTAGATTGTGCCCAGCATTTTATGTTTACATATTTACCTATTGCGTCTTTTGTAAATAAGATGCAATAGGTAAATGTGGGTTTGTATATTTATATGCTGCATTTAATTACAAGTTGTATAGTGCATATTTACAACATTAAAAGTATAGAAACCAAATCACTGAGACTTATTGCTGGCATCCAAGAAAGTGCTTCTAGCTAATGTATATTAACTAATTGCCATGAGCCAAACACTACTCTGAGTGATTAAGCTGTGCATTCGCACCTTTAGTTCCCTGGTACTACGAGGTAGGCAGTATTACTATTCCCATTTCACAGATGAGGACAATGAGACATGGAGTGGTTAAGAAAGCTCTCAAAGATAACAGAACTAGCCAGTGGCAGAGCGGGAATTAGAACTCAGGCCCACTGGCTCTTAGCGTTTCTATCAGTTTCCTGTTGCTACTACAACAGATTTGTAAAACTTCAGTGGATTAAACAATACAGTTATATTGTCTTACAGGTCTGGAAGTCAGAAATCTGACATGGGTCCTACTGGGCTAAGATCAAGGTGTAATCAAAACTGTGTTCCTTCTCAAGGCTTTAATAGATAATCCATTGCCTTTCCAGCTTCCAAAGGCCATTTGCTTCCCTTGGCTCATTGTCCTGTTCTCCATCTTTCAAAGCCGGCAACAGCAGTGTCAAACTGAGTCCTTCTTATGTTGCCAACTCTCTGGTTCTATCTGCCTCTTCCTTTTTCCACCTGTAAGGATCCATGTGATTATCTTGGGTCCACACAAACAATCTAGGATAAACTATCTATTTCAAAGTTAGCTCATTAGAACCTTAATTCTATCTTCCATTTTAATTTCTCCTTGTCGTGTAATATAACATATTCAGAGGTCCTGTAGATTAGGATGTGTGCTGTTGGGGGTGCCATTATTCTACCTACCACAGTGCTATAGACTGAAGATTTGTGTCCCCTCAAAACATTAGGTTGAAACCTAATCCCCAATGTGAGGGTATTTAGAGTTGGGGTCTTTTAGAGATGATAAGGGCTTTAGATTGGTGCCCATAGAAAACAAAACCCAGAGAGCTCCCTTGTTCCTGCCATGTGAGGACACAATGAAAAGACAGCTCTCTGTAAGCCAGGAAAAGAGAGCTTTCACCAGACCTTGAACTTCCCAGCCTCCCGAACTGTGACACATAAATGTTGGTTATTTATAAGCTATTCAATCTATAGCATCCTGTTATGGCAGCCAAAATGAACTAAGACATAGCATTTGCCATTATACCACACTGCCTCACTAAAGATTGTCTTAATAATATTAGCTACCTTTTATAGAACAGATTAGGTTTTATTACACATATTTGCACTCTGTCCTCACTGAAGGCAGGCAAACTAAAAACGGATGAAAAAAACAGTTTCAGAGAATTGATTCCCTTATGCATAGTAAATGTGAGAGGTGAGGTGGGGTTTTAATCTAGATCTATCCACTCTAAATCTCTTGTTCTTTCCTTTACTTTGAAATTTCAGCTAACTTGTCTGTCCTTGCGTTGGGATTTTTAAAGATTGATTGATTGATTGATTGATTGATTTTAGAGAGCAAGGAGGGAAAGAGGAAGAGAAAGAGGGAGAAAATCTCAAGCAGACTCCGCATTGAGCACAGAGGCCACTGCCAGTCTCCATCTCACAGCCCATGAGATCATGGAGTCGAAATCATGAGTCAGACACTTAATCTACTGATCCACCTAGGTGCCCCTATGTTAGGATTATTTTTTAAGATTTTATTTATTTATTTGTAAGAGAGTGAGCAAGACAGAGAGAGAGAGCAGTAATGGAGGGAGGAGCAAAGGGAAAGGGAGAAGCAGACTCCCCACTGAGCAGGGACCCTGATGCAGAGCTTGATCCTCGGACTCCGGGATCATGACCTGAACTGAAGGCAGATGCTTAACTGACTGAGCCACCCAGGTGCTCAGGATTTTTAGATAATAAAGTTATTTTGACCCTTTTATAAAAAATTAAATTGTTGCCAATCTTTCTAAAATTCAGAGCCTGTTCCTTGCTTTGGTAAACATAGTTGACTGAAATTGCTATGAACTAGTACAATGCCTCGCATATTGAAAGATAAGATTGGACTTTCCCTTGATGATGCAGGAAGCTATGTCTGAAGCTACACATGTAGGAACCAATGTCATTGTCCTTAATGATCATGGTACAATAATGTAGAAATAACTCTGAAGACTTGAATACATTAGGCCATGTGTGTCTTTGTGTGTATTTGTATGTTTTGTGTTTCCTCATCTGTGAAACAGATATGATAACATCTACCTTAAGGGGTTGTGAGAATTATAAATAATAGATTTAAAGGAATCTATCTGGCAAAGAATTGATTCTTAATATTGGTAGCAATTAATGGAATTTGAAAAAGTAGGTCTCTGGTGTCTCGGCTTCTTGTGATTGCATATGCCTCCTGACAGTGTAATAATAAAAACCCAAATGTTTGGAAAGGCTGAATTGATCAAGTTTGGGTTAAATTCTTTATGAGTAACCATCTGGAAGAATTCAGAGGCGGGATCCAGGAAAACCATGGCAGGGACAGTCTTATTCAGGGTTTGTGGGAATGACAGAGGCCAGTATTCCAGCAGACCTGTGGCTCAGGTCCATGTGGATTTCTGTTTGAAGTTAAAACCCTCAAAATTATGATAGTATGGTGTCATAATTGTAAGACATTCATACCCTACTGAAGTCTAACAGCTCCTTGTTCTCTCTCTTCAAACACGGAAATACCATATTGTACCAACTAAACCTTTTATCAGATCAACTCTTCTCCATCATCCCTTACCCTAGAAAAGAATCTTTTAGGAATTAATACCTTTGGGTACTATAGCATATCTTCAGGGGTGGTATACTCACTCATACCAAAAACTATGGCATTACCTTTGACCAACTCCCAGTGTCAACTTCATCTTTCCCCTCCTCTGACTCCCTAGGCAAATCCTGAAAATTCTACCTTCAAAATACCCAGAATTCAACTCCTTCAACTCCAGAATTCAACCACCCTACCACTCTTTGGCTCTGTACTCTTTGATAGAATCCGTTTCATTCAGAAGACAATCTGAAGTCCCCTTGGACATTTACAAGTCTACACAGGATGTGGTCTCAGGTTACTGCTCTTGGGACCTCAGCTCATATTCTTTCCGCTTTCTCACCAAGCCCAAGCTACACTTGCCTCCTTACTGCTGCCTCAGGGCCTTTGCATTTGCTGGTCCATCTACTTATAATGATCTTCTCTGTATGTCTGCATGGCCAGGTCCTTCACCTCCTCTTGGTTATTGCTCAAATATTACATTTTCAGAAAGCCCTAACCCTATTTAAATTTATCCTTTCCTGTGTTTGACCCCCATAGTACTCCATATATTATCAATTCGTTGGTATCAATGATTATGAGATGCAACTTTTGTGTATGTACTATGAGAAAAATTAAAGAAACAATTAACATGTACTTGATTGTAAGATGAAGTCTGATTTCAGAGATAATAGAAATGTGCAAAACAACATGCATTTTAGGATTAACAAAATACAACTGTACATTATTTCAGTTATTTATTTTGTTTGTAGTGTATCCCCTTCCACTATAAGGTAAGGATAGGTTTATGATTTTATACTGTTGTTTTCCCTAGCATCTGAATCAGTGCCTGAAACACAGTTAATGTTAATAAATATTTGTCAAATAAATGAATAAGCATGATTTCCAGGGGCATTAGTTGTAATCTTGCCCTCTAAGAGTTCCCTGTATAGTACTAATTGACAAAACAGGATGCATGTAACAATAAAGTCTCTCTGCATATAACTTGTCATTTTCTCAAAGTAACTCAACATACATTTTCTCCTTTGCTTATTACCTCCATGTATAATATGGTGTATAGAGAAAAAAAGTGTCATGCCCAGGAGTGGCTATGGTCAGAGAAGGGCTCTGTTGTGACTCAGAGATGATCTTTTTCTCCCCTATGCTAGACGTGATTGAAAATTCCTATGGGGAGGGGCACCTGGGTGGCTCAGTGAGTTAAAGCCTCTGCCTTTGGCTCAGGTCATGATCCCAGGGTCCTGGGATCAAGCCCCGCATTGGGCTCTCAGCTCCGCGGAGAGCCTGCTTCCTCCTCTCTCTTCCTGCCTGCCTCTCTGTCTACTTGTGATCTGTCTGTCAAATAAATAAAATCTTTAAAAAAAAAATAAAGAAAATTCCTATGGGGGAAAATTAAACTAAATGAACAATGTTGGTGAATTGATTGCTGCACTCATTTACTTGGGTCATTCTGCCAAAGTAGGCCAATACTGGTGGATTCAGGGGCATGATTGATGGTGGTCAGTTGTTACAAAATGTTGACCCTTGCGCCTACCACATAAAACTGGCCAGAGAACTGATGAGACTTGGTGGTCATGAAAATCATCACATGATCAACAGAAATGCTAAAGTCAGGGCACGCCTATAGGAAATGTTGGAAGCAGATTGGAAATTAAAAGACAAGAAGAATTAGATAGATGATGGCTAGATAGATAGATAATGTGTCTTTAGGAGTATTTAAAACAAAAATGCAAATTAATACATGTCATGGTATAAAAGTACATATAAGAAATAATATTTTTCTATACTTAAACATTTTTAGTTCAGTTTTTATTTTAAGATTTTATTTACTTATTTGACAGAGAGAGAGAGAGCACAAGCAGGGGAAGTGGCAGGGAGAGGGAGAAGCAGGCTCCCTGCAGGGAGCCCAATGTGGGACTTGATCCCAGAACTGTGGGATCATGACCTAAGCCAAAGACAGATGCTTAAATGACTGAACCACCCAGGTGTCCTTATACTTAAACAGTTTTTTAAAGTATTCTATAAAGAAGAAGAAGAAGGAGAAAAGAAAGAAAGAAGAAAGAAAGAAAGAAAAGGAAGAAAGGAAGGACGGAAGGAGGGGAGGGAAGGGAGGACCTGGTGGTTCAGATGGTTGGGCATCTTCCTTCAGCTCAGGTCATGATCCCAGAGTCCTGGAATCAAGCCCCGCGTCAGGCTCCCTGCTCAGTACAGAGTCTGCGTCTCCCTCTCCTTAAGCCTTTCCCACTGTTTGTGCTCTCTCTGTCTCTGTCTCTCTCTCAAATAAATAAATAAAATATTTTTAAAAAGGGGGGGCGGGGTTGGTGCCTGGGTGGCTCAGTTGGTTGAGCGACTGCCTTCAACTCAGATCATGTTCCCAGAGTCCTGTGATTGAGTCCTACATCGGGCTCCCAGCTCCATGGGGAGTCTGCTTCTCCCTCTGACCTCTACTCTCATGCTCTCTCACTCTGTCTCTCTCTCAAATAAATAAATAAAATTAAAAATAAAAGGGGGGGCAGTTGGGTGGCTCAGTCATTAAGCGTCTGCCTTCAGCTCAGGTCATGATCCCAGGGTCCTGGGATGGAGCCCCACGTTGGGGTCCTTGCTAAGCAGGAAGCCTGCTTCTCCCTCTCGCTCTCCTCCTGCTTGTGTTCCCTCTCTCACTGTCTCTCTCTCTCTCTCTGTCAAATAAATAAATAAAAATCTTTTAAAAAATAATAAAATAAAATTTAAAAAGAATAAATGTTAAATAGCTAAGTTCCCTACAACTTTTCCCATACCCACATTTCCAGCAGTAACAATAATTAACAATTGATTGTTAATAATCATTAACAATAATAATCATTAACAAATAATCATTAGCAATACACACATATTCTAAATCCACTCACTACGTGTACCCACAATGTTACACAGGTGTTTTGTGTTTAACAAAAATAGTATTCTACTATACATAACTTCTCATAAATTGTCTTAATCACTCAAATGGATCTTCCACAAGGATATATACAAACTACACTTCTTTTTAAAAGTTATATATTATTAAATAGTATGGCTATATTCTGATTAGTTTAGCTAGCCTACATTATTTCATATATGTGTGTTTCTCCCACTGTGTATAATTCACCAATGCTGCATAAGTATTCTTTAAATATATTTTTTCCTCTTTTCATTGTTTTCTTATGAAGATCTGTTTTCATATACATTCCTTAGTTGTGCATTGTATATTTATGTCCTGAGATGGAGGATAAAAGGTACAAAAGGGAGGGGGGTCCTGGGTAGCTCAGTTGGTTAGGCATTTGACTCTTGATTTCAGCTAAGGTCATGATCTCAGGGTCCTGGGATGGAGCCCCGCTTCAGGCTCTCTGCTCAGTTGGAGTCTGCTTGAGGATTCTGTGTCTTTCTCTCCCCTTCTGCCTCTCCTCCCCAATTCATATGTGCTCTCTCTCTGTGTAAAATAAATAAATAAATAAATCTTTAAAGATGTACAAAAGGTAAAGCAGTCAGCAGTAGTAGATGTATGTTTGACCTGAGAGCAAACTGGTTTTTTAAAGCTATCTTTTATAAACAAGCAAAACAAAAACAAAACTGTCTTTTATATATTTGTTTTTACATTGATAAAGCCTATTTCAAAAAATTGTATAGCGAAACCTTGGATTTTATATATATATGCACAGTATATATTACTTAGATTATATAAATAGAAATATATATTATTTATATGTATATATTATATATTTATTTTATATATTATATATAATTTTATAGAATATATAATATTATATATTTTATATATATATTTATTTTTATATATTTTACATACAGGTACTCTCTGACCTCCCACTTCATGAAGAACCCTTCCCTGTAGACCTTCATACCTTCTTATTAGTTTCATTCTCTGCCTGACAACCTTTGGCTCCTCATCTAAATAACTTCATCCTTTAAAACTCAGTTTGTGACACTGCTCCAAGAACCATTCTCTGATCATCCTAAGGAATTAAGGTGTCCCTCTAGTTCCCTGAAAGTGCCCTGTGTTTGCATTGATCAGTACATTTTCCAGTCACTGCTGTTGTGACTATGGATGTGTTTACTTGCTTTTTCTGCTAGATTATAAGTGTCCTCATTGGAGGAAATCCATCTTCTTCATTCATTTCTGTATTTCTAAACGCATGAAATGATGTCTAGAGAAGCACCAGCACTTCTTTTTCTAGTAGAATAAATGAATGAACACATACATTATCTTTTTTTTTTCTTTTCTTGGCTAATATGTGTATTTGATATTTTAATAAATGCATGTGGTGTGTGTGTGTGTGTGTGTGTCAGTTCGAGGAGTAGAATGCTGGTTGGAAAGATGGCATTTAACTATAGATAAGCTAACCAATAAGATAATGATTGTGGAAGAAAGGGGAGAGGTGGTTGTTTTTGCAAGCCTAGCTCATTCATTTGCTTCAGTTTATTGATGGGGAGAGGAAACACAGGTTTCATTCTGTTTGCTATTTCTATGTGAAACCATGCAGCTCATCTCTGCAGTATCTGTCTCATTAAAGAGTTATCTTAAGGAAACAACTCAGCAGCTGTCAGGGGAGTGCCAAAATGAGTCATTGATTTGCAATCAGGATGACCAGTGTTAATGGATTCACCTATTTCTCAGGTCCTCTTAGAGCTCACCCTCTTGTCACACAGCATAGCACTTTGGCTGCGAGCTTTGAAGTGAGGAATGTCACTTCACTAAGACCTAAGCTTTCTGCCCCTCTGTCACCAGGTTTCAGCCCCTAGGATAAATTTCTACCTTTCAGTCAAATATGTGTCACTAGAGCTAAGGGTTAAAAGATTTATCTCGATATTTTCTCTAGATCAACTGTGGTGATAAAGACATTCTCATGTAAGCACCTGAAGTTCTATTTATGTGGGAAAATGAGCCCAAATTTGGAATTCTACCAAATTCCAGGTAGTTCAACATAATCCATTGTGTTAATTATTATGTTTTTTTATTATGAAATAGCCAAGGAATCTAAGAAACCATCTAATTTTACTTCTGTGGAAACTGAAGTCCAAAGGGCTAAAAGAGTCTCTGTGGTCTTTCCACCAGAATAGGCTAAATCAGGTTTTGAATTTGAGAATGATCCCCTTCCCACTTTACTAGAAACAGATCCTTTCTTCTTCTTCTCCACTATCGTCTGGTCCTGGAGATTAATATGACCGGTTGGTGAATAATCAGGATATTCAGTGGTTAGGGCACTTCTTTAAAAAAAGCCATCCTGGATCTTTTTTTTTTTTTTTTTCTTCCCTCTTCTTCTATTTTTAGAAGCAGTGTAGTACAGCCTTTATGTGTAGAGGTTCTGAAGCCAGACTATACAGGTTAGAATCCAGGATTCATCTCTTAGTAACTAGAGGAGGAGCATGTGTCCTCAGTTTTAAAAAGTAGTATAGTCATAGCATCTACTTCATGTAGTCACTGAGTTTAAAAAAGTCAAAGTCTTGTACGTAGAACAGTGACTGACATAAACCAAGCTTTCCCTACATAGTGCCTGTTCTTATTCATCAGAGTTTGTGGGAATAGAATGGGAACTTCTGCATTCCTTTGTCACCCCTCATATTTAGAGTGGGAATGAGCTCTCATTTTACTATATATTTCTCGGGTTTTCAACTCCATATCCTTTGTTACAATATAATCTTAGGCCATGTGTAATTTATGATTTATAAAGGAATTAATATAGAATGGGTTTGCGTGTCAGTCATACTGTGTTTGGAATGACTGGAATCAGCTCATTTGTTGGCCAGAACTGCAGTCCAAAGGTTTCCGAAATGTTTTATATATCCACATGACATGCATTGTAATTTCACAGAGGACCAAGGGTCTCCCTTTATAGCAAAGATGGTATAAAAGTGTATAAATGCGTATGGAATCCACTTGTGCTTTCTTGCATCACACCACCCAGAAACTGCTGGCCTAATAGAGCCGCAGACTGAACTATTGAAGAAATAGGTGGGGCACCAACTGGAGATAATACCCTGTGAGGCCAGAGTGTGGCCCTTTAGGACATCTCATGCTACTTATATCAACATCCATTATGTGATTCTATGTCTCCAATAGGTAGAATATGTGGGTCCAAGAAATAATAGGTGGGGGCCAGAAGGACTGCCCTTTCCATTATTTCCATTGATCCACTTCAGGAGTTTATGATCCACACCCCCTTGACTCTGTGCTCTTCTGGATTAGAAGTTACGTTTCTCAAAGAGGGAAATGCTTCCACCAGACAACCAGCAAGAGAGCTACTGAACTTTGAACCAAGACTGCCACTTGGACATTATGTGCTCTTCTTGCCGGGGGACCAATAGGGAAGAATAAAGGCCACAATAGGGAGACTTGAGCTGGACCATGAATGAGTGCCATCACACAGTAGAAGCAGGCAGAAATATGTTAGGCATCCACTTGGATATCTCTAAGTTCTCCATAGCCCAATATCGATGATACATGGACAAGTGCTGTGTGACCAGTGCTTTAGAAATGACATGGGAAGCAGAGATACGGACTACTCGAGTGAGAGTCTTATTCACCCCACATACTGAGCCACCATGACCAGGAGATGCAAGCTTTGAGGGAGGGAATCTAGATTGGGTAGTCATGGATGAAGATAATGGTAATCGGTTGCAACTTCAGGACCAGTCATAACAGTGGGGACTGCATTTCATCCTTCTACCGCCCTTTTGTGAGTTTTTCCAACAGAAGAGGCCCACCAAAGCCTTGAATTGATATGGCTCAAGTGAATTTAAGTGACATAAAAGGAAGACTGTCATAAATTCTGTGTTGTGCTGCACCAATATCTCCTTTAGGACTGGTAGAGTCACCCAAGTGGTGATTAGGTTGCTGGCTGAAAACTTTCTGTGCTCAGGTGAAGAAGGTTGGCTAACCTCAAATCACACTGCCTTGCAGGGTATCTCATAACCAATTACTGATTGTCATTGTGGGATAAAGCCTAGACCTTTCAACCTAACTTGTAACAACTCTAAAGGACTATCCTAGTTCCAGAGCTTCTGGTAGGGTTGGCTGAGGCCTTAGTTGATATTGTAATGAAGCCTTATTTCTCTTTCTATTGAGTCCTCCTTGGTTTTCTTTTTGTTCCAGGCATTGATCCTAAGAGCAGTCCCTAATATAAACCCCTGCATGCAAATCTTCATCTCAGAGTTCCTGGGGACTTATGCCAATGATATGGCCTGAATATATACCTGTATAAGTAGGAAACAGTATAGCACAAGGCATACATTTCAATAGTAATTGTAAGGATAAAATTTCATTAACAAAACTGGTCTGTTCATAGAGTAAACTATGGCACCCTCTACAGTACCACATAACTATCAGGAAGAATAAAGATCTCTGTGAAGTATATGGGGATATTTTATATTTTAAAGAGAAAAAGAAAATAAAGGTGAAGAACAATATATATAATACACAACCTTTCATATGGAAGAAAAGGAAATAAAAATATAAAAACCATTTACCAATTTTGGTGTAATAATTAATAAAATAATTAAAGAAGATTGCTACATATAGGGGATTGGTATGAATAAAAAAAGAGATAATGAGACTAGAGTTTTGCATTTATTGGATGGAGTACTGGGTGTTATACACAAACAATGAGTCATGGACACTACATCAAAAACTAATGGTGTACTTTATGGTGACTAACATAACATAATAAAAAAATTATAAAACATAAAATAATAACCTTTGATACATGTAAACATTTCAGAGTCAAAAAATAGAGATAAATTTGAAAATATAACAAATCTTAAAATTGAATTCAAATACCAATATAAAAACATAAAGCATGTGTTTTATTTAAAAAAATTTTTTTTAAAGATTGCATTCATTTATTTGAGAGAGAGGGTGCACAAGCCAGGGGTGGGGGGCAGAAGGAGAGGGAGAAGCAAAGTCCTTGCTAAGCACAGAGCCCAGCAGGACTCAGTCCCAGGACCCCAGGATTATGACCCAAGCTGAAGGTAGCTGCTTAACTGACTGAGCCATCCAGAAGCCCCTAAACATAAAGCATGTTAAATTGAAAACATAAACACATAAAGGCAGTAATTATTTCAAGGAAGTATGGAATACAATAGTCTATCCCTCATAAGATGTATTCTAGTGGGGAAAAAAAAATAATTTAGATTTTACTTAGTGGGATTATTAATAGTAATTTTGATATTGAAACTTGGACTGCTATAAAATAGAACAAATAATTAACTTCTGATATCATTAGTAACAATGGGAAAGAATGTGTGAAAATAAAAGATATTTTGAAAATTTCTTTAATGTTAACTTTGAATTAGAGATATCTGAGTTCAGAATTTAAATGTATATGAATATCAAATATATATAGTTGATATATTTGAAATCTGTATATTTAAATAATATATTCTAAATAGTATATTTTAAATATGTAAAATTGGCATAAATATATAAATAATAAACATATATTAAATAATGTCTGTAAGAGTCAAACATTTCTAATTCAAAATTAACATTTAGTTAATAATAAATAATTTTTTAGAGGGGCAGAGAGAGAGAATCTTAAACAGATTTCATTGGGTATGAAGCTGAAAGCAGGTCTCAGTCTCACAACCCTAAGATCATGACCTGAGCTTACATCAAGAGTCAGACATTTAACTGACTGAGCCACTCAGATGCCCCAATAATAAATACTTTTAAATTAATATATTGAATTATTCAAATCATTTCAAAGTATCACCCCACAGAGTACTTATTCAGTACTAATTGGAAAGTATACCTTTACAATAGAGAGATGAGGCTGTTACCTTGTGAGGGGAGACTCAAAGGTGACCCCCATGATCCTTGCTTCTTGATGTTCATGACCTTATGTAATTCCCTCTCCTTGAATGTGGGCAGAAGTTGTGACTTGTTTCCTAATAAACAGAATAAAGCAAAGGTAATAGAATGTACATAGTTCTGTGTATGTGATTACATTACACAATACTATATAATATCTGTTTTGCTGAGAACTTCTTTTCCTTGATGGCTTTACAGTAGCAAATTTCCATGTTTTGAGCTGGCCTATGGAGAAAGCCACATGGCAAGGAACCAAAGGCTGCCTTCAGCTAAAAGCCCCCAAGACCCTAAGGATCTTTGGTCTGGCAGCCTGCAAGAAGCTTAATGCTCCCAACAACCATACGAGTGGGAGTAGATCCTTCCCCAGTTGAGCCTCAGATATGACCATATTCTTGTCCTTTGTCTTGATTGCCCCACTCGAGACTCTGAAGAAGACCAAGCTAGCCATGCCCAGACTCCTGATCCAGAGAAAATATGAGTAATAAATATGCATTGTTTTAATCTACATTTGTGATAATATTGTTAAGTAGCATTACATAACTAATCAGATACCTCAACAAAGTGATAAAAGTGATAACAATTAACATCACTAATATTAGCACATTTAAAAATTTAAAAATGTGATTTCATGTGACATCTCCAATATCATCTATGAAGTGAATACTTTTGCCAAAAATACTTAAAACTCTTCAAGTCCTTAGATCTAATTTCTAGATTGGAGAAAATACAGATGACAGAATGACAAAATAAGTGTAACTGTGAGGAAACCGAAAAGTCCCGGAATATTATACATTATTTATGTCAGGAGGTCTGAAAATGGAGGTGGGGAGGTGGCAGAGAGCTAGTCTAGATTAAAATGCTGATAGAGGCAAAAGGGTCAAAATGAAATGTGTAAGGTTTGTTTCGTTCCTAGATCAATACAGTAGAGTACAATAAAATTAAAAAAATAAACCATAGGAAAAACAACTTGACAATTGGGGAAAATATAGACATTAATTATAGATCAGATGATATTAGGAAATGCTTGGAAATATTCTTAGTTTTGATAACATTATTGTCATTATGTGATATAATGTTCTTATGTGAAGGAAAAAGACCTCCAATGGGTCTCCTCTACTTCTAGCACTTCACTTTGATCACCAGTGTGTGGATTTTCCCCACACCACAAGCAATTCTGCATCACCTGCTGGGTATCCTACGATTTAACTCAATCAACTCTTACAGTATCTACCTGGAAGCAGAGTCACCTCCCACAAGTTAGGGGTTCCGTTCTACAAAACTGCTCCCTCACCCTTCCTCCCATTTCAGATTCCAATGACGAATTCTGGTTGTTGCCTGTTCTTCTAACTGACTGGCTGTAAGTCACAGTTTTCTACAACTCCCTCCTCACAGTTTCAATTAATTTGCTAGAGCATCTCGCAGAAGTCAGGATAATAAGATATAACACAGGAAGAGCCAATGGAAGGGATGCATAGGGCAAGGTATATGGGAAGAGGCATGGAGTTTCTGAGCCCTCTCTGGGGATGCCCCCCTCTCAGCATTTCTAGGTGTTCACTAATGCCAGAAGCTCTCAGGATCTTTCATTCAGGACGTCTATAGAGGCTCTATTGTATAGGTACAGCTGATTAGATTATTGGCCCCTGGTGATTAATTCCAACTCTATAGTCCCTCTCCCCCCACTGGAGGTTGGAGAGGCCCCTGAAAATGCCAACCCTCTTACCACGTGGATGGCTTACCTGGCAACCAGTCCTCATCCTTAGAGGCTTCCTAGAAGTCGCCTCATTACCATAAATTTAGGTGTGGTTAAAAGGAAACCATTATGAATAACAAGACACCCCTTTCCCCTTTATTGTTCCTGACTGATTTCAGGAATTAGGATGTTTTGAAAGCAAAACACCAAATATTATAAGAAAAGATTCTCCCATTGCTCTAATTGCTTAGGGAATTGCAAGGGTTTTAGGAGCCTGTGAGCCTGGAATAGGGACAAAGACAAAAATAGATATTTCTTATTATACATCATCATATCACACCTTATTAGAAATTGGAAGTTAGGGTGCTTGGGCGACTTGGTTGGTTGGGTGACTGCCTTCGGCTCAGATCAGTGTCCTGGAGTCCCAGGACTGAGTCCCACATTGGGATCCCTGCTCAGCAGGTAACCTGCTTCTCGCTCTCCCCCCTGCTCCTGCCCTCTCTCATGATCTCTGTCCCTCTCTTTCTCCAAGGAAGAAGGAAAGAAAGAAAGAGGGAGGGAGGGAGCAAGAAAGAAAGGAAGAGAGAAAGAAAGAAAAGAAGAGGGAAAGAAAGGAAATTGGAAGGTAGTAGGCATGAAGTGTCGTGATGATTGAACTTCCTTTCAAAAGGTTTATCAAGGGTGCCTGGGTGGCTCAATGGGTTAAGCTGCTGCCTTCGGCTTAGGTCATGATCTCAGGGTCCTGGGATCGAGTCCTGCATCAGGCTCTCTGCTCAGCAGGGAGCCTGCTTCCTCCTCTCTCTCTCTCTGCCTGCCTCTCCATCTACTTGTGAGTTCTCTCTGTCAAATAAATAAATAAAATCTTAAAAAAAAAAAAAGGTTCATCAAAATGTGCGTGTGTGTGTGTGTGTGTGTGGAAAGACAGAATGTTAGCAATTGTTGAATGTAGATGAGCCCATATTTTGCTATACTTTCAACTTTTCTGTATATTACAAACAAAAGTGGAAGAACAAATTACTGGTCTTTAAGCATGTCGTCAGAAGTCCAGTTTGGCACAACAGCGTGTTGTTAACAAGAGGCACTCACTAAAATTATAAAACAAACAAAAAAACCGAAACAAAACACAAGTCCAGTACACCTAGAGGTTTGGACCTGCTTCCTTCTTGTATGTAACTTATTCTCTGAGATCAGCCCACAGCCTTTGTAAAGTTATTTTACCCAACTTTTCCAGATTAGTTTTTGTTGTTTTTGTTTTTAATGCCTAGCAGTCATTTTGACGTCTTGATTGTATGTAATTATCAGGGTCTTATCTTGTCTGGAAGGGTGAAATACTTAAGTCAGCTTTTTTAAAGTTCCAAAAATGCAGCCCAATCTAGCAATTTCATTTATTTTTACTTTGGGCATTTGTGTACAAAGGCACATAGTTGATAAGGAAGCCAAGATCCCTTGTTCGGGGCACTTGTGTTGTCTAGGAAGGGTCATTTTGTAATATACCTGGAAAGGATACCTGCCAGTTTCTTCTGATTAATGGATTTATGGAAATTCACAGAGGGCAAGTGACAATATTAATAAAATATAAGAAGTTCAGGTAGATTGGAAAATGTGGCCTGGAGATCTACTAATGATTACAGAGATGTGAGCATATAAAGAACTAAAAAGGTGCTGTGTGGCATTACAAGATGGAGTTTTGCCGTTCCCGCCCATGACATTAAAGTATATTCTCTGTCTCTACCTCTTGCCCTTTCTGCCTCTTCTTTTCCTTCCCTTTTTCCTTCCCTCCCCAAACTGGCCTCAAGCTGACATTCTTAACTTAACCCTTAAAGCCTTTGTCAGAAAAAGTGGGTATCTTTGGTTCTGTTTTGTTTGGGGGAGGAAACTGTACCTTCTCGCTTTATTAGATGTACTTTGCAGATGGAGAACTGATTATAAAAATCATTGAAAATCGGGCCAACAAAAGTCTTGTAAAGAAAAGGATTATTTGTTAATGATAATAAATGAAAATCAGGTACTTAAATGTAATGATTTTTCCAAAATCGACCTTCAAAATTTGACTGGCCTGGAAGGAAAATGTAAACAATTCTGAATTTTTTTTCAATTTGGCATGGAAATCATTGAGGTAAGAGTATGTGACAAACTGGGGGTGGAAATATGTCTATTGGGGAAAAGGGAAATAGAAATGGACTTCCTTTAATTGGCCTAAGACAATTGCTGTAGTATTTTTAAAAGATTTTATTTATTTATTATAGAGAGTGTGTGTGTGAGTGCACACGTGGGCTCATACATGTGAGGGGAGGGGCAGAGGGAGAGAGAAAGAGACAGAATCTCCATCAGGCTCCCCACTGAGTGTGGGGGTGGATCTCATGACCCTGAGATCATGACCTGAGCTGAAATCAAGAGGTCACTCTACTGAGCCACCCAGGTGCCCCAGAATTTACTATAGTATTAACTCGACTGGAATCTGGCCCCAGAGTAGTAACTTTTTCATTTCTTTAGCACCACGATACCTTCTGACTTGTACAAATGTTGGTGCTTCTGCTTTAAAGAGGTGTGTGCCTGTGCAGGCAGGTAAGCCTGAGACGCATTGATTCAAGTGCTTGGCATCTATTAATAGAATCGCAGATGGGGACAGAAGTGTTTTAACTCAATTATGCCTCAAGACCTAAGGAAGTGGCTCATATTGATTCTCCCAACTGACACTTCAGGCTTTAGCAAATGGGAAAGAAAACAAAAACAAAAACAAAAAAAACAACAACAACAAAACCCCCAGAACAGAACAATAACAACAGAAAACACCTTTTTTCTCCACTGCTGGCTTCTTTCCTGATTACCGCTTATTGAATGAATGTCTGCTATGTACCAAATACGTCACGAGTATTCTAATAATAATGGACAGTATTTTAGTAATGTTATAGGTAATAGATTGCTAATAATATGGGTGATATTTTTCCCATTTGACACACAGGAGAAATGGAAGGTGTAATCAATGAATTAACTCAGTACTTCAGCACAGCAAATGGTGGAGTCTATGTAAGAGCTAGGTGTGGGTGGCTCAGTCAGTTAAGTGTCTGCCTTCAGCTCAGGTCACGATCCCTGATCCCAGGATGCTGGGATTGAGTCCCGTATCGGGCTCCCGGAGAGCCTGCTTCTTTCTCTGTCTCCCTCTGCCTGCTGCTCCCCCTGCTTGTGCTCTCTCTCTCTCTCTCTGTGTCAAATAAATAAATTTAAAAAATAAGATAAATAAATAAAAATTTAAAAAAAATAATGCCAGGCCCAACCCAAGGCCACCTGTCTGCCTTGAGAGAATGCTCTGAGACAATGAGAGCTTTTAACTCAACTCAGTTATGATACAGGGTTGGTATTATGAACATGTCACAGGTGACAGAGGACATTAATGCTCTGAAGTGTAGTAGTCATGACAAGAAGCAAATAAATATTGCAAATGCTACTTGCAGTTGAGTAGATAAGGGATTCGAGTAATCTTTTTGGAACTTGGTATTTTTCCTTGCAAGGCTCTCAAAGAACTCAAGGAAAAGTAACTCAATTTGTGAAATTAATAGCATTTTAGAAGTAAAAGGACTTTGAGGGGACTCTAGTTCAGTGGTTCAGGACCTAGCAGAGTATGGTGATTCTTTGTTATAATCAACTCATCAACTTAATGGAATTTATACTTTTATCGTACAGTCCTATGACAGTGTCCAAAAGGGAGAATTGACCTAATCTAAGAGGTCATACAAGGCTTTCCTAAGGGAAGTGTAGTTGACCTGATATCTGTAAGAATATTGAGAGGCAGCTAGCCAAAGTGAGGTCAGAGACTGGGAAGACAATTCCAAGCAGATGAACAGAAGGCCTCCATGACAAGGGTGACTAAGGAACATCAGAACGTAGAAAGTACCAAACAGCTACTATCAGAGATGCCAGTATAAATCTGAAAGAGTAGTTTGGAGACTGAATACATGGGGCCTGTAGACCAGGTAAAGAATTACATGCTTAAAAATGCAATGACAACCCTCCAAAATGTTTTAAGTATGGATATAAGGCGTGATTTGCATTTCAAAATGATCACTCTAGTTAAGGTCAATAAGGAGTGGATGGCGGGTACACCTATGGTAACCACAAAGAGGTAAAAACATACCAATCATACTGAGGAAAATAACTGAAAATTTCAAGTTTCGAGATATAATGTATACAAACTAAAATGCACCTGTTTTGAATGCTGTGACAGTGTAGCCACTAATGTAATCAGTCAATATACAGACCATTTCCATCACTCCAGAATTTTCCTTATGATATTTGTCAATCCATTCCAGCTTTTTCAGTATTCTTTCATCAATGCCTTATAGTTTTCAGTGAACAGATCTTTTACCTCCTCGGTTAAATCTATTCCTAAGTATTTTATCTTTCATGCTCTCATAAGTGAGATAGATGGTTTTCTTGATTTCCTTTTTGGATAGATCATTGTTGATGTAAAACAATACAACATATTTTTAAACATTTATTCTGTATCTTGCAATTTTACTGAATTTGTTTATTGCGTCTGATAGGTGTGTGTTGTGTATAATCTTGAGGGGTTTCTACATACAGGATTATGTCATCTGCAAACACAGATAATTTTACTTCTTCCTTTCTAATTTAGATACCTTTGGTTCTCTTCTTGTGTCTGCTTGCTCTTTCTTACACTTCAGTACTATTGAATATTGAAAAAAATCATGAGAGTGGACATCCTTTCCTTGTAGCAGATCTTAGAAGTTTTCAGTTTTTTTCCCCATTGATTACGATGCTAGCCCTGGGCTTTTCATAAGTGGCCTTTACTGTGTTATTTGATTTATTTACATACAATTGTTTATAATATTTTAATTTCTGAAGCACCCATTATAATGCCTTCTTTCATTTCTGATTTTATAAATTTGAGTTGTCTCTCTCTTTTTCCTTTTACAGCTAAGAGTTTCTCAATTTTATATTTTTTCAAAAAAATAACTCCTAGTTTTTAAAAATTTTTTCTCTATTTTTCTATTTTCTATTTGATTATTTCTGTTCTGATCTTTATTATTTCCTTCTTTCTCCTAACTTTGGGTCTAGTTTACTATTTTTTTTCTAGTTCCTTGGGGTTGTTGAAATTTTTTTCTTCTTTAATGTAAACGTTTATTAATAGAAACCGCCCACTTAAGGCTGCTTTTGCAGTATTCCATAAGTTTTGGTAAGTTGTTTCTATGTTTTTGTCTTGAGATATTTTTAAAATTCCCTTTTAATTCTCTGTTTGACACAGTAGTTGTGTAGTTAAAGAATGTATTATTTAGTTTCCAGGTATTCTTCTCAACACCATCCTTCCCCTGTTGTGTATTTGTAACATCCTGTTGATTATCAGTTGGCAGTGTATGCATGGAGTTATTTCTGGGTTTTCTATTTGTTCCATTCATTTGTATGTCTGTCATCTTGCCAATACAATACTATTTTGATTACTGCAGCTCTGTAATATATTTTGGAAATCAGAAAATGTGATTCTGCAGTTTTATTCTTTCTCAGGAATCATTTGCCTATTCATAAATGTGTGTGTGTGTTTCCATATGAGTTTTAGAATTGACTTTTCTGTTTCTATAAAAAACATGCCATGGGGATTTTAAAAGAGATTGCACTGAGTCTATAAATTGCTTTGGGTAATAATGGGTATTTTAACACTATTGTCTTCCAATCCATGAACACAAGACACCTTTCCATTTGTTTGTGTCTTGTTTAATTTTTTCATCAGTGCTGTGTAGTTTTCAATATACAAGTTTTTTCACCTCCTTAATTAAGTTCATTCCTAAATATTTTATTCTTTCTGGTGCTACTGTAAACAGGAAGGTTTTCCTAATTTCTTTTTAGGATAGTTTTTTGGTAGTGTATAGAAATGCAACTGATTTTTTACATAGTTTTGTATCCTAAAACTTTACT
Source organism: Mustela nigripes (assembly GCF_022355385.1). Taxonomy (NCBI): domain Eukaryota; kingdom Metazoa; phylum Chordata; class Mammalia; order Carnivora; family Mustelidae; genus Mustela; species Mustela nigripes. Next base: position 4,474,358 of record NW_026739562.1, on the reverse strand, counting down.
GAATTTATTAATTCTAATAGTTTGTTTGTTTGTTTGTTTCAAATGGAGTCTTTAGAATTTTCTGTGTATAAGATCATATCATCCACAAACAGGGAAAATTTTACTTATTTCTTTCCAATTTGGATGGTTTTTGGTTCTTTTTCTAGTCTAATGTCCTGGCTAGAATTTCAAATACTACCTTGAGTAGAAGTGTCAAGAGTGGGTATCTTTGTCTTGTTTCTGAGCTTAGAGGGGAAGTTTGTAGTTTTCCACAATTGAGGATGTTTGCTCTGGGTTTGTCATATGTGGCTTTTTTTGTGCTGAGATATATTCTTTCTAAACCTAGGTTATTTCTTATTGAGAGTTTTTAATCATTAAAGGATATTGTGTTTTGCCAAATGACTTTTTTTGCATCTGTTGAGCTGATCATATATTTTTTATCCTTCATTCTGTTAATGCACCACAGCACATTAATTGATTTTTATATGTTGAACCATCCTTGTATCCCAGGGTAAATTTGGCTTGATCATGGTATCTGATCCTTTTAATATCCTGTCAGATTCAGTTTGCTAGTATTTTCTTGAGGATTTCCCAACTATGTGCATTAGGGATGTTGGCCTATAGTTTTCTTGATCTGGCTTTAGTATTAGTGTCATGCAGGCCTTACAAAATGAATTTGGAAGTGTTCCCTCTGTTTCAATTTTCTCAAGGATTGAGAGGAATTAATGTTGTTAATTTTTCTTTAAATACTTGGTAAAAATAATCAGTGAACCCATTTGGTCCTGGGTTCCTCTAGGCCGAGAGTGTTTTATTACTGATTCAATTTCTGTGCTACTTACGGGTCTGTTCGGAATTCCTATTTCTTACTGGTTTAATCTTGGTAGGTTGTATGTTTCAAGGAATTTATACATTTATAAAGTGGTGTTGTCTAGTAAGTTTTAAATCATGTACAACCAGAAATTCCCTACTACTGTATATAACTTACAGAAATATTTGTCTGTAGACACCAAGGATTAAGTTCAAAAGTACTTAATTATCATCCTCTACGCTAGTCCCCAAATGGAAACTATTCAAATGTCCATCAGAAATAGAACAAATACGTTGTGATATATTCATATAGTTGAATCCCAGACAGTAACTAAAATGAATAGAATAGGTCATATAACAATGTGGATGAATTTCCCAAACAACACTGATAACACTGATAAAAATTCTAACATGCAACAATTCCTACTGGACAATTTACTCAATAAAAAATCCAATGAGGAAGAACTAACTAAAGCCTTTAAGGATACATGCACATGTGGCATAACAATACAAAGAGCAAGAGATCAATTACTTTAGACGTCAAGATAGTAGTTTTAGTTGGGTGGGTAGCCAGGAGTTCTGACTGGGATGGACTGAGAGGTAAGTTGCTGATGGAATGCTGATATTGGTTTCTTTACCGGATTTGGCAGTAAGTGCATTCCATGCATCATAACACGCTGTGGTGTAGGATCTCATGTTTTTTTTGTGCATATGTGGTATTTTATAATTGACATTTTTATTTCACATTAAAAAGCAAGCTAAATGTAGGAAGTACAGTTAGGAGGCTATTACCCAATTTTTCAAGGGAAGGAAGATGGTAAGTGGAAGAAGAATGGAAGTAAAAAGGTTTAAGAGATATCAAAAGGCATCTAGAAGGGGTGGGGAATAGGAGGAGTAAATCAAATTTTCGTGTTTTACAGTCCAAGTAGCTAACACTTACGGAGTGTGTATAGGTTTGATGTATAGGTCAGGTTTGATTTTTTTCCATGTGGTTACCAAATTACCCTGGTATCATTTATTAAAAATCAATCCCATGAATTTATTACAGTCCTGATTTTATGGGTGAACAAACTGCTTCAAAGAGCAGTTAAGCAACTTTCAAAAGAGCAGAATAATCTAATATAGCAACTTCTACTTTCATTTGCAACTAAAGACTAACAGCATTTACTGAATAGCAGTGTTTTGAGGTATGAGGTAAGTGCCTTAAATGCATATTCTCATTTAATCTTCCAACAAACTTGCAAAGCCAGTCCTACAGTGATCTCCATTTACACTGGGGGAAGTGAAGTCTTAAAAGATGAAGAAAAGAATATCTGGGGAACCAGGTCTGGGACACAGATCTGTTACTCTCTAAACCTCAAGCTCTGAATTATTAATCTGTACTGCTTTGACGATAGGCTAAAAGTGATCATAGATTTGAAATTATCAGTTTTGCTTTTCTATTACAAAGCATTCACAGGTTTTCTTTGAGTGTTTCAACACAGATAATCCTTGCACCATATTTCCTCTAAATCACAGAAAAAAGAGATAGGTTGAAAACAATCAAAAAGCTCCAAATTTGTACTACTTCTTTTTTGACGTCAGCTTTTCACGTGCTATTTCTAACTTTGACGGTTCTCACCATACCATGGATCTTTAATATTGAATTGATCTAAATTCTTTTACTTCTGCTTTTTTTTTAATTTTTTTTAAGATTTTATTTATTTATTTGACAGAGAGAAATCACAAGTAGATGGAGAGGCAGGCAGAGAGAGAGAGAGAGGGAAGCAGGCTCCCTGCTGAGCAGAGAGCCCGATGTGGGACTCGATCCCAGGACCCTGAGATCATGACCTGAGCTGAAGGCAGTGGCTTAACCCACTGAGCCACCCAGGCGCCCCAACTTCTGCTTTTTCTCTTTGCTGCAAAATTCTCTATCGTGGCTCAAGATGCAAATTCAGAGTGAGCCGTTACCAAGATTTCACTGTATGGTTCAGGTACAAGATATTAATATGCACAACTAGACTTTACTATTTTCTATCTCCTATTTTACTGGTTTTGTTCTATAACTCTGCTCCTTTGTCTACTTTTTTTTTTCCCCCCATGGAATAAATACCCAGCATTCTAATAACTCGCTGATCGTAATTCTTTATCATTAAATATGTTTTGCCTCCCAAATGACGTTTTTCCTTCTGGAACTCTGACCTTTGAGACCCTGCTGAGCTCATTATTATTGCCAGTTGCAGATACTCAGCGCTCAACAGAATGCTCTGATAGACACTTCCTTTTTTACTTGACATTGGACATTTCACTTCCTGACATCTACAATTTTGTGAGAATTTCAGTGTCTGCCACAAGCCTGCATTTCATCCCCATGGATAGCATCAATCCGAAGTATGCAAGAATACCTCTGTTTGTATCATTAATGCATTAATGTGTCTGTTAAATACATCTTTGTTGGCAATGTTTGATGAGCCAAATTAATATCACATAATTACTTACGCTACAATATTAGATTGTTCTTCCTGTAATATTAGGTTACTTTTCTAAGGTGTCCGTTGATATACAGTATTTGTATTGCATATGTTCCCTTACTTTATATCTGTTAATTCCTTTAGCAAATACTGAGTGCCCTTGTGATACAGAATGAGAAATATAAAAATGGAATTATCAACAGGAATAACACAGTAGGTGCTCTAAAAACATTTGCTGAGGGTGCCTGAGTGGCTCAGTGGGTTAAAACCTCTGCTTTCGGCTCAGGTCATGATCCCAGGGTCCTGGGATCTGGCTGCGCATCGGGCTCTACACTCAATGGGGAGCCTGCTTCCCCTCCTCTCTCTGCCTTCCTCTCTGCCTACTTGTGATCTCTGTCTGTCAAATAAATAAATAAATAAATCTTTAAAAAAAAAAAAAACATTTGCTGAATGAATAAGTGAATGAAAAACACAATAATGACATAGATATTGAATAATTGCATACCTTGTCAGGAGTTTGCTTGACCTTCTCTTAGGAGAAGCCTGGAAATCCATCAGTTCAGGGATATTGGTTATGCCCTGTAAGGGAATAGGTACCACTTACCCCTCATTCTGGACTAAGGAGCTAAGGGAATTTTTTTTTTTAAGATTTTATTTATTTATTTTAGAGAAAATGAGCTGGAGAGAGAGGGAGAGAGAGAGAATCTGAATTAGATTCTGTGCTGAGCACACAGCCCAACATGGGGTTCAGTCTCACAACTACAAGATCGTGGCCTGAGTCAAAACTGAAAGTTGGCTGCTTACCAACTGAGCCATCCAGGTCCCCCAGGGGCAAAGGGAATTATATATGAACCCTTGTTGAGATAGAATTTTACTGTCAAAGATCGAAGTAATGGAAAGGGAATAAGACAATGAACTACTTGAAAAATCACTAAAGTAGAACAGAAAAAAAAAAAAAAAAAGGAAAAAGTCCTGAAATTATCTCATGATGGTAAGGTGTCCAGAGAGGGTGTTACTAGCTGAGTTGGTAGGAGAATAATAACTGCTAATGTTCAAACTAACAAAAACAGCAAATTCTACATCCTTTTACTTTCCCAGTATCCTTATGTGACATATAACCCTCTTTCTTTGTTTTGTGTTATTACAGAGAGTGTGAGCCATTACCAAGATGGCTGAAGCTGTAAAGTTTACAATGTAATTCGAATCAAATAATGGCACACAAAGCATAGTTGCTTAGTGCACAACAAGGTGGTAGGCATTACTCATAGTTAAAGCACCAGGCATCCATTCCCATCAATGATTCTTTCCACAGGAGAGCCTAAGCATAGCAATCACTTCTGGGCAAAAGGGCCAATTGCCTGTTGGTTGATGAAAATGAAATATAGTATCTTCCCACTCTAAAATGTATTCAATAGTCTGGGAGAATATGTATTCACTATTTATGATACTTCTTCTGATTACCTTCACTTCTAAACCCACAGCATCTAGCCCTTGATCCCAACACTCTGCTGAAACAGCACTTATAATAGGTTTCAGGAACAACCTATTTGCAAAACTCAAAGACATCATCTTAGTTCTCATTTGCTTTGGCCTCTCTGCAGTGTTTGACACAACTGACCATTTCATTTTTCTTGAAACATTTGCTGAGTTTGGCTTCCACAGCCCAATGATATTCATCATTCCTTCTGACTGTGTAACATCTGAATCTCCTTCCTCTGTTTGGAGAAGTCTCACTTTTTTGAGGTAGTGCCCTTCCTCCATTTGGGAACCTGAAAATGCCAGACATTCATTTTATCAGCTTTCATGTAGCTAGAAAGCAAAAGCATGTCCAGCTCCTCAATTCTCACATATATCAGCCCTTGTCTTTGCATCAGAATCAGTGATGCAAACCAGCAAAGAATAGACAGAGTCAGTCCAGGTGACCAAGGACAGCTGAGGTAGCTTCTTTATGAAACTTTCAGATGCAGTAATTGTAGAATTTCTGGTGGTGGAATGCAGTGTCCCATGCTGAGATTTTGTTGGTGCAAGCTGGAGTGCCTGTGCTCAGTAGCCCTTTCTTTATCACATCACTGTAAGTCTAGTATAATGTGTAATCATTCTTTACAGTTTTTTTCCCCAAGTTACATGCCCTATATCATGCAAATTGTCTTACTATATTCCAGGTATTTGCTATTCTAGAATACCAAGGTCAAAACTGAAAGGTATTCTAGAACATTAAAATATTTGCATCTGAGAGTCTGAACAAAGAGAATGAAATTCTTCCTCCTGTCTCTCCTATTCCTCTGTCCTCCTCTCTCCTTCATTAAACATTTCAACTCTATTTTCGTTAAGAATTAGATAGTAAATGTGAAATGGTCAATTACACCTTAGTTAATGACTCATTAAAGAAAGGGTTAAGAATCCAGTTTGGGTTAAATAAATCGAATTGTAGAGTTAGAAAAAAAATCTCAAAGTAAATTTAATTCCACCTTATATTTGATGTTTAAGTCCCCTATAATACCTCCAATAAGGAGCAGTCCACCTTCAATGCAAATACCTCGATTATTATAATTGAAGTTTTAGGTCATGAAATAACCCTAAAAACCTATGCCAACATCGCAATTTTTCAGAAGAAGAAAACCAAGGCCAAGGGAGGATGAATGAGCAGTCTATGGTCACATATTCATTAGTGGTTGATCCCTGTCTTTGGGTTCAGTGGTTTCTTCACTGTACCTCTGTCCTTACTCTTGAGGCATTTCTAGCTGACCCTGACTATTAGAACATTCTTCCTTATAATGAGCCCAAATTTATCTCTCTGAAACCTTCTTGGTCCATTGATTCCTAAACATGTAGAGACATAAAGAATGAAGTTAATCTCTCTTTGAGAAGAGTGCTATTTACTTTCCTCAGAGTTTCTGATCAGTGTTCTCCAGGGTGAGAATTTCCCTAATTCCTACAACTTGGCCCTCACATATTGGCACCCCCCAAGTCACCCTCACCATTCCTGGCAGACTTCCGAGCACTCTCCAGTTTACTTTATGGGGTCATAGCTAGAACTAAACATGCTATTTCTGTTGTACGTTCACCAACTAACAATTTGTCCTATTCGTTCTCTTGAATAAGGAAACATCTGAGTCCAAAGGGACTCCTAATATCTTGGAAGGAATCTTGGTATGTCAGAGGGGGTTTGGTAAATATGGTGTTTGGAGAACTGTCTCAGAAGGTGAGTAGTGAAAGCAGACCTCTAAAATACCAGCTGCTGGAGGCATACCAGAAATCCTTTTCTAACAATTTACTGACTTCAGGGAAGTCATTTAAACCCTTTGGGTCTGTGTTCGAACATGTGTAAAATAAGCCATATGACTTAAGTGGTCACTAAGGAGTTAGAAAACTTGCTGGAGTGGAAAGAGGAGGAAGGCTGTGATTCTGAGGGTCAGATCCATTCACGTGATTCGCTAGTTGTATAAATTTGAGCTAGGAGCTCCTGTATTTGGCCTCAGTTTCTTCTTCTTGAAAATGCATATGTGAGTAGGAGAAACTGAAGGGACGAAAGTTACTGGGACTTCATGGTGCTTAGATTCTATGTCAACCAGCAGGCAGACAGAAAACACCTCTTTTCTGCTATTGCATAATCCACATCTCTTACTCAACTATGGTATTTTCAAAGTCAGAGTCTCCACCTGTGTGGAATAACTGAGGTCCTGGTTTTATGAAAAGGCATCATTTATATCATAGACATTCTGCTCTTCCTTGGTTTAATTAGTTCTTTGTCAGAACTGATGGAATTGTAAATTATGTAGCATTTCAACAAGCTTGGGAAGAGATTCCCGTGAGCTGCTGTCAGAAAGAACCAGCGACCAAGACTTCTCAACATGACCTCTTCCAATAATGAGCTGTTTCTAACTTTATCCACATCATAAGTACTCAGACTATTAGCTGATTTTGAAGAGTGGGTTGGGATACCAAAGACCATTATGTGTGATTATTGATTTTTCTAAAAGCTGCATCTGGGGATTATCAACCAAGCAAGTAGCAAGCAAACCACACTGGACGCCTTTCTTCAGTTGAACATCAAGATGACCTAGCTTGTGGCAGATTCAGTCAGCTGAAAGAGGGTGTTTTTGTATTTCTTAACAACTCAAAGCAGCCTCCTCCCAACCATCTCAAATTAACTGCAGCACAGGGGAATGGGCCATGAATCATTTACAAAAAAGCACATGCACACCACTCGTCTTTTTCTTTAGCTGTGACTTGTCATGCTCCTTCCTAGACGAAATCAGAGGATGAACAGGTTCAACAATTTTGTGTAATAAATATCCTCCAGGGATGACCTTATTTTTTATTTTATTATTTTTTTCCTCTGAGAAAATTGACCAGAGAGCTAAATCTTGAGCAAATATTGCCTTAAAAACTTAGAGTTGCAAGATCTTTACCAAGGCATTTGCTTGATGGCTAGTGCAAGTATATGTTTCTTTGAGCCAAAAATTAAAATTAAAAATTAAAAAAGAAATCTCTGATGGAGATTAAGGTATGGTACATATGCCAGAGCACTGATTCTTTGGTAATCACAATTCAGAATGAGAGCTGATACTAACTCAGTGGAGACTACGTCACCATGCTAGGTGCTAGGTATGTTGCATATCACAATACATTCAGTCTTCATAACCCTGACCTCACAACTGAGCATTTTTTATTCTCACTTTAAAGATGATGGAATTATTATCAGGCTTTCCAGTATTTCAACATGGTCTGGCATTTTATAAGATACTTTAATACAAATGATAAATTACAATTCTTTTGTAGTCTGTAATGCAGGCTTAAATAAGGCCTCATTTTATAAATGAGCAAACAGACTGAAAGAAGTTTGGCCTTGGAAAGCAAGACTGCACTGCACCTACACATCTCTAATGAACCAGCTTTAATGACTGTTTATTGAGAAACTGATTCACCAAAAATTATTCTAAGGACCTTACCTATCTTATTCTATTGATCTTTCAAGTAATCGTGCCAAATAGATACTTCCGTTTTATGGATGAGGCAAGGTGAAATATTTTGCTCAAGGTTATCCAACTCATGTGTGATAGAACCAGGATTCCAATCCAGGTTCGCTGGACTCATTGAAATACCCTGCACCACATTGTAGGTAATGAGGCACTTCTTGTGTGGATTAAGATTAAGATGACTTAATCCTCTTAAACTTAATGACACATTCTTAAAAGTGGTATACCACATTCACATTCTCCTGAAGTATAAAACCAGATAATAATAATAATATGTACTTGACAGGGATGTTATGAAGATTAATTGAATTACTATTCCTAAAACACCTAGGGCAGAGCCTGGCAGATAGAATTAGAGAATGAAGGCTAGCTATTGTTTTGGCCAGTGCTATTTTTTGGTGGGCTCTTTGCCTGGTTTGGGGATCAGGGTAATACTGGCTTCATAAAAAGAATCTGGAAGTTTTCCTCCTCTTTCTATCTTTTGAAACAGCTTCAGGAGAATAGGTATTATTTCTTCTTTTAATGTTTGGTAGAATTCTCCAGGGAATCCTTCAGGTCCTGGGCTTTTGTTTTTTGATCACTGCTTCACTCTCATTACTAAATAACAGTCTATTCAGGTTGTCAATTTCTTCCTGATTCAGTTTTCAAAGTTTATAGGTTTCCAGGAATGCATCCATTTTGTCTAGGTTTCTTAACTTATTGGCAAATAGCTGTTGATAATAATTTCTGATGATTGTTTCTTTTTCCTTGGTGTTAGTCGTGATCTCTCCCTTTATATTCATAATTTTGTTAATTTGGGTCCTCTCTCCTCCTTTTGGATTAGTTTGGCCATGGTTTATTGATCTTATTGAATCTTTCTAAAAAACAGCTTTTAGCTTCATTGATGTGTTCTACTATATCCCCAGTTTCTATCTCATTGATCTCTGCTCTAATCTCAATTATTTCCCTTCTTGTGTGTGGGGTTGGCTTAATTTCTTGTTGATTCTCCAGTTCTTTAAGGTTTAAAGAGAGCTGGTGTATTCTGGATTTTTCAGTTTTTTTAAGGGAGGCTTGGATGGCTATGTATTTCCCCCTTAGGACTGCCTTTGTTATATCCCATAGGTTTTGGATTGAAGTGTCTTCATTCTCATTGGTTTCTATGAATTGTTTAAGTTCTTCTTTGCTTTCCTGGTTGATCCAAACATTCTTAAGCAGGTTGGTCTTTGGCTTCCAAGCATTTGAATTCCTTCCAAACTTTTCTTGTGGCTGAGTTCCAGTTTCAAAGCACTGTGGTCTGAGAATATGCAGGGAATAATCTCAGTCTTTGCTTTTGGTTGAGGCCAGATTTGTGACCCAGTATGTGGTCTTTTTTGGAGAAAGTTCCATGTGTGCTCGAGAAGAATGAATATTCTGTTGTTTTAGGGTGGAATGTTCTGTATATATCTGTGAAGTCCTTCTGGTCCAATGTGCCATTCAATGCTTTTGTTTCTTTACTGATTTTCTGCTTGGATGCATCTATACTGAGAGTGGCATGTTAAGATCCCCTACTATTAATGTTCATATCCATATGACTCTTTATCTTGACTAACAAGCCATCTTATGTAGTTGGCTGCTCCCGTATTGGGAGCATAAGTATCTACAATTGTTAGGTCTTCTTGGTGGATAGACCTTTAAAGAATGATGTCGTGTCCTTCTTTATCTCTGACTACAGGCTTTAGTTTAAAATCTAATTTATCTAGTATGAGAATCGCTACCCCAGCTTTCTTTTGAGGCCCATTGGGATGAAAGATACTTCTTCCATCCCTTCACTTTCACTCTGGATGTATCCTTAAGTTCCAAATGGGTCTCTTGTAGACAACATAAGGACGGGTCCTATCTTTTCATTCATTCTGCAACCCTGTGCTATTTTATGGGAGAGTTTAGGCTGTTCACATTGAGAGTGATTATTGAAAGATAAGTTTTTATTGACATCATGTTGCCTGTGAAGTCCTTGTTTCTATAGATTTTCTCTGTAAATTTCTGTTCTATGACACTCTTTCTTCTTTGGTAGAATCCCCCCTTAATATTTTAATAGTGCCAGCTTGGTGGTCATATACTCTTTTAAACCTTGCCAGTCTCTCCATCCATTTTGAATGTCAACCTTGCTGGATAAAATATTCTTGGCTGCATTTTCTTCTCATTTAGTGCCCTGAATATGTCTTGCCAGCCCATTCTGCCTTGACAGGTTTATGTGACAGGTCTGATGTTATTCTGGTGGACCTTCCTCTCTATGTAAGGAATCTCTTCCCCCTAGCTGCTCTCAAAAGCTCTTGTCTAAAATTATGATTCATCAGTCTTACAATCAGGTGCCTCCAGGTCTTTCTAGATTCATTGATTTTGGGGGGTGTTCTTCCTGCCTCTAGGACACAAATGCTGATTCCATTCCCCAGACTGGGAAAATTTTCATGGAGAATTTGTTCAACTCTATCTTCTAGTCTTCTTTCTTTCTCCTCTCCCTCAGGGACCCCAATAATTCTGATGTTGGAACATTTCATGGAGTCATTTATTTCCCTAATTCTGTTTTCATGGCTTCTAAGCTGTTCCAAGCCTCCTCCTGATCCTTTTTCTTTATTAGTATGTCTTCTAGATCACTAATTCTATCTTCTGCCGGGTTACCCTAGCTGTTAAGAGTATTTAGATTATATTGGATCTTATTGATAGCATTTTTAACTTCTCTGGGTGGCTTTCACTTATGCCCTAATGAATTCCATGTTGCCACTAATGGTTTTCTCCAACCTAGCCATTGCCTGGGTAATTGTTACCCTGAATTCCCTTTGACATACTGTTTTTCTGTTGTTGTTGTTTGTTTGTTTGTTTGTTTTTTAAAGGTTTTTTAAAGGTTTTAGAGAGAGAGAGGGAAGCAGGCTCCCCACTGAGCAGAGAGCCCGACACGGGGCTCGATCCCAGGATCCCAAGATCATGACCTGAGCTGAAGGCAGTGACTTAACCTACTGAGCCACCCAGGTGCCCCTGACATACTGTTTATGTCCCTATCCAATAGCTCTGACTTTTTCCTCTGTTGGGTCCTCCTCCTCCCAGTCATTTTGGTGAGAAGTGGTTGAGGGGATGTGTAGCTGAATGTATCAACCGCGATCCAGGCAAGGTGCATCCTGGAATGCTTCTGAGCAATCAGAAATCACCACCAAAAGAAAAAAGAGAGAATGAGAGAAACATAAAAAAAAGAAAATATCCAGCCAGAATGGGCCTCAAAGGTAAGATTTATAAGGTATACAAACAAAAATGGACAAAAAAAAGACTGACTAAAGTAAATGACAAGGGGAAAAAAAAGAACCCAGCCAGAATGAATCCCAAGGATGAGATTTATATAATACCAGAACAAAAAAAAAAAAAAAAAAATACACACAAACACTGACAGAAGAAGAAGATGGGAGGGTAGTTATAAATCCTCGATGTGGGTTTATTTTGATTCTTCCTGTGTGTATCTTGATATCTTTATTAAAGGACTTAACTTTCTAGAGATAAAAGGAGATTAAAACTGGCTTATAGGGGCACCTGGGTGGCTCAGTGGGTTAAAGCTTTTGCCTTCAGCTCAGGTCATGATCCCAGCATCCTGGGATTGAGCCCAGCATCAGGCTGTCTGCTTGGTGGGGAGCCTGCTTCCCCCCCTATCTCTGTCTGCCTCTCTGCCTACTTGTGATCTCTGTCTATCAAAAACAAAAAACAAACAAACACACAAAACAACAAAAAAAAACTGGTTTATATATAGGGATAGTATTGGTTAGGGAAAGAGGATTACCTTGAAACTTATATTTATATGTATATTTTTTAAAAATGGAAAAGAAAAAGAAAAACACAGGTATATATATGAAAAAAGTTCAAGTTAAAAGGTTATTATGGAATATGTTATATTAAACCTCGAGTTATAATGGTAAGTAGGTTAAATAAATTTAAAAAAAAACAAGAATAGTGAGAATGAATTAAAAATAAAAGTTGTATCTATGAAATATACAGGTTTTAGGGCAATACCAGGAGCTTAATATACTGTTTTCCCCTGATACTGGGGTTTTATAGTTTTATGGGGACCTTGTGGTGGTTGTTCTCTTGTTCTTTTAACTGGCTTTCTGGGGGAGGGGCCTGCCGCCTTGTTTTTCAGTCAGTCTTGCTTGGGTTGAGTCCTTCTGCCCCCTATCAAGGGACTGGGCTCTGTGGAAACCCTTTTTCAAGCTTTTGTTCTCAGGACAGCTTTTTGTGGCTTTTCCGAGGTTTAGTGGAAAGCAGATTGCACCCAGACTTCTGTCTCAGAGAGAAGCCTCCCCTCTGGGTGGTCCAGAACACACAGACTCCCCCTCTGTAAACTTTGCTGAACCGTGCAACCTCCCACAGGCAGTGCACATCCCCAGCCACTGTCTCAGGGGTCGCCCAAATTGCCCACTTCTCTCTGCACCCCTGTGCCAAAACCACGAGGGATAATGGTCCAGGGAGCCTGCTTCTGGTGGCTGCCTTTGCCACCGGGACTGCTCTCTGGGGTTCAGACCTCAGCGTTTAACAGGTCACTGCCTGCTGAAAGATCTCAACCAGAGATCTTGTGGAGTCCTGGGTCCTAGAAACCTCTGGCTAGTGCCCGCCTGGAGCACTCTTGGCGCAGGTGGGGAGTGCGGTTCAGACCCCAGTCGTGTGGTGAGCACACAGTGCAAAAGGCTGTGATTCTAGAGGGCACCCACCAGACTCCCTCATGCGGGGCCGGGAGTGCACCCCAGCGGAGCAGTGGTGCAAGCCGTACAGCCCTGGGGGTCCAGGACACTGCACTCTCTCTGGCATGGGTGGTCACTGGTGGTGGTCATCCTGGGTCCATTGGCTTAGGCCCATGCCCATGACTGCCCAATTCCACCTGTTGCCCTTTAAGATCTTTTGCTCTTTTTGAGTGCTTTCAACCGGACTCCAAGTCAATGCTGGTCCCCAATCACAGAGCACTTTCGTATTGGGGTATTACTTTCCAATAGGTCACTTCTGGTGACTCCCTTCCCCTTCTGTTTATCCCCCAATATCAGTCCACGCATTCCTACTCTGCTTTACCTCTCCATGGATGATCTCCTGCCCCTGTAGAGATCCAGAAATGTATAATTCTACATCTCAGGCTGATTTCATGGGTGTTCAGAGTGTTCTGGTAGATAATTAGCTCACTTTAGAGGACCGATTGAAACAGGGTCTCCTCCTTCTCCTCCATCGTGCCCCTCCAGTGCTATTCTTGTTGTTGTTTACTTTTTTCTAAGGCAACATGGGCTATGCTAAAAGTCTCATTTTCTAAAACCCTCCTTGACTCTGGTAAGAATTCTTATTAATGTACATGTTTCATGTGTGGGATCAAAACTCATTATATTCCTGTGGACAAATGGTAGAAATATGACCCATATCCTCCAACTTTCCTTCATGATTATATTCCCAGGTGCTCAAAACACAGAAGTTCTCAAGGTGGCCTTGTTATCTGTAGCCCTTCTTTTGCACAGCTCCTTCCTGAGTGTCCAGTTGTCACAGTGACACTGACAAGCACTGACAGGCTTGTAGGCTTCCCCTGGGAGTCTCTGTAGCCAGCCTGGCCCCACCATTAACAATCACTGTGTGAGTGCTGTGTGTTGGCTCTCGCCTGCTGGTTATAAGTCAGACAGGCCCTTGCCTCGCAGCCAGAATTCCCTGGAGTCTGCAAACTGACACAAAAGAACAGAATACTGCTCTCTTGCCACAGCCTAATCAAGCCAAAGGCCCTAACTATCAAATTAAGATTCTTCAGGCCTTCAGCGGCAGAACTTATTTTTCTCTGCTCACTCTAGGGCATTAACCTGCCTGTCACATTGATCTGCATATGATATTTTCGCTTAAGTGTCAGGAAGATTTTTTGGGAAGAGCTGAGTCAAACTGAAGGGAAAGAGGAGAAGTGTTTGGGATGGTAAGAGTCAAGAGAAATCCTCACTTATCTAGAGAGGTAGCAGGTTTTGCTCTGAAAACCAGGAGTATCCTGTCTAAACTGGCCATTGTTCATGCGATCTAGAACTTGATGCATTGTGATCTATGTAACGTGAAGTGTCAAATTATGTAGGTCTAAAGAGAAAATCTTATATCTTTTAGAGGGTTTGTAGGGAAAACTTTTTGTGACAACTTAACCTATGCTATGCAATTACTCTTTTTACCTGTACATCATATGGACAAAGTTTAAGATTTAGAATAAACCAACCTGAAGTTGAATCCTGCTTCTACCCTTCAAAATACAGTAACCTTGGGTGAGATATTTTAGCCCTGTGAGCCTCAGTAAAATATGAATTATTCCTATTATCTTGGAAGGTTGTTATAAGAATAGAAAGTGATGATGATTTCAAAGAAGTTAGAAAATGGTATATCCTCACATGACTGGCTCAAATCCCCTCTCAGTAGAGCCTTCCCCGATCCCACCTCATGTTGCCCTCTCTCTTTTACTCGGTTGTTTCTGATTTCCCTGTTTTTGCAGCTCATAGAAACTATCACTATCTGAAATACTCTTGTTTTACTTAGGTGTTTGTTCAAGCTTGCTGACTGTTCTCTCCACATGGCATTTCTTTTGTTCCCTGGCATTCAGAGCAACACCTGAAACTGATCAGCAATAAAATAAATAGGGAGTGGCTAAATGACTGTATTTGTTTCTAATGGCTGCTGTAACAAATTACCACAAACTTGATGGCTTACAAGAATACAATTTTTTTTTTTTAAATTTTACTTATTTACTCAAGGGAGAGAAAGAGAGAGAGCGTGCATGCGTGGTGGGGAGGAGCTGAGGGGGAGCAACAAGTAGACACTGCATTGAACATGGAGCCCACACAGGACTCAATCTCCTGACCTTGAGATCATGACCTGAGCCCAGACCAAAAGTCGGATGCTAAATTGATTGAGCCACTCAGGCGCCCCAACACAAATGTATTCTATCAGAGTTCTACAGGCCAGATAACCAGAATCAATATCACTAATCCAAAATCAAGGTATAAGCGAGACTATTCTTAATCTGAGACTTTAAGGAAATATTTATTCTGTGTTCTTTTCATGCTCTTGTGGCTGCTGACCTTCTTCGCTTGTAGCTGTATCATTCCACTCTCTGTCTCTATGGTCACATCACTTTCTTCTACCCCTTTGTCCCAAATTTCCCTCCATCTCCCTCTAATAAAAATACATGTAATTGCATTTCAGGCCCACCTGGATACTCTATAATAATCTCCCCATCTCAAAATCCTTAACATAATGTATTTCTATAAAGTCCTTTTTAGCCATATAAAGCAACATTGACAGGTTCCGAGGAATAAGATGTGGATATCTTTTTTTTTTTTTTTAAGATTTTATTTATTTATTTGACAGACAGAGATCACAGGTAGGCAGAGAGGCAGGCAGAGAGAGAGGAAGAAGCAGGCTCTTCTGCCGAGCAGAGAGCCCGATGCGGGGCTCGATCCCAAGACCCCAGAATCATGACCTGAGCTGAAGGTGGAGGCTTTAACCCACTGAACCACCCAGGCGCCCCAGATGTGGATATTTTTTAGGGAAGGATATCTTTCATTTTACCACCTAACTCTTTTATTATTTTTTAAACAAATCCTTCTAACATTTCAACCCTTACATTTGGACTTTCTGCTGTCTATCAGTACTTATCATCTCTGCTCTTCCCTAACCCTTCTTTTTTTCCACCCCTTTGTCTCTCATTTTTCTTTGCTTTCTTTCTTCCTCGTTTTTTCCTTCTTTTCTAGAGGAAACACAGAAATTTAAATTATCAGTTCAAGTCCTTATTTGGTCTCAGTACTTTCCCACATGCTGTGTAAAATAAAACAGTATATAATATATCCCAATCAAAATCCTCATTCAATTTGGTGGCAGTGAGTTGGACTTAATTTTATTTGATTTGATTTTAGGGCTATGGTTACCATTTGATTTCAGCCTTTAAAGTCCTCTTCTTAATAATGCTCAGTGAATCCATAAGTAATTATCAAGGACAATCTGTGTTTTGGTGAAGAGGGCCAAAATAATTATAACAGTAATCTAAGATGCCAATTGCTAGGTAATTACTCAGGTACCACCTGATAATTAACGTGTGTTACTTGTATGATCAACCAGCTAACATTTCAATTAGAATCTGATATAGGTCACTTAATGTCCTTGAAAGCTAGAGCAAAATACAAAAACTCACCTACCCCGAAGAGTCTTTATTAATATTTAATTGATTAATCATACTGGACTTAACTCATAGGACTCCAGGTCATTTGGATGACAGGCATCTCAGCTGATTTCAATTAATTTAGCATTTTTTTAACCTTGAGTAAACACAGCAGAGAAGTAGAATGTAATCAGCATTATAAGAAATATGGTAAACTCAAGATTATCTTTTGCATTTATCATGCTGAAGCATTTTCCTCATATGGAAAGGTGGCAAGGAACTCCTACATAAAACTGAGTGGTCCCAATATAAATGGTGATCACAAGTTTGTGTGTCCTCTGGCCAGGATTTCTGGGAAGGTGGCATCATTTGATGGCATATAATTAAGTCTGCAAAAGTTTCTAAAAGGCAGCTTAATGTCACTCAACAAGACTAAGCTGAATTGGATTTGTCTGTCTAAACATGGGGCTTAAAATGAAAGTGCTAATCAAGCATGTTTTAGGTTAAGCACCTCTTTCTCCTGTTTATTTTTGTCTGTGGGGAAACAGAACTGCAAAAAGCAAAACCGAAGAACTGTTATTGCTTGATGAAATGTCGGGGGCCCTGAAGCTGCTCTCTTGTTTATCCAGTGTACTTATTTCCATTATAAGGGACTTATTTGGGAACAGTAGGTAGTGAGAATGGACAGCATGAAAAATAAACTTTAGCCCAAGGCGGTTGCACTGAACACAGAAGAAATGGATGTTTTGGGTTTGCTGGAACAGAAGTCTGAGAAGGATGGGACAGTCGACGTTTAGCTAGCTTTTCGGACTGTTGCCTTTGATCAAAGGGACAAGAAGAAATGCATCGTTAAGGTCAGAGAGGATTCTAAGGAAAATATGAGCCTAAGGTTATCATCCAGGCAATTCAGGCCAATTTTCCTCCTGAGTAATATAAATTAAAGCTGTTTAATTCTATTTCTCTCCCACCCCTCTTTTAAATAATATCTAGCATGGCAAGCAGAAGATAATAGTATCCATCGTGCTAAGCAGAAAAACAAGAAAATGGCATCAATAACCCAAATTATAAGACTATAGTTAAACCTGCCTGAATTTTAGACACAGAATCCTATATCAAGGAAGGTGATTCTGTACATTTTATGTAGCGTCAGTTTCCAGGCATGGGCTCTGGAGCTGGACCACAAGTTTCAAATTCCAGCTCTACCTCTTACCAACTCTGTGACCTCAGATAGATTATTGAACCTTATAGTTTGCTCACTTTAAAAATGTAGATGACAGTAATACCTATCTCACCTGTTACTGTGAGGAGTAAATCAGCTAATGTGTAGAAAGTTAATACATGAGATCCAGTTAAAACACGTGTTAGTAAAAGTGCTCAATGAATCTTAGCAGATGTTGTCGCCATCCTTGTTGTTACTGTTATTATTTCGTCATTGTCAAGGAGGGAGCAATTTCTACCTCTCTGAATGATGACATATATGAAATACCAATCTGAGTATCATCGAGCAAGAGCTTAATCTATGACATGCACTATATTTACTGACAAATGTATACATTTGTCCCTCCCCAAGTATGCACCTTTCTCATGGCTTGGTTTCCTCAGTCAAAGAAATCAATTCTCAGACATATTATGTACCATCTTATGGCCAGAAGTATATGTATGGCTGTTTATCTTTTCTAGTCCTTGTCACCTTTCTTGAAAGAATTTTTCCATAGAAACTTCCCAGATAAGGTCAGTTGATATCGTGATCTGGAGTCACCGTAAAATGCCTGGAAGCCATAAGACTGTATATTACAAGATATATGTAAGGAGCATTTTAAGTTGAGGTTGAAGGAGGAGGAAGAGCTGAATAAGGATTTCTGGTTCCTCCTCCCAGTAACTGTAACTTGGAGTATACACTACAATTCCCATTTATCTTCAAAAAGAGTTGCTGATGGACTGAAGAAGCAAATCAGAGCAAAGCAAGACAGAAGTGATCTATCCCTCTGTAGTTAAAAAAAAACAAAACAAACAAACAAACAAAAAAACGAAAACCGAAAACCGAAAACCAAAAAACATACAACAACCAAAACCCATGATAACTTCTCCAGTCCTCCAGTCTAGCTTAAAAATAGGCACCAAATAGCTGTGGAGACCCAGAACAGACTCCAGCTAAGTCCCTCTGGAATAAAAATGATGATGTTTGCATTAGTCTTGAATAAATCCAAGTTAAGAAGAGAGGGAGGATATAATGTTTATTAGTGAAAACAACGTAGTCAAAGCATAGAGGGTACAATGATGCCTTCCTTTATTCCATTGTGATCTTGGAGAACTTATTATATTTTTAATTGTGAAGGAAGGACACAGACCGATGTTCCTGAAGGAAGCCCTGCTGAATTAGACATCTGCCATTGTATCATATGAGCAACTTGGAAAACAATTTCACAAGCCCCACTCCTAAGGAGCATACGGTCTAACGTTGAGTATAAATAGGCAAAAAGGGAAGAACAAGAATGGGTTATGGGTGTTAAGAGAAAGAAAATACAGCATAACAAGAGAACCAAACCTAGCCTCCAAGTCAGGCAAAACCTTTCTGAAATAATTTACTTCAAGCCTTACTAAAAAGAAAAGTTAAGGAAAACCTTGGTCTCCTATGGATCAGCTTGGATGATATTTCTATGTACTTAGTCATACATTAGGCATTACTTATGAATGTCATGTCAGTATAAATAAGTCTACTTTTTTAAATTAGAGAAGTGAATTCCACCTGATAAATCCAGTTTGGGTGGGCAGAACTCTAAAAAGCATCCTTGGGGAGCTAAAAAACTAAAAGTGGACTTTACTAATGTGCTCATTGGAAGTAGCTGAAGAAGAAGTCTCTGAAATTTCTTCCAACATTAAAATTCTGCAGTTCCTTGATTAGTGCATAAAATGTGACAATCATTTATAGGTATTTATATATAATATTATAGGAAGTATATCTCTTCTCTTTATTTCTTGAAATCCTCTCACCATTAATACACATACAAATTCCTGCTAGTTGTAGGGAAGAGCCAACAATTGCTCACTTAAACAAATGCAGATGGTACAGCAGAAGGACTCAGCATCTCTCTCCAGAGTTGGGCTGTGTGATTTGAATCCAGGCTCAGACGCATTGTCATAAGGCCTCCAAGCCTCCATTTCCTGATCTATATGAAGGGAATGATGAACATATAGTGAACAATAGGAACATCCATGGAGAACTCTTATTCTATTAGGGCATATAGGCAGCCAGTATTATTCAATCTCCCTACCAGCTCTGAGCTGGGTGTCTCTGTCTCCTGAGCAGATAAGGAAATTGAAAGTCATAGGTTATTCAAATTCAGCGACTTGTCCAAAGTCACAAAGTACAGGACAAAGGATGCAGAATCACGCCTTCTGCATCCAAATGCATTAATGGCTCCCATCTCAGAAGAGTGGCTGTACCTATTACAGAGTTGTAATGGCATCTGATAAGATCAGGCATGCAGGAGCAGCCCCAGCATGGTTCTTGGTACGCGTTCCTCAATCTGTAGTGCTTTGGTACACGTTCCTCACTCTGTAGTGTAGTGCCAAGTTGGATGGAAAGAAGAAGAAACTCTTGACTTCCCTTGAAACATTAAAAATCCCAAAGTACTCTGCCACATGCCATGATAGAAGAATATGCCTTGATCTACTGGGAAGTGTATCCAAATAACTTTTTATTGATAAGAGCCAGAGTAGTAAAATTTGTGACTATCGTTCATTGTTTTAAAGGAAGCAGATTCAAGGTTATCTGTGTAATGACCTCTCTCTCCCTCATTTGCATTCAGAGATACTTTCTTGAGTAGTTGCAAAGGGTGGTGTTTGAGCTAATTTGGGAAATTGCAAATGAGTGCCACATATACAGACATCATCTGTCAGGTGTGTCTGATGGAGGAAAGGAATGCAGCACTACTGCTGTAAATGGTGGTGAGCGGGGTCCCCCTCTTAGTACTTTTTGCTACTTTTCTTTACTCTTTGGGATTAGTGCCCCCCCTTTTCATCTTTGCTGGGTTATGTGAACCCTCAGAAAAGCCATGGCTCGGGGCTGCTTACTCTGATCAAGCTACTGCCGCAGCCTGCTAGCGTGATGTCCTTGTCAAAGTTCAGCAAGATGGGCGCTCCCTGAAGACTCTTAAGCCTGGCACCCCTTGGCTTCCTGCAAGCCTGACCCGCAATGGCAGAAGCCTCTGAAAAAACACTGGGAGAGAGGGGCAGAAAGGGAGGAAAACAGAGTGTTATACAATATGCACCAGCTCAACTCCTTGAAATCCCGCTCACAGGTTTCTAGAACGAGATTGAAGTGACAAGGAGGAGGGTGTTCTGACATGTATCCAAGAGGCGCCTTGATGGTGACTGACAACTTGTTATGCAGAGGCTTAATTGAACCCGATCGCCTCATAAATGAAAGCCAAGTGCTCCAAGCCAAAGGGAAAGGAGGTGGCTGCTGGGCTTACTGTCTTCATTTCCCCAACAGTGGCCGACAAATTGCCATTTTATAGGGGCACCTCCTGCCAACTCGTTTTCTGGATTTTGCTGTTCCTGTAATTAATTCTTGACCCTGGAGCCTCTGGCATTTACTATGCAAGGTTCTCTGCAGAGGTATATTATGTTAAATAAAGCTATAAGGCCAGGGGCATTGACTGTACGTGCTTTAAGGGACTGTGCACAAAGAATAACCCGGGTCAGCAAGGCTTTCCAGCTCCCTGAACCAGAGTCTTTCGGCAGAGGGAGCTTTTTGAAATTAGAAGCCTACAGGAATGTATGGGAGTAATCCTTCCATCTCTAACAACAGCTACCCAGAATTTATTAAATAATTGCTGGAATTGTGTTACGCGCTTTACATAAATGATCTTTACGCCCCATCACTACACTGGAACTGAATCGTTTTCATGGGCATTTTAGAGATGAGGAAACTCAGACGTAGCAGAGATACCAAGGATATTTACCCAAGGATAGTGCACAGTGGGATGGGGTCTTGAACCCCTCTCTGTTTGAGCTCCAAAGCCGTGCAGTTTGTTCTATAACCAACTGACAACATTTATAAAGTTTTGCTCTGGGCAAAACTTTGGGCAAAAAGGATTCTGAGAAAAGGTGTTAACAAGGACTCAAAGATACCAATGATTGTGTCAACAATAACTGTAAGGGTAAGCTTGAAAGGATGAGTATAATGATAAGCACAGTGATGGTAGCCTTAGCTTTTGAGATAGCAACGCATGTTTGTTTCATTCTTCTTGAATTTCTCTTTGCTTTACCCCATTCTGGCAGAGAGTACCTCCTGTGCTTTTACCTAACGTGCTGAAAATAGAAATTTTTGCACCTTTCATTTTAAAAACCAAGAACCAGAGAGGGGAGATTTTAGACATAGACCAAAAAAATGTTTTGTCTTGTGGGGACAAGAAAATGCCCCACCATATTAAGAAAAGGAGAGAAAAGAGAAAGCAGAGAATCACTGGTTCAGGATAGTGTGATGGGGGTCCTGGAGATTGTGGGTTTGTCAGTGAGACCTCTGAGAGGCAATGAGCACTTAGGATATGTTGATGGTGGGCAAAGCAACAGCCTTGGAAAGAGTTCATACACTCAAGAGTGACATGGATGTTGCGGAGAGCAGACTAGTCATTGTACATGTCTCAGTGACAAATGAGTAACCAATGACCTGGCACCTGATTGGAGACCTCCCTGACTCACCTTAACTACTTGTTAGCAATCAAAATTTAGAGCCACAGTCCAACCACAGCAGAGGGTTGTGGATACAAAGTCAGCCTCAGCTATGCAAGTGAAATCTAGAAAATAAACTTACAAATAAATAAATAAATAAATAATATAATATAATAAAATAAACTTATAATAAACTTTTATAGAAAATAAACTTACTTATATTTTTGAGTAAAAAAAAGAAAAAATGGTGTATGTCTTGCACATCTGAGTATATAGACTCATAGTGCTTTAAAAATAGTCATAATCAGTGGCGCCTGGGTGGCTCAGTGGGTTAATCCACTGCCTTCGGCTCAAGTCATGATCTCGGGGTCCTGGGATCGAGTCCCGCGTCGGGCTCTCTGCTCAGCGGGGAGCCTGCTTCCTCTCTCTCTCTCTCTGCCTGCCTCTCCATCTACTTGTGATTTCTCTCTGTCAAATAAATAAATAAAAAAAAATCTTTAAAAAAAAAATAGTCATAATCACATTTTTATTACTGGTAACTTGTAAGTGTATCACCACCCCCTGAGCTCTGTATTAAGTACTTTATAAACATTCCCTCATTAACTTCCCACAAGTCCATAGAAATAGATGTTTTTATTAAACCCATTTTATGAATGAGAAATCTAAGCTTTAGTAAATTCCTTTGGTTTTACTGATGCCACACATAGTTATGGTGGCAACATTTGCTACTTTGCCATGGCCAAGTGATTTTCTTCCTTGGTTAATTCTTTCAATATGGACCATACCATCTTTACTGTACCATCATATTTTCCTTCCTTCCATTCTTCCTTCCTTCCTGTCTGTCTGCCTTTCTTTCTCTTCCCCCTCCCCCACCTCCTCCTCCCTCTTCTTCTTCTTCTTCTTCTTTGCCAATGGGTAATTTTTTTAAATTAACATATAATGTATTATCTGCCCCAGGAATACAGGTCTGTGAATCATCAGGCTTACACATGTCACAGCACTCACCATAGCACATACCCCCCCAATGTCCATCACCCCGCCATCCTATTCCTACCCCCCACCCCTCCAGTAACCCTCAATTTGTTTTGTGATTAAGAGTCTCTTATGATGGTAACGGCAAAATACATGTGAAGCTGTTTATCATGTGAACCTAGGGGGTATATAGTGAGATGGAGGTAAGCATCCTGAAAACATATCTAAGTGGAATACCAGAAAGGCAGAAGCATGATTATACTCTAGAGCAGTGGATCTAGAACCTATGTCACTGTCTATGATTTAATGACAGCAAAAGAAGGATTTTAATAATTTTCAGCCTAATTGTTGAAAGAAAGGAACCAAGATTATAAAATATGATGATATGACCAGGATAGATCAAATCATCTTCAGCAAGTAATTTCTCTCTCTCCCCCCCCCCATCTTTATGAAAGGAGTACATTTACTTGTCTATTGATCCACTGATGTTAGGCTTGGTTCTATGTCTTTGTTTACTTAATGGGATGTAATCGGGCATGCTGCAAGCTTGTGTAGTTGGTTTTTACTGCCTTGGTCTTCGGTGATTCTCCATGAGAAGAAATCCCCGCTCCTACATTCCAGGGTAGCCACTACCCCTGGAGCTGAGCCCAGAATGAACAAAAGCAGATTGAACCAATCTCTACTCTAGTCTCTACTCTACTCTAAGCCAACCCTGAATTAAATCTTCACCCTAAAAGTAACACCACCCAACATGACCTATACATATATGAGCAAGAAGTAAATACTTATTCTTGTATGCTACTGAGATTTTGTGGTTTGGTGTCACACAGCAAAAGGTAACCAAAGCAGTGATCAACACTAAAGACTGTCCAGATAATCATCTCTTCATTTTTAGTTTCTCTCTCAGGAATCAAAATTTGATAAAATCAGCCTGAAAGTTATGTTCCAATATGCTGGCATAGCTACTTATTTCTAGAGTGTGATGTACTTCATGAACTAGAAGGTAGAAGAAAAAAGTTTGACTTACCCAAAACTATATGGAAATTATATCTTCCTAAGTGAAATTCCAGAGAAAGAGAGCAAAGATATCCTCACTGAGCAATAATTGTAAGCATTAATTTCATCTAGTGGGTGGACATTTATAATAGGAAGAATTTGGAGAGAAATGTGGGGGAAAATGTTTAAGATAGCTAATGTGGGGGAAAATGTTTAAGATAGTTAAACTCCAGTTTCTTTGTCTAAAAAATGCAAATAATTATAATGTCTACTTTGCAGAATGTCTACTTTGCAGAATGTCTACTTTATTCATTCATTTTACAAATATTTATTAAGCATTAATATTTATTGATGCACTAGTCACTGTGATACATGTGGAAGGTACAATGGGGGGAATAAAAAAGAAAAAAAATGCTCATCTCATGGAGTATATGTCTGACAAGCTAGGCACTATTCATAAAACCAAATATTCATAATAATTAAATAAATGTATAATTAAAAACTTCAAAGTATTGTAAAATATTAAAAGAACATAAGCACATAGTGTAGTGCTAAGTTATTAATATTTTTTACATATTAATGGTCAAAAGATGGTGGTGGTAGTTAGAGCAGTGTGGCAGTTCTGATTGTCAGAGTGCAATTCTTGCATAGGTCCAAGGTCTCAAGAAGCTTGGGATTTCTCTCTCTCTCTCTCTCTCTCTTAGTTAGTTTTGCTATTGCTCTTGTTCTCTCACTGAATTTGCTTTAGGTAAACAGAATAGCACTGGCAGGTTTTTAACTGCTAGTAACTTAATGATGAACCACGTGGTCTTAGCTATCTGGGTATGTCTTTACTAAGACCTCACCAAGAGTTCCTATACTGAACACAGTATACAGCATCTATGTAAAAACTTCAAGCCTACCTTTTCATTTTGAGCTTAAGAATCAGTAAGGAAGGGGATCACTTCCTGTTGTCTACCATGTCTCTGACATTTCCTTGCTATTGGTGTTTATCGGAACCCAGTGGGCTCACACCAGATGCCTCAATAATCTCATGTAATATGGATTATACTCAACTATTGTAGGTCTTATAAAGTAATATATTATACTATAGGAGCACTGAGAAGAAGCAGAAGAATGCCTACGTTTCAAGATACTGTTTTTATTCCTTCTTTTTGTACATAGGTCACTGTCTTTGGTTAAGTCACTTAGTATTGTTGGGGTTTTATTTTTCTCATCTATAAAATAATGAGGTTTAAGTCTAGATGAACAGTTAGGTCCCTCCTCTCTCCAACACCCCATTATTGTATGACTCTGTTTCAATGACCTCTAAACTGGCCATATACGTACCAGAGACACATATTTTAGAAAATATTTAAGATACGCAGAAGCCTAAAGAGTCACACACAGTGTTTTCCTAATGTATTTTTGCCATGAAAGCCTTGATTTGCATGATGACTTTGCTCTTGAAATTTCCCAAGGGGAAGAACTTAGAGTTAACCTGCTATTTTAAGTTTAAGACTATATATACATCCATTATAGAAAGTATATTTCTGTGGCAGCTGAACTTCTAAGTCTAAAAATCAATGAGGCAAAGCTGCTTTTATTGAGTTATTCCAATAATACCTATTTGCTTTTAAAAGGGCCTTTGTCTAATGATAGAATTGTATAGCTGAGAAGAGTAATAGATTTCCATCAGATTTAAACCATTATTTCACAAATGGGAGCATTCTTATCTCCTTTTATCCTGTGCCAGCTTGTATTTGGTTTAACTTGAAATTGTCTTACTATATTACTGTCACTGTTATTACAGGATGAAGGGAATGAGCATTTATTGACCACATACTATGTTAAATACTGTGATGGACAGTTGCATGTCATCACATTTGTACCTCACGATTTCAAACCACAGTAGATATTAATATCACCACTTATAGATGAGGGAATTGAGATTCAAAGTTCATGTAAGCTGAACAAGCAAACCTACTTTGTTGATAGCAGAGCCAGGGTTTGAAGCCATCCATGTTTATTTTATCTATTTATTTGATCTCCAAAACCCATGTATATATACATGGGATACACACACACACACACACACACACACACACACACGTATTCCAGAGGGAATATATGTATATATTGCCTCTGGAGAGAAGAGCTTTTAGCTTTGTTCAAATTTTCAATGGGGTTCATTACCTGCACAATATTCAAGACTCTTAAATGCTCATTCATATTATTAAAATTATTAATATCATTATTAACAATCTACCTTATTGAAAAAATAATTTGAGAGAAATTTACTACATACATCAGTTAGGCTAGACTGGATGGATGGTGCCTCTCATATCCCAGTAACTTAAAATAACAAAGGTTCATTTCATACTCAAGCTCCATGACCATGTGAGGAATGTGATGGCTTCTGGGTGGCCTGTCTCCAGTGAGCCAGAGTGATTGAGTCTGCTATCTGGGCTATCACAGGTCAGGAAGACAGAGAACATGGAGAATCACTTAAGTGGCTCCCATATGAAGCCATAACCTCTGTTCATGTTTGATTAGCCAGCATTAGTAACATGACCACACCTCACTGGGGTTGGGGGGGGTGGGGGGCTGGGCCATAGTGTTTCTGGATGCCCAAACTAGAACAGTAATGTGTGCCCCACTAGAGTTCCTACATCTAAATAAAATAAGATATAAAGAAGGAAAGAAAAAAAGGATAAAGGGAAATTAAAGAAAGAAGAAAGGGATATGTATAACAAGCTTCTCTACAGTTTTTAACATTGACAAGAATATTTGACTGAGATTCCTTGCAGCTAAAAAAGCCCAAGTGAGCTGATCTACTTTAAAGACAACTGAAGTTCCTCTCCTAAATGTCACATGACTGAAAGGACTCAAATACTCCATTAGAAGGAAAATTGATCTGGAACCTGGGTGTTCCCCCTCCCAGATTAGGCCTCTCTCTACTCAGCGTGGGAGCCTCCCCATAGCTGCATGGGATTGCATGGGAGAGAGTTTCAAAACTGGGCCTCTAGATACAGGCATAGCCGCTATGCTCAGTTTTGTATTTATCATATCTCCCTCACTTTACTTGCCCTGCGACCTGGGCAGGGCAATTTTACAAATTTTACAATTTTACGAATCCCAGTTTCCTTATTGGCTGAAATTAGGATAATGATACAACCTCCCACGTAGAGTTGTTCTTCGGATTCAAAATGATAAGGCATGTAAAATGCTTAGCACAAATTCTGGCATAGAGTAACTGCTCAACCAGGTATAGCTGCTATATTTTATTCTTACCATTATCATCATATTTACCCTTATAAAATAGCAGGTGTTTGAAAGCGATCAGTTTGCAAGCTCTCTGCACCTCATATAGATTGACTCTCTCACACACAAACACGCACTCCTCACTGCCTGGATTGTATTTTTATTTATTTATTTATTTATTTTGAGATAGTGAAGATCTACCTTTAAGTGACTTTCTATCTGGACAGAGACAGCAGAGCAACCCAAAGCATTTGCTTCAGCACTTCTCACGGATAAGCGAGCAACATGAATGTGAGCATTAACCTTTCTGTTTCTCAAGTCGACATCTATTACTAGCTTCAGTTTCTTTCAGAGAAAACACAGGTTTGCACCCACATGCTCACAAGAGGACTTGTACACACATACACACACACACACACACACACACTCACACTCACATATACACACATACACACAGCACTGAGGTCAGAAAAAAGGTCCCAAATCCTTAAGTCCACTCAGCTGCACAGTGGGACAGCCATGACTTTGCTTTAAACATCTCTAGAGCAGCTAATGGGTGCTGTCAATTTTTGCTGCCACCCAGTAGGTTAGACAGATTTTCCATTTTTTGTGCCTTATTCTTGGCTGTGTGTGTGTGTGTGTGTGTGTGTGTGTGTGCACACACGCACATGTGTGTGAATGTTAAATGAAGACTGCTGGAAAGGAAACAAAGTGTTCCTGTATTTCACATAAAAATGGAAGGTCAGACTTTTCTTTAACAGCAGTTTAATCACTTTCCCAGTGAAAAATGTAATTGGACATACAAAGCGAACTTTAAAAGTTGTCTTTGCCAAATACCATTTGGTAGGTACAAGATGAAGACAGGTTGTCTTTCCCCCCCTCCCGCTTTACCTCCCTCCATTCTTTTGTTCATTTTAGGAAAATAGGACAAAAGATTTAGGCTGGTCCTCCTCAGTGTTTCCAAGTCCTCTGTAATATTGCATCTGCCTGCTTTTTAAAATTATTACCCATTTCTCCTCGGGAAGTTGCCCCTCTTTCCACCCTGAGCTACTTCTTATTTCTTTGTTTTGTTAATGTCTCCTCTTTGGGTACCACTCGGACCTTTGACCCTCTCAAGTGGGGGCGGGGGGGAGGGGCTGCACAAATAGTCAAATAGTCACTCAGCACCTACAAGCAGATTTCTAAAAATAGGACAAATGAGTTATTTTCTCTTCTCCAGAGCATATACTTGCAGGAAAGATCACATCCGTTCACTGCAAACTCCATACTTTTTCATAGAAAGTACTTAATAATTGTTAGAGGATTTAAAATAACCACCCTAAAGAGTTCAACAGGGAAATAGAGTTCCAAAATGGGGCCTCTAATTTGTGCCTGAAGTTTAGGGAGCACCATTCTGGCACCTTCTGTAAAAGGTGAGAGAGGAGGAGTCATTTGGGCCAAGAATAGTCACCAAAGCTACTCCAAACTGCCCTAAACCCACCACCTCAGTGGTCTCTTTCCTAAGTTCGGCCTCCTCAGGGTGGGTTCCACTGCTGGTGTGTGTAGCCTGGGCTTGAGGGCTGAGGGGTGCCATGGGACTGCTGTTTGCAGGAGGCATGGCTGGGCCTTGGATGTGCAGACCGTGGTGTTCACAGACATATACGCGAGGCCCTTCCCGCCACAAATCGGAACCACAGATAAGAAGAAAAGGAGCCTGAAGCTCCAGAAGTCAGTCATTTTGGTACTTGGCATGTTGTGGCAAAAGTGTGTTTGTCAAGGTAGAGACAACATGGTTTATTTAAATTTGTTCAGCTTAGACCTTTGTGCCTCTTCTTTCGTATTCTTGCCCTCCTGCACGTGGTAGGCCTGGGAGGGATCAAATGCCCTACTCTCCAAAGGGCCTCTCTTGATCTTCTCAGCCACCTCGGGACTCCCATTTCTCTGGCTGTAGGCCTAGCCCACTCCATGTGCCGCCTATAGTTGTGAAAAGGGGATGCTTATGGACAGACATTCCCCTACCAGTTGATCAAGTTTTAAAGCAAGCTGCACATGCCAGATTCATCTTTGTATCTTCACAGCACTCACGACAGTGTGTCTTACAAATTATAGATAATAAATATGCATTGAATTACGGAAAAATAAATGTCTCAGGAAAAAAAGTGTCAATTTCCCTTTTCTAGAATATACGAGGCCCATGATAATTGCTCTCCTCCAGGCCATTAGGTTACAACAAATACGTTCAGGTTAACACAATAAAGATTCAAGAAAAGACCCAAGATCTAAAGGAGATAGAATAGGACTGGGACCCCTAGGCACTAAAACTGAGGGTTTAAGAATGGGAGTGGGTTTTCTGTAGGGCTCGATGTCTGCTCTGCTTGCTGCTGCTGCTGCTGGTCCAGAGACTGGTCCCCCTGCTCACCAGTTGTCTGCTCCATGTATCATAATGCAGTCCTTGGTTTTTTGGTTTGCCCCTGCCAGTCAGCATTCAACCAGAGAAATAGAACCTCTAAGACATACATATGGAGAGATGTATTGCATGGAACTGGCTGATGTGGTTGTGGGTGCTGGGTAGGCAAGTCAGAAATCTCTAGAGCAGGCCATCCAGAAGGGCAGGCTGAGGCTACAGACCACAGTGGGCCTTTCTTCTCCTTTGGGGAGCCTCAGTGGGGCTCTGAAGGCCTTTCAACTGACTTAATCAGGCCCACCCACATCACCCAGGATAATCTCCCTTATTTAAAGTCCACTGATTTGGGACTTGAATCATATCTTCTAAATACCTTTATAGTACTAAGTGGATCAACTTGATTAATTTTGCCTGTAGTTTAGCCAAATTGATAGGTAAAGAAGACCACTACACTGCCTCGGGCCCTTAACTGGCCAGACAGTTTGCTTAGTTTCCCACATCTAGATAGTCCCATTCTTATAGCTAAAGTAATCAAAAGAAGGAATTCTATTAATTTCTAGAAATTAATGGTGTCATAGCAGTGACATGAAAAAGGTCAAGAAAACAGAGTATTTGATCTACTCCTTTCAGATTCTGTCATGGAAGCATTCTTTAGAAGAAGCACTATGTATGGATTAGCTAGAAGCCTGCCTCTAGAATGCTTGCCTTTCCTTGGCTTTTTCCCTAACACCATGGAAGACAGGGGCCGGACAATGGGAGGCAAGGTATAGTCACAGTTTCTGTCTTTTACAGTGAACATCTTTACCCAAAGAGGAATTTTATATTGATGAAATAAATTTGAACCATACCCCAAAAATACATTCATGAGAAGAATTAAACATAAAGGCAAACTAGTAAAATGTAGCATGGTCATAAAACTCCTAATTTGTTTCATATGTAATAATAATAACAACAACAACAGTAATAAAACATGTGAGTGAATCCTGGGCTATATTTTTCCCCATGTGTCACTAACACAGCTTAAATTTGTCAGGTTTTTTGTTTTGTTTTGTTTTGTTTGTTTGTTTTTTGTTTTTTTCATTCAGAATTACATTTATTTGCAGGGTGAATACCAACTTGGCTTCATAATGCTGCAAATATGTAACTTTGTTGGAGATGATAAAATTTTACTCAGTTAACAATGGCAGCGCTTTCTCTCCGTATATCCAATTAAGTTTTCATCCTAAAGCAAAGTCTTATAGATCACAGTGGAAACAAACAGTTGTCATGGGCTGTGGCTGAACTGAATGCTAATCATGGCTGGCTTCCTCCTCCATGAAATGTTGCCTTACAGTGGCATTCAGAATAGTATAAATGAGCCATAAATTGCATTTTCATTCTCTAGGCTCCATTTTGCAAATTCTGTAAATGAGTCATGCATCTATTTCGTTGGCTTTTGATGCCACAGACTGCTGTGTCCTGTGGTTTTAGATACTCAATATCTCTTGCTGATAAGCCTCTGTGTCCTAAGTGTAAGACAGAAAGGACAGAGGTACAGAGGAGAGATTCTAAAACATTCAAAGAGGATCCATAAGAGAAAATATTTAAGGAGTAGCCATTCATTTACAGTCTCATTTGTAAAGAACCCCTATTTTATAAAAGGTACTGTGTTAGGTACTCTGAGTCCTATTTATAAAAGACAGCTCAAGTTCTAAAAACTCACTATCCAGTCTTAGGTGAAGACACATACAGAGAGTATCACAATATCATTTTAAGCAGCAGTAGGCATAGAAAATGCATGCAATATGTTATGGGTGTCCTCTGGAGGACCAGACTGCATCCAGTGGAGAGGAAACATGTCATCGTGAAGGAATTTTGAAGGACACTGAAGATGGGCTTGCCAAAGCAGTGCAGAGCTAGGGAACAGCATGGGCGATGGCAAAATGTGAGAAAGCAGATGCTTTTGGGCACAAGAAGTCAGCCTGTGGGATTGCAGCGGAGGGCACAACAAAGCAATATAATATGCAGGGCCCAGACTGTGACAGATCCTGGGTTCTAGGATTATGCTTGTTTTCATTTCCAAGGAATGCAACAGATAATCCATGAACAAATATGATAAAGATTTTACAGCAGAAATACATCCAGTAGGAGACTTTCCTCGTAACACATCATTTTCCATCCTTGTATGGTCCATGGACCTCTGCCAGTTCTTGTTTGCTACTGGAGATAGGTGCAGAAAATGAAATGAAATATTTAAGATTTTTTTTAAAAAGACAATTTGCTGTGAAGTATATGATTTTGTATTTTCTAATACATAATGGATTGAAAAAGGATTGATTCTTCACCAGAGATAATCTGACAAAGACCCCAGTGCTTTCCCTGCAGAGTATTTAGCCTGCAGACATACTTACTTTACAATTGCAGTCAGAATTTTGTGTCTGTTTTTCTCTTGTTCCTAATTTTCATCATCTCACTGAACATTTTCCTTAACTGCATTTTGAGCTTGACATTTTGATATTGCATCTTAATCATGACCTGTTAAAAGGGAAACTGAGCACAGAAATTCGCTCCTGTAATCTGGAGCAGGGGTTGAAAAACTATGGCCTATAGACCCAATCTGGCTCTCTATTTTATAAATGAAATTTTATTTGAACAAAGCCATGCCCATTCGTTTCCCTTTTATTTGTAAGTGTTTCTGTGCTATCACAGCATAGATGAGTAGATGCTACAAAGACTGTGTAGCCTTCTAATCCTGAAATATTTACTAACCGGTCCTTTAAAGTAAAAGTTTCTATGGAGAGTGGTTGAGTCTTGGAATGGAAATTATTCATCAGGTACTCCAAATTCTTATTTTCCTGAAGGACTAGCCAGGAAGAAGTTTGGGACTGTGCTGAGCTGCAGGAAGGCATTGAGTAAGTAGAAGGCTCCCAAATCACAGATTTGCACACATACCTAGGGCAGGTGTGAAGAGAAGCTCAGAGGGCAGTAAGTAATCTCTGA
Source organism: Mustela nigripes (assembly GCF_022355385.1). NCBI lineage: Eukaryota > Metazoa > Chordata > Mammalia > Carnivora > Mustelidae > Mustela > Mustela nigripes. The sequence goes on along the minus strand of NW_026739562.1, from coordinate 4,441,757 downwards.
TACTAATTCTTCAGTTTAACACAGATAAGGATGTGAGCTAATGAAATCTGATGGGACAGACATCACTCCTGTTACTGATTTTAAATGATCGTGTCAGGTATATATCCTAGAGATGATAATACCCACATCAATACACAGGCGAAGCTGGAGGTCTTTCAGTTAAGAATTTCTTTGGAAATGTGTTTTAGTTTTTGCTTAGGTTTCTAAAAGCATCAGGACAATCTAGAAGATTGTGGTCTGAAAGTAGTAGGTTCTTGTATTTGCATATCTGGAATTATATAAGAAGGAAAAGATGTTAAGTAAAACCTTTTTTTTTTTCTTCTCTCGGTATTTCTTGCTATATATTTGTGTAGTGGTTATCATTGTGAAACACATCCACTTGCAATATAATTTACTCCATGGCACACATTTCTGTACTCAGCTATATTCTCAGAAGCAAAATCACTCTGGATCTAAGAATAAAAGGAAGAGAACTAACTCTCTGCTTAAATCCTTTGTAAAACAAGGAAGGATGTGTTGTTAATCTGTAAGATAAACTGAAGTTGTAGCTGGTATTACCCCCGCGTTACGAATAAAGACTCTGAGACTACAGAAGCTACATAACTTTGCCAATGTCACATAGGGAGGAAGTGAGGGAAACGTATTTAAATCTGATATATGTTCTTCCCACTCTCCTAGATAAAGTTTGATAAAAATAAATACCATGTCAGAATACAAATTCATGTGGAAGAAAAGGAAAATGAGCAAGAGTGGGGTCCATAGAGGTTAAAAATTCCTCTGCTCGATATAGACAAGATAAGGTAGGAAAAGAATGGAAGAAAGCTGATTATATACATGTGAGGAAAAGACAAGAGTAAAAAGAGTGATGCTGGGTAGAGACAAGGGTTAGAGGAATGTTGAATATATTTTGAATAATAAAATAGTTTCCAAATTTTCAAGTCTCTGCATACACATATATTTATGAATATATTTATGAATACGTATTATGAACAATGAAACAGAACATCCGCGGCCCACACCTAGAAGAATGCAGGGGGGTGGAATTAGCCCTGTGGCTCACTAGGATCTGCTGGCATGTCTAAATGCTGTGTGGCTCATAAATCCAGCTGCTGGTGAACAATGTTTGCAAATCACTAATAAGCTGGAAATGTATACTTATGCGTCAGAACCTAGACTATTCAAAGTCATTGCAAGGGTATATTTTATTTATGTAACTTTTAGGAAAATTAATCTTTTTCTTTATTCAGTTGTCTTGGGGAAAGGATTCTGTCTCCTCTTCCCCAGCCCCAGATCTTCTTTTCACACAAGTCTTTAATAATACCTTGACACCCACTTCTGTAGGTGAGTAAAACAGCAGAAATTTGTGTAATGACTCTACAGCTCATGATTTTTAGAGAAGTTTTTAACTCAGAATACCATTAAAAACTGGATCTTGTTTCCTTATTTGTTTCTGTATTGTATTAACAGTTGCTTCTTGTGATCCTAAGGCCAATTTCAATATTAAAAGAAACTGCCATGTTCAGAGATGAGTCATCAAGGAACCAATGTGCCCTTGACCACATTCCTAGGTACTAATGGAATTCAGATACTCGCACAGTATCCCATTGGAATTTGAAACAGTAAGAAATTATGAAGCCATGGAGGCCTGCAAATCATAGAAATCACTTCTAGTCCACCTGCATAGTCCTCAGCCCTACAACACAAACATGATTAAAACCAAGGTTCTTTGTTGTTTGTTTGTTCGTTTGTTTTTCTGAATGAAATCCCCCACTATTTGTGTTCCTTTGTCCTGGAGGAAGAAACTCCCATCCACTCGGTTTCTGAAGCTAGACACCTGCGTTTCATCCTTGCCGTCCCCATTCCTCCCCATCAACACCTAGTTGTTTGTTTATATGTTTTAACCAATTCCAAGTGATGCTACCTTAGCACATCTATATCTGTCTATTTCCAATGCCTTGGCCTTGCGTGGGTGGCCAGTTTCCCAGGGGTTGCTGCAATTGCCTCAAACTGGTCTCCCTACTTCCATTGTTGTCTCTTTCCAATCCATTCTTCATCCAGCAACCAGAGTACATGTCCCCTCAATATTAGACAATGGCATTTATTTAAAAGTCACTGTTGGCAATTTTTCTGTGAAGCAAATCCTGACTCAGGAACTTGGTCTAGAATGCTCAGCCATCTGACCATCTCTTCTGCTTTATCTCTCAGCATGCCCATTTCTTTTCTCTATTACCTGAGCAACTTCATATGGTTCACCGAAAGCACAACCTCATTTATTTCCAATCCTTTACTTATATTCCTTCTGCCCAGAACACAATTCCCCTCTTCTCCAAAGACTCACATACATGTATCTTTGAGGATCCAGCTCAAAATTTAATTAATTGAGAAGGATTTTTCAGAAAGAAATCCCCACACAGCCCCTGTCACACACAGATATACACCCACATGCCTCATACTTCTATTTGCTTAGGTATATCTCTGTATATATCCCTCAAAGCAATTGGCATTTATGTTAGTTTCCTCTTGCTACTCTAACAAACCACTGCAACATGCACTGGCTAAAACAGCAGACATTTATTATCCTACATTTCTGGAGGATAAGATTCTCACATGGCTCTCATTGGACTAAAATCAAGGAGTCAACAGGGTTATATTCCTTCTGGAGGTTCTAGGGGAGAATCCATTTCCTTGCCCTTTCCAGCTTCTAGAGACTGCCCTCATTCCTCAGCCTTCCTCCATCTTCAGAGCCAATGAGAGCAGGTCCAATCCTTCTCACTTCTTCTTACTCTTGTCTTTTCCTCTTCTGACTCTCTGTTCCATATTTAAAGATCCTTATGATTATATGTAGGCCCACCTGGACAATCTAATTCCTATTGTGAGGTCAGCTAATTAGCAACCTAATTCCAACTACCACCTAAATTCTCCTTTTCCGTGGAAGATAAATATTCCCACATTTGGGGGATTAGGAAGGGAACTTTTATTGGTGGAGAGGAGATTATTCTTCCTACCACAATGATTGTGTTTACTTATCTGTGAACACTGTCCCCCACACAGATCATATAAGTGTAAGTTTTGGGAAGAAAAGATAGTGTTTGTCTTCTTATCAATGCTTCAGTGCTTAGCAAAATATCAGGTATGTAGTAGGTCAGTACGGGCCATTTTGGTTCTGTACCAATTATTTTGATGAAAGATATCACTTACTTTGTATGAAAGAAAGAAGTGTATATGGGTCCCTTTAACAATGTTGTGCTCCTGGCTGTTGGAAATATTAAAGTGTTCAGCTCTAGAGGAAGCAGGGCAGAGATCTCAGTGGTAAGATAACTGTGACTTCTCTACAAAATCCTCTCCAGTTGGATGAAAAGGAATAGTTCTCTTTTCCTTTGTTAAAATAGAGATGTTGATGATTAGGGTACAGCATTATTCTGTGAAGTTGAGAGGAGACACAATCTGACCAGGGCCCCTTGTCAGTGTTGGATCTTTACCTGAGTTATGACATCTTAAGATTTCTTTCTAGTACCTATTAATGAAAGTTTTGAGATTCTGATACGGTGTGATGAAATAAAACAGTGACCTATATTTCACAAATAGCTGATTTTTGTCTACTGTCATATATTGGATGGAGCCTCAACTTTGGCACTGTTAATATTTTGAACTAGATAATTTTTTATTAGAGGGGAACTATTCTGTGCATCATAGAATGTTCATCAACATCCTTGGCTTTTATCCATTAGATGCCAATAACATCCTCTTCAGTTGTGACAGCAAGTAATATCTCCAGATATTGTCAAATGTTCCCAGGAGGTGGGAAGCAAAATCACCACCAGTAGAGAAATACTGATTTAATGGGCTAGATCATATTTAAGACAGTTATGTCATTTTCCCCTTGCAGGCTCTTCCATAATATATAAGGGAGGAGAAGCTTTGAGACTCGTGTGTGTGTGTGTGTGTGTGTGTGTGTGTGTGTGTGTGTGTGTTTAAATTGTGATGTGGGGTGATGAAATTCCTGAGCCTCTACTTGAGGGTACTTTGGCTGATCGCAATGAACATCCAGACTGGAGAATTCTGCCTCTATTCCTTTTTTTTTTTTTTTAACTCTTTTTCAAGAATAAAAATTCCTTTATTTCTTACTAACATTTCTCAGCTCTTATAACCATTATTTGCCTATACTTACTACCTCATGGAAGCTATTATGACGGATTTATAGATGGAGCTCTTCTCCTCTTCTGTTCCCTTTTATACCTCTCAGTGTGAGGGAATTTTGATGGCTGCTCACATGAACACATTTATGTGTGTGTGTTATGTAAAATAACAGCTGCTTTCAAAAGCTGACCCAGAAAAGCTGGTCCTGGTCTGCACGGCTCCTCCTTATCCACATACTACGCTCCCTATACTTATAGGAGAAACAGGTGATTGATTCTGTACCATGTTATTTGCTTATGATGATCATCTAATGAGCAACACAACTGACCAGTAATTGGTCTTTTTGGCTTTTCTAGAGTGCTGCATGGAGTGTAACCATCGGAGAGCATCTCTTCCTGTTTCCAGTGCAAACTGCTTTTAATTTTTTTGGTTGCCTGATAAGCCAGTGAGAGAGAAGTGTTTTAAGTATATAATCCTAGAGCCCATTATTACAAGTGATTTTATTTTCTTATCTGTGAGCATCCATTTCCCCATCCATTGTCCCCTTTAATCAATAATTTATAATTCCATAATGAAGAAAAATCAAGACGATTTTCATTTGTTCCTTTGTTTGGATCTGCTCTCATTTCTTTGCAAGATAAGCTTGCTGGCTTGGCCTTTGATGTTATAATTTCTGCGAACTGCAAAGGAACTTTGACCTCATCTCACCCCCAATATTGTTCTCGTGTTGAACTTGGCAATTTATTTCTTTGGCAATAGTTTTTGGGAAATTAGTCAAATCTGGATGGTCTGTCTTGACTTAATATCAATTTTGTTATTTGTGTAATCAATGGGAGTAAGAAAAGAGCATAGACCAATTATTGGTAGAAACAGAGGTGAGAGTTTTGGAGAGTACTGGAGATCATCATTCCCTACTTAGCAGTTTATCCCAGCGAGTTCCAAGTATTGTGTTACCTCTCATTATGCTAAATTAACTATATGTGAATACGTAGACCTGTGGTTCTTATAGGTACAGTGGAGTAGCAACCATGTACTTTTAATGGATGGGTGTTGTTTACATATGAGAATTATATCTGACTACCCCTACTAGAAAACAGAAAAATTCTCCCTAAAAGTAGGTAATGTGTCTTTTTGCATTATTTTATATTCAATGTATAGAGTTCTTAGCAAGTATATAATAAATGATTGAGTTAATGAGTGAACAAATGAGTGATAAGAGAAAAAGATACAACAGTTATTCCTCTTTATTCTCTTTAAATTGCGGTTACGTTTTGTAAGTCCCCTGCTAGGAGGGTTGTCCATCAAAGTCCCATTTCAGATATGCAGTGCACCCACAAGGCTTAATTGGTTTTCACAGTAGTCTCAGTACTGCAGGGATCTGCACTGTGTTTGACATCCTGGGCCTGTAGGCATAAAAGGCTGTTTGGAAAGTGGAAAGTGTATAGGCTTTTGCATCCTTTGATATTAGTCTGCATCCCACATTTACTTCTTACTAGCTTCAGGACTTTAGACTCCCTGACCCTCCATTGCTTCCTGAAAATACAGAGAACTAGCACAACCTGTGGATTCCTTCTTCCAAACAAGCTCAGAGAAACAACAGATCAGGGAAGAAGGTTTGGATCTAAGGGTTTTTGTGCAAAGTCCCTGGGGATGTCAACAACTTGAATGAATTAATGTGTGGCAAATGACAACCTCGCAGGATTAATGGTGGGATACCAAGAGCAGAGAGGTTGTGGAGAGTGTTGAATGTCTTTTTTGCCTGCTCACCACCTGAGGATTTCTGACTGCCCCGATACCCCGGAAAGTCCGTGGTCAGTAGCAATTGCTTGGGCTACTTGGTGTCCATGATGCTAAAGCCCAGCTCAACCCGATGGGTATACACGAATGGTTTTACCCCCTCCAAACTCCTTCCCCTTCCAAACCCCCAGCCATGGTATATTACAATCTGAAGGGACTATTTCCTCCTTCAGCTAGCTTGATGTTCAAAGGGTTTAAAGGAGATTCCCTGATCATATATTTTTCTAGTGGAAAGGCAGCAAAGCAGGATGGACAAAATCTCTGAGATAAACCCCCCTCACCTCCTTAAATCTGCAAGAAGAACACAGACTACTAAGGCCTTGGCTTCAGCTACTTCTCTATACCCAATACACCCATATTTTTCAGAGACCTTCAACAAAATAACCAGATGCTTGAGAAATACAACCATTAAAAGAAAACATTAGACAAAGCAATACTTATTACATAAATTTGAAAAAAAGAAACCAATGATTTAAATGAGTTGAAAAGCATATGCAGGGACATAAGGGAGAATCTTCATAAGTTAAGCAAAACAATGGACAAATTAGTCAAAAAGTGTAGTAGTTATTGTCACAGCCAAGAGGATTCTAAAAGACCTGATGATGACCTGTAATAAGGTATTCTGGATGGGATCTTGCAACAGAAAAAGGAAATCAGGTAAAAACCAAGGGGATCAAATAAAGAATGGACTTCATTTAATAATAATGTGTCAATATTGGCTCACTAATTTTGACTAGCATTCTATCTTAGTGTAAGATGTTAGTGATAGGGGAAACTGGACATGAAGTACCTGAAAACTCTATATACTATATTTGTGACAATTCTATAAATCTTAATCTACTCTAAACTTTTTTATTTACTTACTTATTTTCTTAAATAAGTAAACTTATATAAGTTTAACTTATTTATTTACTTATTTTTTTAAAAAGTAAGGACTTAAGGTTTTAGTTCCAACACACAAGGAACTCAGAACCATCCATCCTAACAGTAAATAAAAAGCTAATAAACTGAAAAGCCAAGAACTCTTCTTAGATCCTTCAGAAAAATGAGATTACATGACAAACCACTGGCTCTAAAATTGGAGAGATAAAGAGAAAAATACAGATAATCACAATTTACCAGAGCAGAAACTCAAGAACAAATGTCCATGTGAGAACCAGTGGGAGGAGAGGAAAACATCAACTGTAGGTAACACATTGCTTGAGGCTCAGTATGGACAAGTCTGGGCCTCCACACTTTTGCACATTTTATCTCCAGGAGCTTGATCAGATTATTATAGCAAATATTGGAGAAAAATCCCCTTGTGCTTTTTTCACGGAGAAGGGGAAAGTAACCATTTATAAATGTACCAGATCATTCTGTGTTTGTTTGTTTTTTAAGGCTTGGCCTCAGAGGAAATGATTTTATCATAGTCTAAACTATTGGAGTTTTATCAGAGCCTAACTGATCTGGGGGAAGGGAAATATCCAACTCCAGCCCCACTCCAGCTATCGTGGCCCATTGAAGGAAGAGAGGGGCTGAAGAGTTCTTGTCAAGGGCAGAGTCATTAAAAAACTAAGACCTAACTAGAGGACTGTCGAATGCATCCCTTTGCCCTATTCCATACCTCCACATTACTAAGTGCCTATTTACAGCCGTTCTTTAACCCAATATGTAATACCAAGCTATCAAGAAAGTATTACGAAGCATACAAAAGCCAAAATCACAGTTTGGAGAGACAAAACAAGCCTAAGAACCAGACACAGATATGGCAGGGAAGTTGGAATTATCAGACCATTCATTTAAAATAGCTATGATTAATATACTGAGGACTCTAATGGGTATATAGACAGCATGTAAATAAAGATGGGCAATGTAAGCAGAGAGGTCAAAATTCTAAGAATAAAAATTGCTGGAGATAAAAAACACTGAAACAGACATGAAGAATACCTGTAACAATCTTATTAAACTAGAAGTGACTGAGAAAAGAATCTCTGAGCTTGAGGTAAGTCAATAGAAACTTCTAGAAAAAAAATAGCAAAGATTAAAAAGGAACAGAATGTCCCAGGAATGTGGGGCATTAATGTAATGGGAATACTAGAGGAAAAGAAAAATAAGTGAATAGAAGAACTCTTTGAAATAATAATTATTGAGAATTTTCCCAAATTAATGTTAAACTATAGAACCAGGAAGTTCAGAGAATACCAAGCAGGGTAAGTGCCACCCCCAAAAAACTACACCCAGACATATCATATACAAACTACAGTAAATAAAAGATAAATATCCTGAAAGAAACTAGAGGAAAATACACGTTACCTATAGACAAAGGGAAAAATTATTTCTGACCTCTGCTCAAGAATTTATGTAAGCAGGGAGAGTGGAATGAAATATTTAAAATGTTGAGAAAAAAAAATCCAACAACCTAGAACTCTGTCTCCTATGAGATAATCCTTACAAAATAAAGGCGAAATAAAGACTTTCTCAGAGAAACAAAAATTGAGGAACTTTTTTTGCCAGTAGACATTCCCTGTAAGAAATGTTAAAAGAAGTTCTTCAGAGAGAAGGAAAGTGATATATAGGTTAGAAACTCAAATATACATTTTTTAAAAAGAGCATCAGAGAATAAACAAGTAAAAGTAAAACAAAAAATCTTTTATTTTTCTTAATCTAACAAAATAGTTCAAAATAATACCAATGGTATGTTTGATTATTTTACACACATTAATATACATATATACCTGCATATATATATATATTTATATATTTGTGTGCATATGCCTAAGTATGTTTATTTTTTAGTGAAATTAATTATAATAATAATAGAAGGCAAAGAAGGGAGAAATTTAGATTATTATATTATTAAAAGATATTTACACTACTTGCAAAGTGATATGTTATGTGAAATTGAATTTGGATTAATTGTAAATGTATATTGCAAGTTTTAGGGCAACCACTAAATAAAGAAGAAGCATACTGACATACTAGTAAAGGGAAGAAAATGCACTCATATAAATGCTCAATTAAGACCAAAAAAAAGGGCGCCTGGGTGGCTCAGTGGGTTAAGCCGCTGCCTTCGGCTCAGGTCATGATCTCAGAGTCCTGGGATCGAGTCCCGCATCGGGCTCTCTGCTCAGCGGAGAGCCTGCTTCTCTCTCTCTCTCTCTGCCTGCCTCTCCATCTACTTGTGATTTCTCTCTGTCAAAAAAAAAAAAAAAATATAAAAAAAAAAAAAAAAAAAAAAAAAAAAAGACCAAAAAAAAGCAGAAGAAGAGTGGAAAGCAAAAATGGGAACAAAGAACAAAGTGAACAAATAGAAATCATTAATAAATATGGTATATATTCAACTATATCAGTAATCATTTTAAAGTCAGTGATCTGATTTACCAATAAAACACAGAGATTGTCAAAGTGAATCAAAAACAAGACCAAAGTATATGTTGTCTACAAGAAACCCCTTTTAAATATAAAAATACATAAGATTAGATGTGAAGGGATGAAGCAAGATATACCATGCTAACACTAATCAAAAGGAAATGGGAATAGCTATGTTAATATTAGTGCAGAACAATGAAAGGTATCAGGAATAAAGAGGGGCACTATGTGGATGCAAGAGGATGGTTATGTTGCAGAAGTATTGAAGGAAAGAATGTTAATGGCGATTTTATAACAAGTCAATTTTTTCTTAATTCTGAGGAGGTAATAAAAATATTCTTAAATGTAAAAAAAAAAAAAAAAAAAAGAGGGGCACTATGTAATGATGGAGACAGTTCTCCAAGAAGCTATAACAATTATTAATGTGTATGTGCCTAACAGAGTGTCATAAAAAGTGAGGCATAACTAACTGATTGAACTGGAAGGAGAGATACATGAATCCACCATTTTAATTGGAGAATTCAATGCTTCTGTAAGAAATGGCAGAGAACAGTAAGGATCTAGCTGAACTCTGTAACACACCATCAATCACTTGTTTGCAGTGTATATCCATAAACTACTTCATCCAACAAGAGCAGGATACACAGTTTTCTCAACCTCACATGGGACATTTGTCAATATAGATTATATTCAAGGCGCTAAGGCACACCTTAACAAATTTAAAAGAAGAACTTATACAATGTCTGCTATTAGATCACAGTGGAATTTAACTAGAAATCATTAACAGAAAGATATCTGGAAGATTCCAAAATATTTGGAGATTAAATAACACACTTCTAAATAGCATAAGGGTCCAATTAGTAATCACAAGAGAAATATTTAAAAAAATAGAATTAAATAAACATTAAAACATCGAATTTTGTGGGATGAAGCAAAGGCAGTTCTTAGAGGGAAATTTATAGCATTGAATGCCCACATTAGGAAGAAAGAAAATCTAAAATCAATACTATAGTCTTCCACCTTCAGAAATTAGAAAAAGAATCCAAAGTAAGCAGAAGAAAAGAAATAATTAGAGCAGAAACCAATATAATTGAAAACAGGAAATCAAGAAAGTAAATCAATAAAACCAAAAGCTGATTTAAAAAAAATATTTACTTACTTGTTTGTTTGTTTTAGAGAGTGAGCACACACATGTGGGGAGGAGGGACAGAGAGAGAGGAAGAGAAAAAATCTTAAGCACACTCCCTGCTGGGTGAGGCAGCCAGTGTGGGTTCTGATCTCAGGACCCTGAGATTATGACCTGAACCAAAACCAAGAGTCAAACATTCAGCTGAAGGAGCCAACCAGATGCCCCTGTTTTGTTTTCTTTTGTTTTGCTTTGTTTTGTTTTTTAAGATCAATGAAATTGGTAACCTTCTTGTCAGGCTAATGGATAAAGAGAGAGCATACAGATTACTAGTATCAGAAAGGAAAAAAAAATAGATAAACCACTACAGATCCCATGGACATTGAAAGGATGATAAAGTTGTGTTATGAACAGCTCTATGTCCACAAATGTTATAACCTAGATGGAATGGGTCATTTTCCTGAAAAACATAATCTAGCAAAACTCATAAGAGCAGACAATTTGAATAGGCTTGCATCTTTTTTTTGGCTTACATCCATTTTAAAACTTGAATCAATAATAATCTTCCAAAAGAGAAAGCAGGAGACCCAGACTCATTCACTGGTGAATTCAACAAACATTTAAGGGGAAAAAAGTTATACTGATACTTTAAAATGTCTTTCACAGGCTGGAAGGAAAAGGAATACTTTTGTAACACATTCTATAAAGCCAACAATACTCATGACCAAAACTTAGATGAAGACATATTAAAAAAAAAAATACTACAGACTAGTATTCTTTCATGAACTTAGATGTAAAAAGTCTTCAACAAATTACTAGTAAATAAAACCCAGAAATCAATAAAAAAGAATTATATACCACGATTAAGTAGGATTTATCCCAAGTATGCAAAGCTGGTTCAACATTTGAAAATCAATTAATGTGATTCATCACATCAACAAACTAAAGAAGAAAAGCACATGATCATATCAAGAGATATAGAAAAAAGTATTTGACAAAAACTAACACCCATTCCTAATAAAAGTTCCTAGAAACTAGGAAGAGAGGAGAACTTCCTCAACCAGATAAAGAACATCTACAAAAGCTCTACAGCTAACATTATGCTTAAATGGTGAAAACCTCAAAGCTTTCCTGCATAGATCAGAAACAAGGCAAGGTTGCAGAATACAAGTTTAGTATTAAAGTCAGTCATTTTTCTGTATATCTGCAATGAATGATTGGGATTTGGAGTTTAAAACACGGTACCATTTACAAGATAGTCTTTTCAACATGGTGCTAGAACGACTGAACATCTACACACACACACACACACACAAATGAATCTAGACACAGACATTAATTGTCTGCAAAAAATTAGCTCAGATTGGATCATATACTTACATGTAGAATACAAAACTATAAAATACTTGGAAGGTAACAGGAGAAAACCTAGATGGCCTTAGGTATCATGATGACTCTTCTGATAGAACATCAAAGAAACAATTTGAGTGATACAATTGACAAGCTGAACTTCATTAAAATTAAATGCTTCTGTTCTGCAAAAGTCAAGACAATGGAAAAACAAGACACAGACTGGGAGAAAATATTTGCAAAGAAAACATCTGGCACAAAAACAGACACATAGATCAATGGAACAGAATAGAGAGCCCAGAAATAGACCCTCAAATCTATGGTCAACTAATCTTCGACAAAGCAGGAAAGAATGTCCAATGGAAAAAAGACAGCCTTTTCAATAAATGGTGCTGGGAAAATTGGACAGCCACATGCAGAAAAATGAAATTGGACCATTTCCTTACACCACACACAAAAATAGACTCAAAATGGATGAAGGACCTCAATGTACGAAAGGAATCCATCAAAATCCTTGAGGAGAACACGGGCAGCAACCTCTTCGACCTCTGCCGCAGCAACATCTTCCTAGGAACAACGCAAAAGGCAAGGGAAGCAAGGGAAAAAATGAACTACTGGGATTTCATCAAGATCAAAAGCTTTTGCACAGCAAAGGAAACAGTTAACAAAATCAAAAGACAACTGACAGAATGGGAGAAGATATTTGCAAACGACATATCAGATAAAGGACTAGTGTCCAGAATCTATAAGGAACTTAGCAAACTCAACACCCAAAGAACAAATAATCCAATCAAGAAATGGGCAGAAGACATGAACAGACATTTCTGCAAAGAAGACATCCAGATGGCCAACAGACACATGAAAAAAGTGCTCCATATCACTCGGCATCAGGGAAATACAAATCAAAACCACAATGAGATATCACCTCACACCAGTCAGAATGGCTAAAATCAACAAGTCAGGAAATGACAGATGCTGGCGAGGATGCGGAGAAAGGGGAACCCTCCTACACTGTTGGTGGGAATGCAAGCTGGTGCAGCCACTCTGGAAAACAGCATGGAGGTTCCTCAAAATGTTGAAAATAGAACTGCCCTATGACCCAGCAATTGCACTATTGGGTATTTACCCTAAAGATACAAATGTAGTGATCCAAAGGGACACATGCACCCGAATGTTTATAGCAGCAATGTCCACAATAGCCAAACTATGGAAAGAACCTAGATGTCCATCAACAGATGAATGGATCAAGAAGATGTGGTATATATACACAATGGAATACTATGCAGCCATCAAAAGAAATGAAATCTTGCCATTTGCAACAACATGGATGGAACTAGAGCGTATCATGCTTAGCGAAATAAGTCAAGCAGAGAAAGACAACTATCATATGATCTCCCTGATATGAGGAAGTGGTGATGCAACATGGAGGCTTAAGTGGGTAGAAGAATAAATGAAACAAGATGGGATTGGGAGGGAGACAAACCATAAGTGACTCTTAATCTCACAAAACAAACTGAGGGTTGCCGGGGGGAGGGGGTTTGGGAGAAGGGGGTGGGATTATGGACATTGGGGAGGGTATGTGATTTGGTGAGTGCTGTGAAGTGTGTAAACCTGGTGATTCACAGACCTGTACCCCTGGGGATAAAAATATATGTTTATAAAAAATACAAAATTAAAAAAAAAATAAAAAAAATAAAATTAAATGCTTCTGTTCTGCGAAAGTCAAGACAATGGAAAAACAAGACACAGACTGGGAGAAAATATTTGCAAAGAAAACATCTGGAAAAGGACTATTATTCAAAATATGCAAAGAACTCTTAAAACTCAACAAGAAGAAAACTAGCAACCTGGTTAAAAAATGGGTAGAAGACCTCAAGAGATAGCTCATCAAAGAAGATATGCAGATGGCAAATAAGTATCTGAAAAGATGCTCAATATCACATGTCCTTGGGGAACTGCAAATTAGAACAATAATGAGACAACTCTACGCAGCTAGTAGGATGGCCAAAATGTAAAACAGTGGAAACAGCAAATGCTGATTAGAATGTGCAGCAAGAGCTCTCATTCACTGCTGCTGAGAATGCAAAGCAGCACAGCCACTTTTGAAAGAATATAGATTTCAAAATATTTAAAATTTTACTGAATAAAGACTGTAGCATATTAAAACAAATGTAATCAAGTCGTATTTGACCCAAGATCAAATTTTGTTTTGTTTTATTCATTAGAAAATGACCACATGTTTATGATCTAATTCTGGGGAAGGCTTTTTATAATAGTAATAGTACCAAGGGGAAAACCACAGCAAAATATCTTATTTGTTTGATTACACCTAAAATTAAGAATTTTGTTATGTTAGGTAAATGTGAAGAAAGTTAAAAGTCATAGATTGGGAGAAAGGATGGAATAAAACTTGTAGACATTTATATCTAGAATATATTAAGAACCGTAAAAACTGTAGGAAACCCAATAGACAAATATAGTGTCTATTGATACCAATTAATGTACATAAATAGAATATGTAAAGTTTTAATTTATTAGGCAGAAGTAGCACGTGGGCTTTGTTATCAGACATTGCTGATATTTTGACTCTGGGTGAATCAAATGTCTTAACCTAACTACGCTTCAGTTTTCTCACGAGTGAAGTGGGTACAATAAAATCCACCATTGCATGAGTTTATTTGTTCTGGTGAAGATTAGAGCATCTCCTCTAAAATACTGAGCCCAGTACATGCCATTTATGAAGAGCTCAATAAAAAAAAAAAAAAAAAAAGAGCTCAATATCTTCTATTATTACATTAAAGAGTTTTGCTATGTTAAATCTTTTATCCAGAGAGTCTGTAAAATTGTCTTTGCATGTTTTAAAGCCTCTACCTATGATAGTGAGATCCTCTGATTTATCTGGTGTTGAATCATTTAACAGAAGGCATGTATTGGAGTCATAAATTTTAGAGTTGTAAATGTTCCAAGGAGAAAAAAAAAGAAAAAGCTGTAGTTATTTTCACTTTATACACAAGGCAATTGAGATGCAAAAGGTTCTTCACAATTTCAACTCCGTAAATTAGAGGGAAATCTCGAAGTCCGATGTGTTTGCCCTCTAGTGTTGTGTTCTTTCTGTAATATTTACTGTCATTATTTCAGTTTTGTTTAGGGTTGTTTTTTTTTTTTTCATACATTCTATGCAAGGCTTTGCAGGTGCATCCGACATAATTAGACAAAGTCTCCTCCCACAAACAGCATGTTCACCATCTAGAAGGATTAAAAAGGCAAGTATACAAAGAATTCTAAAATAATAAAGACTTTAGTAAATGCCATCAAAGAGAGGTACAAAACTTGCATTTTGTACCTCAAGTGTTTGCTAAAGGCTTATTAGGAGAGTAAATATATCAAACGGCTTTAGAATAGGGGCTACTCATGGTGTTCATGGAGAAGGAGAGGAAAAGAGTATTTGGGGGTAGAGAAACACATGCCTTGCTCATGCAAGGGCACAGAGGTTGAAAAGAATGAAATACGACTAGAGTATGATAAATGTCCAGTTGAACTTAGGAAGCGTGTTTTAGACACAAATACATGTTTTACTGAAGAAGGAAAAGAGGAAAGGGAGGAGGGAGTAACAAGGAAGGAGGAAAGTATGGTGCAAGGGAGGGAGTGAAGCCATGAACAAATGAAAGCACTACCATAAAAGGTCTTCCATATCAGGCTGAAGGTTTAATAGTGATTCAACAGACAGATGGATTTAATTAATGCTGCTTTCTTTTCAAGATTTTATGCTGGCTTTATTCTAGCAAACTCGGTTCAGAATTGGTGGCCATGGGTATGCACAGCATTGGCTTTCATCCCATGAATTTGATTCTTGCTCTTCCTTCCTCGGGATGATAATCTGAAAGAGCAAAAGCAAAGACAGTGTGTGAGAGAGTAAATACAATATAAATCCAGCCAGAGCCCAAGCAAAATAAGCAGTGTTTCTGAAACACTGTTGTGACCAAAAAGAATGGATGAATTATTACTCTGGCATTTCCTTTGTTATTTATGTCTAGAAATCAATCAACAGCTGAAGGACCTGAGTAATTTATAAGTCAGGTGCTGTCAAATACTTGTTGGTCTGAACTGGCGTAACCTGTCCATGCATGCCTATGAAGCTTGATGACAAAAGAAAACAATCTTATTACAAACCTGACATTCCTAATATGGTGCATATTATTTTAACATGATATGAAAATATGAATTAAAAATACAATAGCTGCTGAAAATAGAAGTGCCCACTGACTGTATAAAAGCTTTCCTCCGTCCTCACCACACCTTGTTTAATAAAAATAGATGTAGGTGATGGAACATTTATTATGGAAACAAGTTAACCAAAAAGACCTGTCAATTTGATGGAGGAGGTTATTTGTTCAACAAAATATCCAAGCGCAGGAGGCAATCTGGAAATCCAATAGGGAAAGCAGGGACACCCCTGTTTTCACTTTTTCCCACCTGCCTTCTCAACCAGAAATAAATGTCTGAAGAGTGCTGGCTAAAAGTAGAGACATAGTTTTATGAACATATTTTGCTTCATCAGAGTGAGAAGGACTAAGGGGTAGTTGGTCATCTCATGAGAGCAGAATTTAAGCAAGAATCTTGTTCAAGATAACCAGACAGTTTCTTTTCCTGTCTCCCTATCCTGTCTCCCTCCCCACCTCCCTCTCTGCCTGTCTGTCTCCCTCATCTCAGAAGCAATTCTATGGCTCCCCCGACCCATTTTAGCCAATGGGCCTCTGTTCATGTGGTCAGTCTTTCAGGGCCAGGGAGGGGGAGAGGAGAAGCAGACTTCCCACTGAGCAGGGAGCCTTGGGATCATGACCTTAGTGGAAGGCAGATACTCAACCCACTGAGCCACCAGGGCCCCCATGTACACTAACTCTTAACTGCCCCACTCTTGAAACACAAAGCCTTCTTTCAGATTTTGTTGGCTAAAGAAAGAAAAATGGTCACGCCTGACCTCAAAGCACAGGATATGCCAAACCTATTCCATACCTTAAAAAATTGAGAACCGGAATATTCTAAGTAGCCCTAATGTCTCCCAAAACACATGAACAAATTCATACTCTTTGAGTTCAGCTTTTCTAGATATATTATTTCCTCTGCATATTAAATTTTACCAGTTTTCTGTAATGTGCTTTTATATCTGATAATGATATATATTCAAATGCTCACGAGGTTTTTTTTACTTTAACTGATACGTTTGATCGCTAAACCCAGTGATATATTCATTGTTTAGTGCAGGTTACTTGGACAGAGAACTGAACTCAATCATTATTTGTAGACTTTTTCAAGTTTCCATTCTTAGAGGGTCATCAGTCTGTTTGCTGGTATTATTCCCAAGTATAGTCACCAGGAATTATCCCCTAAACCATATTGGATTAGAAACTAGGTCGGTCCAGGTGTCATTGTTCCAAAAACTGAAAATCCACTAAGATTATGTGATAACTATTTATCTGTCAGTTTTGCAAAGTTCTGGCTAATTCCCCAGAAAAAAATTACTGGCTGGCCATAGATTATATCCTGAATTTAATAAGAGGCCATATGATGTAGTAGGTGAGATCAGGGACTTTATAGCCAGGCAAATCAGCTGGGGTACTTTGGGTGTTAGCCTCTCTCGACTTCTTTTTCCTCAGATACAAAATGGAACAGTGATAGTCACATTGAAGGTTTTTTCTTTTTTTTTTTTTAAGATTATTTTTATTTATTTGACAGAGAGATCAAAGTACGCAGAGAGGCAGGCAGAGAGAGAGGGGGAAAGCAGGCTCGTTGCTGAGCAGAGAGCCCGATGTGGGGCTCCATCCCAGGATCTTGGGATCATGACCTGAGCCGAAGGCAGAGGCTTAACCCACTGAGCCACTCAGGTGCCCCAGTCTCCTTGAAGTTTTGTCATTAGATATGTTGCATTTGAAATGTGATCAGCACAGAAACTGGCATCATAACTACTACCTTTGTTTCAGATAATGCTTACTGTAGCAACTTTCTGAATATCATGCCAGAGGACACAATTTGAAATAGAGACTCTTCTTCTAGATATGTGTTCATTCACCTCTACTTCGTACAGTACCTAGCACAGTTGGCAAAGTAAATGTCAAACAGATGTTTGCCTGGAAAGTTATTCTGAATCGGAAGCCTGCACTCACCCACTTTGCCACTAGATGGTGAGTTGAGGTAAAGCAAAATATTTCCTCAGATTATTATTTTTTTTATGTTCAAACTGGGCAGAAATTACACACAAAGTGAAGTATAGGTGTTTATTGTTGTTTGTTGATTTTTGTGCGAGATGAGCAAATTAGGCAAATGAGCAGTATCAGTAAGAGGGTTTCTATAGTAAGTTGTCACCTAACAATCAACATGAGCCCTGGTAGTTGGAGCATAAGATCCATGTTTGTTAATGTAATTGATCACAAATGACAAGGTTTGATGTGCTGATTGAACAATCTCAGTTCTCTCTGTTTTTGTTTGTTTGGGAGGTTGTGTGTGTGTGTGTGTGTGTGTGTGTGTGTGTGTGTGTGTTGTTCACTTGTCAGTAAATTGTTAATCAACTAAAATGAAACAAAAGCAAATAAACCACTCCTAGAACTTCTTTTCTTCATCATCACCACACAGCCACAAATATTTGCTTCTTTGATTGGGGAAAAGTAGGGATTTTTTTTTTTTTTTTTTTTTTTTGGTCTGAGCTATTTCAAAAATTGGAGTTTTACCTGTACTTCCTTGATATGTTAAAGCTCTTCAGTTCTGCCTCTTGGGTAATAAATTTATAAAAGAAGGCGATCTTTGAATTGCTTTTTTAAAATTTAAGATCTCTTTTTTCTTTACTTCCTTTCTCCCCTTTTTTTTTTTTACCTCCCTCCTTTTTTTCTGGCCTTCTCTCCCTTTCTTCCTTGTTTATTTCTTGATCAAGTATTTTTTGAATATCTTTTATACAGCAGAATGTGCTATAAGCACTAGAAATACAACACTAATATTCTGCCTTCAGAGGGATGGGAAGATAGATTATAAACGGAGCGTAGCAAGTGATAAGAGCTGTGAAGAGACACCAAGCAAGTGGCAAGCAGGACGTTTCAGTTTTAGATCTGTTGGTCTGGGAGGCTGACATCCAAGAAGAAATCTGAGTAAAGCCACAGAGGAAGCCCTTGGAGTGTCTAAGAACATTCTAAGCAGAGGCAACAGCAAGCATTGTGACTCTGAGCAAGAACTATATATAGGCAGAAGCCCAGTTTGACAGATTATAGTGATTGAGGTAAAAAAATGATGTCCTAGGAGTGACCAAGAACCAAAAGCTAGGTTGGGTAGAATCAACAAACAACAAACAATTCTGGATTTTATTACGAATGTAAAGTGAAGCCATAGAGGGCATTGAGAAGATGGGTGATAGGATCTGTTTTACTCCTTAAAAGAACCACCTTAGTTGCTCTATAGAAAAAAGACATTAGGGAGAACAAGAAAGAATGCAGGGAGACCAATCAAGACAGGAACACTTCCGTCCAGACAAGGAATGATGATGACATGGACTGGAGAGCTGGCCATGGAGGTAGTGAGGAGGCATTGGGTCATAAGATCTGCTTTTCTAGTTAAGTAAAGATACTCCAGAGGATCTGAAATAGGAAGCATGGCCCGAGAGTGATTTCTTGATGTGATATCCCTTGACCAACTGAGCTGTTTAAGAACTCCACTGATCAGTGGTTGATCCAAGTGGAACCCGTTGACTTTTCTTCTTCATTTCTTGCTGCTTATTGAGAATATATGTTAAGCAGCGTTTTGAGTTTTAAAGATCTGACAGTTTAATCCAGATTTCCTCAGTCATCATGGGAGATGGCATTCTCTAGCATAAAAGGTAGTTTCATCTCAAAATGGGAAAGGGTAGTAACCTCCAATACATTTCATTCACAGTACACAAGTAATGATAAATATCAATTATTAGGACATCCATTGTGCAGAAACAGAGGTTTGACATACATAGCATTTCCTAGAGGCTTTGAAATTAGGGACAAATGGTAGCCCCTAGTCTAGTTAATGTGAATCTTCCCATTGCTGATTTTCCAGAGATAAAACCCCACAGTCTTGAGTGAGGTAGAAATTAAATCTTCTTATAAATTATGTACTATCTGAGATTACATTCTGCTATGATCCCACCGAGGCTGCCAATAAATAAATAGTTATAAAACAGACTCTGTCAGAGACCCAGAGTTCTATTGCCTACATCCACTCTGTTTGCTTCTTTCCATTTTATTTTTCTCTTGAGTTCTTTAAAAGGGACCAATCCCTGTTGGGTTCTTTTTATTGCCATCCATTTCTTTTTAGAAGTTAACAATTCATGCAAAATAGGCTATAATTTTTTCCCTGAGTATTTAGCAAGACAACTTATCTTGATTTCAAAAAGCTGTCTAGAGCCTTTTCCCCTTTCCTGTCAGTCTGGACAGATTTAACTAGTAACTATAACATAAAAATGCCAAATTGTCCTTGTCTCTAGATTGGTGTGCATATGGAAGGCATTTCCCAGTCCTCAGAATCACCTCTCAAGTCCTAAGATTGAATGGTCACTAGATTTATAAACAAAGGGCTTAAATCCCAGGTATTTTTCTAGATACTGTCCCTCTCTTCCTCTTTGACATTGCCATCCACTGATTTCCTTCTCGTTCCTGCTCTTTCTCACTTATGTAAGACCGCGATCGCTGCCACAGCCATCCTCGCTACTCTGACTCATCATCGTCCTGGGTGATTTTGCTATCTACATGTTGAATACTTCTAGCACCCTAACCTCTTATGTTTTTAAACTTTCGATACCTTCTGTTGGGGAAAAGATGCTACATATGAGATGACATTGAGTATACTAAGAATCCATGTGCTAGAATTCCTAAAATGGAAACATCCATGAGGCAGACATTATATACGTTTTACAAAAAGAAACATGGAAGATTCTGATGTGTTGACTAGATCACAAAACCTAATGTACATCCCCAGTAAAAATGATGATTGAGCTTCAGCTCAAGATTGCTTTGACTTCGATTCACTACTGAAGTTAGAAAGAGTACAAAGGAAATCCATGAGTTAAGGATAGGAATAGAGGTGGTCATTCCCCAGTACTTCCCTAGTTCCTCACAGAGATGCACCTGAAAATCAGTGATCAAGACAGCCTGCCAGAAAAGGGAAAAATGCTTCTTTAAGAGGTCAGAGCCTTGGATTCACTGTTTTTCACACCATTTGGTTGGCTTAGAGGCCACATCAGTATTCAAGAGTCCACACTAACACCATAAAATGTGTTATTCTTGATCCACAGTTACATACATCTGCACAGGACTGGTTATAGACTTCTACATTGGGCCATAGGCTTCCAAATTTTTTAAGGTATTAGGCAATAGTCTAATGTCCATAAACTGTTAGTGTTTGGATGCATTGTGAAAATTGTCTCCATCAAAGCCTGCTTTCATCTGTTTACCACTGAAACCATAATATTTCGCTGTGCGTTGGTAATAGGTAGTTCCTTCCAATATTTTTGATAAAATGGGAGAATTAGGCCAAAATAGAATTCATTTCCACTTCTGAAAAAAAATTGCTAATTTGGTCATATAGTTATAAAGTTTTATTTTTTCACAAAGGCATTTAGAACAAACCTTCCAGATATCCATGGGGTCAGGATGGATAAATATATATCATTTAGTAGTAGGTGGATATAATCTGACATTTTCCAAAGTATATTTACAAAACATGCTGCAAAAACATGCTTCAAAAAATGAAAAAAGTGGATACAGAGGAGTTTTTATTTCCTTAACAATTGTTTCAATTTTCAGTTTTTAATAGTTTTTTTTTTGTTTTGTTTTATTTGGTGCTTGTTTTTTTTGTTTTTGTTTTGTTTTTTGTTTTTTGTTTTTTCATTTATTGTATCCTCCTCCCCTCTCTGGAATATAAGCTCTGTGGGGTCAGAGGTCATATAAGATTTGTTTACTGTTTATTCCTAGTTCCTAAAACTCCATGTAGTTTATAGATGGTAGTCAATAAATAGTTGCTTAAATGGATGAATAAATTCTGGTTTAGACCAAATATGAGAGAAGGAAATTCTCAAATAATTGAATATGCTAACATTGTTTAGGAATCTAGAAAAATGGGTATAATAGGTAGAATCTTGTCTGAGTGTCCATCATCTGATGTGATCCACTTATAAATAGGAAGAAGAGAGGGAAAAGATTTGTATTTTTATAATATCCAGAGACTCCAGTGAATGAAATTCATTATTAAAATCCTGAAGAAGAATGAAAATTGAAAGGAGTTGATGGAATTTTGCCAAAGGAAAAAGTGAATGGCTGCCATGATGTTCCAAGACTCATGAAAGAGCAGAAACAAGATGAATCTATTCATTCAACAACTTCATCAAATCCCTGGTATTGCCCATATTTCTCTAGGATCTAGAGCCACCCAGGTAAAGTCCAGACTTTTTACTCTCAAGAAATTTGTATTTCAATGAGGGAAACAGATGGATAAAGTTTAAATGAGAAAATTGCTCTTTAAATAAAGGTCTCTGTAGGGGCACCTGGGTGGCTCAGTGGGTTAAGCCTCTTCCTTCAGCTCAGGTCATGATCTTAATGCCCTGGGATCAAGCCCCACATTGAGCCCCACATCAGGCTTTCTGCTTGTAAGGGAGCCTGTTTCCCCCCTCTCTCTGCCTGGTGCTCTGCCTACTTGTGATTTCTCTCTCTGTCAAATAAATAAATCTTCATAAAAAATAAATAAACAAACAAATAAATAAATGTCTCTATAAAAATACATGCAGTTAAAAAAAATCTACAAAACCTCATTCACATATGTATCAACAGCTAAGGCAAAGAGAAAGATAGTTATGGACAAAAACTGTATGTGGAAGGTTAGAGACCTTATAAACTCTTTGAGGGAAATACAGGGTCATGAATATATATATAGGAAGAACAAGTTACACTCCTGGTCTAATTATACCATTTTATTTATTTTTATTTTTTTTAAAGATTTTATTAATTTGACAAAGAGAAATCACAAGTAGACGGAGAGGCAGCCAGAGAGAGAGAGAGAGATAGGGAAGCAGGCTCCCTGCTGAGCAGAGAGCCCAATGCGGGACTCGATCCCAGGACCCTGAGATCATGACCTGAGCCGAAGGCAGCGGCTTAACCCACTGAGCCACCCAGGCGCCCTAATTATACCATTCTAGACAAATTACTTCATCTTCTGCATCTGTAAAGTTAGGCATTAGACTAAATAATTTGTCAAAATTTCTTAGATTTCCTCCCATCTTTATTATAATTTTTATTTTTATAAACCTGTTTGAAAAACCCAACTAATAAACTAAGGTCAGTTTATGCTTAATTACTTTTTCCCCACCAGAGATTTTTACCCTAATAAGCAAGAAACATCCAATCTTTCAGTTGGTTGATTTGTGTGTTTGGGAAGTTTGACAATTTAATTCAGTTACTGAATGCTTTATTATATATCAGATTGACAAATAGAAATGAAAATATAACCACCTGCCATCTCTGAGACCTCCTTTCTTAACTTCTCCTGTTGATATAGGTGGAAATGACCCTGATTTCAAAAATGAGAAAGCAAATAAAGTGGCAGAACTTCAATACCTACTGTCAGTATCCTATGAAAATCCCATAAACTATGTCAATTTTACAGGAGAAAAATTTAAGACAGGTTGAAAAGTTACATGTATCTCCACATAAAAGAATGATAGCTGCTATAATTGAATATGGACAAGGCAGATGGGCAAAGCAACCAACTTTCCGATGAAATATTTAATGGGATGATTACTTAATAGGAAGAATTGTTGGTATGAAGATACAAACACCATGAGGAAAAGCAGCATGCACTCTGGGCTGAATGCAAGGGGACTTAGAAGACTTTCTCTTCTACAAATTAAGAGGGAAAATGTAATACGTAATTTAGGAGAACAAAATTTCAATTCTTCTGTCTTTTTCTATCTAGGATTATTTTTTCCCCCTTTTCTGTTTTATGTTCAAGGAACTTGTTTATATTCCAACAAAAATAAAGTGGAAATCTTTCACGTGTCCAGTAATCAGGATGATTTAAGTATGCTTTTAACTCTTTTTTCAACGCTGAATTATGTTCAGTGTTGATTCTAGGTGAAACCAGTCAGGGAGTTTCACTCCATTCCCCTCTGCATCACTCCTTTACTGTTTTTAAAAAAGCTCTTTGGACTTTTCTCCTCAGTGCATGGATCTGTTCTGTTGCTTCACATTCTGAGTCATCCCTAGCCTTGTCCTCCATCAGTTTGTCTATGCTGGGATCCATTCTCTCCAACAAAAGCCCCTGCTCAAAGGCATGTTTGCTCCCCACCATGCGCTCATCACCAGACTTGGAATTTTCAGTCATTATCACCTATAGACGTCTAGCATGAACTACCCTAAGACTGATGGCTTTTGGAATGAGTAAGATGTTACAGGTAATGGGTGGTTTTGAGTTGGACCAGGCTGCCTTGGAGATGGGGCATGTTCATTCATCCCTTGCTGTTTGCACCATGCATTCTTTATGCTGCCATAGCTGTCTTCCGTGTATCCAGGTCTCTTGGCTGCAATGTTATATGGTAGGAAGGGTAGATTCCTCCCAACAACATAATAATGATATGTGTGGGTGCAAGATAATAAGGTCAAAAGAGTAGAATCAATCAGATACAATGTGTTTGAGTGGAATTCGCTCAGAATTAGGCTAATGCTGTTTTTATGCTCTCTGAAGAATCAGGGAACTGCAGTGATAGGTTCTTCAAACTAGGCATATTAGTGTCTTCTATTTTACATTTTCTATATAGTTGTGTGTATATGTGCATATATGCTATGAACACTTAAGATCTACTCTTTTAGCAGATTTCCATTGGTGAGAATGGAAATTGGTATAACCATTATGAAAAAGAGTATAGAAATTCCTCAAAAAATTGAAAATAGAACTACCGTATGATCCAACAATCTCACTTCTGGGTAAACACCCGAAGGAAATGAAATCAGTATCTTGAAGAGATAGCTGCAGTCCCACATTCACTGCAGCCTGATTCACGGTAGCCAAAATATGAAAATAAGTTAAGTGCCTTTTGACAAATGAATGGATAAAGAAAATGTGGTATCTATTTATATATCGATATAGATACATATCATAATATTATACTTTCTTTAATAATAGATTATCTAGTAGTACTATGCATAAGATATGACTCTTGTACTTGTATGTAATAGAAACTTAGTCCAAACTGGTGTGCAAAAAAAGAAACTTTGAGGGGTGGCTGGGTGGCTTACTCGGCTAAGTGTCAGACTTTAGATTTCTGCTCAGGTCATGATCCCAGGGTCGTGGGATTGAGTCCCAAGTTAGGCTCCACACTCAGTGCAAAGTTTGTTGGGATTCTCTCCCTTCCCCTACCCATGCCCCTGCTCATGCTTCCTCTCTCTCTCTCTCTCTGAAAAAAGAAAAGAAAAGAAAAGGAACTTTAAGAAATTCCTGAAACTCTGACTTTGTTCAGGGACTTGAGCTTGATTCTGATTTCCTGACTTGTTTTTATTTTTAGGTACATTCTTCTAAAATGTTAGCCAAGACACTTCACCAAGAGCCCTAGCTTCTAGCAAATGTCTTATTATTAACAGCAATTTTGCCCCATTTGGATCCCATGCCAAGGAGTAAATTCACACAGATGAATCCCTGGCACGGTTTAGAGCTATATGCTGTTGTGTTCTGGCCCCTCACCTCTTTCAGGTCCTTCATCACGTATCAAGAGTTCAGGAAAGGCTTGCCGAACACTGTAAACTTACACCACCCTTACGCACCTTGCTGGATGTTTTGTTCTCCATAGCATATGTCACCAGGCTGCATAGGACACGTGTTACATGTCCCCCTTGTTTGTCCGTGATCTGCTGCCCACCACTGGAATGTAGATTCCATGAGGAGACTTTTTCCCTGTCTTGTTTTTTGTTGTATCCAAGCACCTAGAATAGCGCCTGACACCAATATGTTCCAAATGAATGAATTAAAAAATGGATTGAGGGGCTCCTGGGTGGCTCAGTGGGTTAAGCCTCTGCCTTCGGCTCAGGTCATGATCTCAGGCTCCTGGGATGGAGCCCCGCATCGGGCTCTCCGCTCACAGGGAGCCTGCTTCCTCCTCACTCTCTCTGCCTGTCTGTGTGCCTACTTGTGATCTCTCTCTCTCTCTCTGTCAAATAAATAAATTTTAAAATCTTTAAAAAAATAATAAATGGATTGATACTTCTGAAGAGATCATTTGGGGCTATTACCAAATGAAGAAGGAATGAATGACAGGCTACACTAGTACTTATGTGCTCCAGATCTTTATTCATTCTGTCTTAGAATTTAATTAAGTGGAATACATATAATTCTAAGTACTTCTTAAACAAACTCTTATTGCTGAACATTACATATCCTTTAGATCTCATGTGTTAAGTGTCACAAGACGTCAGTCTCTTAATAAGGAAAAAAATATACATATTTCTGCATTCAGGGCAAAATTGGCAGAGGTAAGCTGATTCATCTCATCCTTTAAGATAATGCCTGTCTCTGCACAATACAATGTGGTGCTCACCATCCCATCTTAGAGAAGGACCAACATTTGAAAATAATTTTTCCTTTTTTTTTTTGTAGTATAAGGTGTGTGTGTGTGTGTGTGTGTGTGTGTGTGTG
This sequence comes from Mustela nigripes, assembly GCF_022355385.1. Classification (NCBI taxonomy): domain Eukaryota; kingdom Metazoa; phylum Chordata; class Mammalia; order Carnivora; family Mustelidae; genus Mustela; species Mustela nigripes. The sequence goes on along the minus strand of NW_026739562.1, from coordinate 4,415,317 downwards.
TGTGTGTATGCACCTGCCTTTGGAATACATTTTAATTATGCCAATATCTGTGTGCCAGGTAGCTCTCTGACTTCTGTCATTATGTCAGACCCCATTGATCTTTGTTTTCTTCTAAGATAAGGGGCATGAATTAGGGACGTGAATGCTACATCCTGCCTCTGGGGCATCACCTGGCCAGAAATAGTCCTGACTGTTTTCCTTCTCTCCTCTCAACTCAAAGCTGATTCTGTTCCTGTACCAATGCAGCCCACTTCACGCTGGTCTGGAGAATAGCTCCTCAGAAGCAGCCTCATTTGGTTCTTAGTGTGGTATTTTACATACAGAGTATTTTATTCCAGCACCTACGGACTCTTGACTTGAAGATACACATTGACAACTTGTTTTCCAGTAAAAATCAGAATCAGAAAAAGAAGAGTTAACTTACAATTATTTTTACGCTATCTCCAAAGAACTGAAGTATTAATCAGTGAATAAACTACCTAACCAAATTTAGACATCTAAATGAGCCAGCCTGTGACCTTGTAGTCCTCTTTGGAGATAAAGGCTGTGCTTTTCTCTTCTTCTTGGCCACATTCTGTCTCTTCACCAGTGTCTTAGAGGAAGGGAGGGTAGCGGGGAGAAAAAGAATGTAAAAATTAAAAGAGGACACAATTATTGAGAACTTGCAAAACACCTGGTACTTTTTAAATGCTTCAAACAAATAAACTCCTTTAGTCTTCATGAAAACCCTCTGTAGTAAATGCCATTATTGTTTCTACTTCACAGATTAAAAAATGGTACAACAATAATTTTTTTTAACAATAATGGTTTTAAATAACTTGCCACCAAAGTTTACACAGTAAGAAGAAAGGCTTATTTAATAAATATTTACTTAAACTCTGTCTGGGAACCAAATCTAATCCTCAATATCATATTCCCATTTATATTCATTCATTTATTCCTTTAACATTTATTTAGATTCTACTATATTTTATATACTCTGTTGGGGACCTGGAATCCAGCATGAATAAAACATTCTGATCCCAGTTAAAAGGACATTTACTTATGGACACTATCATCTAAACTGAAGTATTTTAGAGGTTCAAAATCCCCATCTGGTTTCTCCTTATATTTAGTACCTTTGTGAAAAAACAATTACCATTTCATGATCTTTCTAAGTGCCTATGGAAGATAATCCTTCTGTTCATTAAAAGGTCTCCATTCCCCCAAACTTCTTTGTATAGTAGCATATATTTATGTGGTTAGAAATCAGTGATATTGTGTGTGAGTGTGAGTGTGTGTGTGTGTGTAATAACAGTATATGTATGTGGTTAGAAACCAATGAAGTATAAAAATATATATAATATAATTTATATTTCTCTGTCAGACTTTTCTCCTGGTATCCCTTTCACCAAAGATACTTGCTAAATGTTCGTTCTCTTGTTACTGAAAAAAATTACACATTGTCTTGTCCTAATGATTTTTTGGTACCTCTTTCTTTTCTCTAAACACATTTAACTGTGGCCTTGTTCAGTGAAGTAGGTTGATCCAAATAAGCCAGATGGAATGGGGATGTTAATTTATTTCAGAGAGGATGTGTCAGTCACTCTCAAAAATATGTGTTGTCTATTTTGCAAATGATTCACATCAACCTCCCCATTTAATACAATTATAGGGTTCTTAGACTGTAACTCTGTACACAGAAGACATCTGAATTTTGTTTGTTTCTTTTGATCTCTAGAAATTATGAGTCTGATTAAATGAAAAACATCTACATGTGGATTCAACCTCTTAACGGATCTCATGCAGCTCTTAACTGTGTGTCTCATATCCCCCCCCCCCGCCCAAGATTTGGCAGTGTGTTAGGCACAAAACAGAAAACAAGTACTTTTCAGAAAAGGTAACAGACAATAACACAATGTTAGTAAGATAACACACATGTTATAAAGCGTGAATGAAACAGGGAGAATATTATACTCATGCGTCATGGTACTTAAGATCGATGCTTATGAGAAACATCATTCATTGCTGGTGGAAAATGCCAGGATGCTTGCGTCTTATTCCCCATGACAACAAATGAAGGCTACATTTTGCTCTGCAGCAGTGCAGTTGAAAGAATGAACATGAATAATATAACCACTGAGTCCAGCGGACTTTAGGCTTGGGGTAATCCCACTGGAAGCCTGAGGAAGTGAATGCACACTGAGATACAAAGTCCACAACAGAAGGATAGCATGAGAGAACATTCTTCTTTTCGTCCCCTCTGTGTCTTCCTTTCTCTTCTCTTTCTTTCCCTCCCTATGCTCTCCTTCCGTTTCTTCTCCATACCTTTGAAGATCCAATGGTGCTTAAGTGTTAATGGCAGATAGAGACGGTACTTGGAGACTTTGGAAAGCTCCTTTGGTGAATCACAGCACAGTTCTTTAGAATGTTGGGCAAGGCCCTGCCATCACCCAGAGATGACTAGTCTTTTGAGAATCAGCTCTTGGCCTGCTGCTGGGTTTTAGTAGATACTCAATGCGTACCAGGGGCCCAAGCTACCATGTGTCCTGAGCAGCCTATCATGAACTGGGTATTATCTGTCCCACCAAACCATAACCTTGGGGATGCACAGCAGCACACTATCATCAGATGGAAGTGATATATAATTGATTCAGCCAGAGCTTGCTCTGAAAGCACATGTTACATGAGAAACGTCCTAAATGCCCATGGTCCCCACTCCTGCTACACTGCCTTCTCTCTCCCAGCCTATGCCTGTGGCCTAATAGGTTTTTGTTTTTGTTTTTTGTTTTCCTTTTTTCCTATGATCAGGAGACAGGAAGAAAGGACTCAGGCCTGGTTTAACAGATGGTTCTGCATGATATGTAGGCACCACCTCAAAGTAAACAGCTACAGCACTACAGATCCTTTCTGGGACATCCCTGGAGGATGGTAGTGAAGGGAAAATCTCCTAATGGGCATGACATCACACAATGCCCCTAGTTGTCCACTTTGCTTGGAGGGAGAAGTGGCCAGACATGGTTATCACATGAACCAACTCCTAATGATAATTCTCTTTTTATATCCCATCAGGGCTGTTTCTCTGGAGAACCCAGACTAATACACCTTCTTTTCCCATTTCCTCTTCTTTTTTGTTGGTTTTAAGAAGTATCTCCAGTATTTATCCAAGATGGAAAAATTGCTAATTGTGACTTTTGTGTTTTAACCAGTAATATATTCCTTATATGAAGAGTGGGGCTCCATTGCCTACTCTTTTATATATTATTAGATAGTGATAATACCTTGATTGAATAGTGTAACATTAACATGATATAAATATTATATAAGTAATTTATTTTATAAATTATATTTATTTTAAAACATTATATAAATTTATAATATTAAGTTAGGATTTCTTCATAAGATGTAGTGACCCTAAAACTACTGTCCTGATCAACTTCTCTCTGACCTCCCTTGGACAGCTTTGGATTCTAAATGCTGCCTTCTCTTTCATTTTCTAATGCATACAATGGAAGCTCTGTTTCTGCTACAGGTAGAAGACCAACCAGATGTAGGACTTAAGATGGGGGTGGCAATTGTCTTTCCACTTTTCAGGAGCCAGATGGCCTTACAAAAGAGCTAGAGGATGGTCTTCAGACCTTAGATCAGAGTCTAGAACAAAACAGGAGGACTAGAACTCTTATGTAACACCAGTGACTAGCACAGTGCATAGCACATAATAGATGCTTAATTCATACCCAATGAGTGACTCACTGGCAGTATGACTGCTCACATTCATGATGGCCTGACTGTCCGACCAAAGATATGAAGGAAGGAAGTAGTTCAGGGACTGTTTGCATTTCTTTCCCCCCCCCCCTCCTCTCCAATAAGAGAACAGGAGGGGCAGGGACAAGAGAATTTGTTTCACAATAAAAATAGCTTCAGGTAGACACTTACCACTTGCGAATATGTCATAGTGCAAGCTCTGTGTGGCTGTTAGGTCAATACATCTTTTCAAAGAATTCTCTTCTGGGATCATCCTGAGCACAGGGCTCCTTTATATAAATGTATTGGCATTTGTTGGATTTTATGGCAGAGTAGGGACTATGAGTTCATAAAATCCTAGTTTTCCTATTCTCCCTTTTCACGGAATTGTTGATTGGAATGTGGGTAAAACTAATTGAAGATTTTTTTGTTGTTGTTTGTTTCTTTTAGCTCGCTCACTTAAAAACAAACAAACAAATAAAATCCTTCATTTTATAGCTTCTCTCCTGTCCTTTACTTCCTGGCCAGTGGTGGACTCTGGCATAAACACTGTGAAAGGAACCCTAGTTCCAAAAGGACCCTGTGGGGGAGAAACGGCATCCCCTCCATTGTCCAATACTTTATAATAAGGTAAATAGGGTATAAGTTTTCACCGTTAAGCCACTGATATTTGCGATTGTTTGTTATAGTGTGTAACTTATTCTGACTCATGAGAATCAAAGATGAGTCTGAAAATCATCCCTACTCATAAATATGCCTCCCATCTCCTCCTGAAAATATTGGTCTTAGGACCTGAGGTATCAGTTTTAGTGTCGTTTCTTGAGGACTGTGTAGCAAGTTGATTGGCATGTTATCAGTGACTGGTTTATAGTATTAGAATACTGGATAACTGGGGCAGTTAGCACAAGGTTCATGGCCTCTGAATCAGTTAAATGGAAGTGTAGTTAGTGTCTAAGTGTAAGAACAGAGAAACACTCAAGACAAGTTTTGCTATTTATATTTGCATTTATTTACTCAAAGAATACTTTATAACCTTGCAGCCTGTTCCTCCCAGATTTGCCAAGCAAGATTGCTCAGAGGTGTTGTGGTTCAGTGACTGCTGCCTGCCTTTCATTCTCCCTCTGTCCAGCCAACAGTCCATGTTGTGCCTAATCTGTTAGTGCTGAAGCTCTGTACATTGGGTATGAGGTAACAGATAACTTTTTTAACTGCTGTTCAAAAATTCTCATGAACAAGAGATAAGATGTATAAATCTCAGTAGATGGTGATATCTGGACTTTAAACTTAATGCCATGATTATGTACAAATTCTAAAATACCTTCCTGGGGAGGTCGATCAGTTTTCTGTTGCTGTATAACACCTCCAAACTTTTGCAGATTAGAAAATAATAAACATATATTATCTCGCACAGTTTGTATGGGTTATGGATTTGAGAGTGACGGAGCTGAGTGGTTCTGGCTTGCAGTATTCATTAGGGTTGCAGTCAAGAAGTCGGCTAGGGGGCACCTGGGTGGCTCAGTCAGTTAGGTGTCTGCCTTTGGCTCGGGTCATGATCCTGGGGTCTTGGGATTGAGCCCCACGTCCGGCTCCCTGCTCAGCAGGGAGTCTGCTTCTCCTTCTCCTTCTGCCTCTCTCCCTGCTTGTGCTCTCTTTCTCTCACATGCTCTCTCTCAAATAAATAAGTAAAATCTTTCAAAAAAAAAAAAAAAAGAAGAAGAAGAAGAAGTCGGCTAGACCTGCGGTCATCTGAAGGTTTGACTAAAGCTGTAGCATCCACTTCTAAGATGGCCCACACACAGGGCTGACAAACTGATCTTGGCTTTGTCAGGAGGTCTCCATTCTCATCCCATGGGCTTCTCTGAAGGGCTTCTTAAGTGTTTTCATGACTAACGGCTGGCTTCCTCTAGAACAAGTTCTTCAAGAGGAAAAATCTGCAGTGTCTCTCATGACCTAGCCTCAGGTCCACACAGCATCGAATCTATAGCTTCTTAATTGTTGATACAGCTCAACCCTATTTAGGTATGGTAGAGGGTGCTATACAAAGGAATAAATAGCAGAAAGTGGGGATCATTGAGAACCATTCTGAAGGCTGGACAATTAGGCATATTTTGTGTTTAAGAGGGAAATGTATATTTGTGGCTAAAAGGAGAGACTGGTAGATTGTATTATTTTTTTCTCCTTAAAACCACTCTTTTTCCAGACCTGTATTTACCAGCTTTGCTGTAAACAAACTCCAAACATCATATTTCTTTCTTAAATTACTTCTCTGGCTGTGGGTCAGGCCGCTTTCTTCACTTTTTATGTTCTGCTCTGCCCTATATATTTCCTCACACTTCATGTGTCAACAAGGTCACATGCCCTGGCCTGACTATAGGTATGGAAAGATATCCTGCCTACAGAGCATGGAAAGGGAAGGAATACAATCTTCCTTATTACCTGTAGTAAGCACAATTGTCTCTCCAAAGATTCCCCTGCCCTAATTCCTGGGACATGTGAGTAAGTTCTGTTACATGAAAAAGGAGAATTAAAGTTGCGAATAGAATTGATGTTTCTAATCAGTTGACTTGAAAATAGAGATGAACCTGAATTATCCAGGTGAGCTCACTGAAATCGAAGGGTCCTTAAAAAATGGAAAAGGCAAGCCAAAAGGAGAGTTGGGGAGATAGCAGAATGAGAAAGACTAGGCTCAAGTTTACTGGCTTCGAAGGTGGCAGAGGGGTGCAAAGAGCCAAAGGATGCAGGTGGCATCTTGAGACTGAAAAAAGCAAGAATATTGATTCTTCCCTAAAACCCCAAGAGGAATACAGCCCTTACAACACCTTGGTTTTAGCTCCGTAAGAGCCATTTTCCAATTTCTGACTTCCAGAACTGTTAAAGTATTTTAAAAAATAAATAAACACTGTAAAATTTTTTTTAAAAAAAATCTGGACTGAGTAAGAGGCTTTCTTCAAAAGAATTATGGCAGAAGAGGTGCAAGAAGCTACCGCAGAGAGAGAAGGCTATTGTGTAGGGAAAACACTCCGAGCATCCACTCTGCAAGCCTCTCAAGGGTTAGGCAAAAAGTGGGTTTGTTTGTTTGGGTTTTTTTTTTTTGTCTTTATAGTAAGGAATAAACAAGGCTAAAAGGAAGTAGATGTGGGAAAGTGTGATGAAGAAATGTGACCCGGGAGGATAGTAGATCGGAGAATATTTTACCTTGATGTCATTCTTAGAGGGCTTTTTAAGGAGGGCCCAATGCTGCTCAGGCTGAGGGTAGGTCAGAGTTCAGGGATGAATCTTATACATTTTTTGGTTAATAATTATTTTATTCTAATTGATTAGTAAGGACAGTTCATGTAATCATGTGTGGGGCCCAGAATGGAAATTTACAGGGCATTTATCAGGCTTTGTCATAGGTCAACTGTTGGGTCGGCAGCTCTGGGAACACAGGAGGAACAATAAAAATGATCGCCAAGGCCGCCATCTTCCAGCCCCCCCCCCCCCCCCCGCCCCCCGTTCCTTAACCCTTGACTCTCCTGTCAAAAGGATGTATGCCCAGGTCACGTCTCCATAGGTAACCTGATATCTATGCAGGAAACAGGAGTAGCAGAAGCCCCCACCCCATACCCTCCAATCATCAAATACCTTACCATGTATGGATGTGAGCCCGATAAAAGACCCCAGCAGACTCCCAGCGCGACTTCCCCGACTCCCCTCTTCTGAGTCACGGAACCTCGCCCGAGAGTGCCTTTAATAAATCTTGCCTTGCTCCTACCTAGCCTGGTGTTGTGTTTACCTCGCCTGTAAAACTTTACATCAACAAGCATGGGAGGGACAGTGAGGGGGCAGACATCCCTGAGTTGTCTTATCTAAGTCTTACAGAGGAGGATGGTTCTCTGTGGTAAATCTATTACCAGTACACGAAGTGGGGTGGGTTGGGAGGGCAGTTCTTCACCTTCACTCTTTCCCAGGATCACAGGGCTCAGGCAGAATTTAACATTTTCAAGAATAAATTTGTATTGTTTAAGCCATTAAGCTCATAGTAAATTTTTTGCGGCAGCAATAGGAAAGTAATATACTACCCTCTGCCATTGTCACTTCCAGTGTTTTTTTTTTGTATCACAGCCACAGCTGACCTATAAGTACCAACATTTAACATAAGTAGGAAATAAATCTCTATTGTTATAAACCCTGCGGATTTCTTTTTTTTTTTATTGTAGCCTTGTGTTAAGGGATGACAAAGCATTATCTCACACCACAATGCCACATGCTTACACACAGATACTTGTGTGGCATATAGAATTGCCCTGAACATAGTCATAGTAAGTGCTAAATGTCAGTAATTATTAATATTATAAAATATTCTTGCTTTCATTGTTATTAGAAATTCAAGCAAAGATACCAGGTCATTGGTTAGATTCATATGTCATAATTGAGGGGTGGAAAAAATCTGAGTCTACAGCCTATACTGTCCCCATGATATCAACTGAAGAATTGAAGTAAATAAAGAAAATTTCTGAGGCAAAAGAAGAGGATCAAAGAGTGTGAAGATAAGGACCAGTGGATTAAAACTAGAAGCAAGAGCAAACAATGACCCAGAAGCACCACCACACCCCCCACACACCAAAAAAAATCAAGGAGAGAATGATCAATTGTTTCAAATGCTGCTGTTGGGCAAGAAAGACAAGAACTCAAAATGGACCATTGCCTTTAGCAAAGTGGAGATCTTTGGTGATTTTGGCAAGAGATGTTTCACTGGAGTGGTACCATGATAGTCCAACTAGCATGGTTATAAGAGAGAATGGCAAAAGAAGAACAAGAGAAATAAATATAAAAACTCTTGTAATGATCTTTACTATAAGGAGGAGGAAAGACATGAGGTGATAGTGGGAGAAGTATGTGGAGTCAAAGAAGTCTTTTGTGTTAGTTTTGTTATTTCCTATGGAAGATATATAGAGCATATTTATATTCAGATGGAAATGATCTGGTAAAGTGGGAGATTTTGATAATGTAGAGAAAGAGTGGAGAATTGCTGGAAAAATACTCTTGAATGGGTCAGAGGGATATTTCTCCACAGTAACAAGAGGGGAAGGGGAGTATCAGAGTGTAGATGCGAATATAGTCAAGAATTTGATTGTGGCAGCACATGGCCATTTTCTTTTTACATTTTTTTTTTTTAATTTGATAGAGAGAGAGAGAGCACAAGTGAGCAGAGTGACAGGGAGAGGGAGAGGAAGAAGTGGGCTCCCCACTGAGCAGGGAGCCAGATGTGGGGCGTGATCCAGGCCCCTGGGATCATGATCTCAGCCGAAGGCAGACACTTAACAGACTGAGCCACCCATTTGCTCCATGGCCATTTTCCTCTAATTTTGATTATTTTCTTAGTTGAGAATGAAGGCAGAGCAGGGAGTGCAGTTGTGCAGCAAGTCAAAGGTAGGGACTGGTCACTCAGGAAGGTGGACTAAAAAGGGAAATAGGGAACTACGGTGAGATTGCTGAGCAGCCCTAATGACCAACTTGGTGTTGGTGGCCATTAATTCCCAATGAGACCAGACAGCTTTGTTGTCTTCCTTTTCCATCGGGGTAAATGTGTGGGTGGGGTAAGTAGAGGATTAGATATAACCAGGGTTTTATCAGGTAAGTGGTCAAAAGAAGAGAAAGGGAAGCAAGTATACACTCGTCAGTGGATACAATGGAATGCAGTATCTAAGCTGTGCATAAAGTAAGGGCTTATAGGAGAGACAGCTGAAATTTGTGAGCCATGGAGTCAGACTTCAAAAAGTATAAAGATATGTTGAATTTATAATACTAGGAAGAATGTATTAGAAAGAGGTCTGTGAGTGTTCAAAGTGGAATGCTTAAAAAGTGAGATTATGGAGAAAGCCAGTCACTGTTAATAACAAGGGAATGAGGGTCTAAAGCAGGGTGTTCAAGAATGTTGGGAAAAGAGTTAGGGCATGAGAGGCCAGGACTTTGAAAGATCATCATTTGGACATTAATATCTTTCAGAATTATGACAGTAGTATTATTGGAGAGAGTGATATTGAAATGTATTTGTTGAGATCTTACTGTACTCAATGTCTTGGGAGAGAGGAAGTTATCACAAAATGAAAGAGAACAAAATAAACAAAGATAAAATATCTCACCTCATGGACTTCCCAGTCTTGTCCTCAGCTGATTCTTCCTGAGGAGAAGCAGACAGCTGGCTCTCAACTGTGATGGGAAAAGGCTTCCTCCAAAAGGATTTCTGTTGGTGGCTCATATAACCTAAGTAACTATTGGGACATCTTTATCCACCTCTTTGTTCTTTGCATTACTGATTTCTTATAGTTAATTAAAAATTATAAGTAACCCGTATTTTCATTTATATGGAAATTTTATTTTTGGACATCAGATCTGAAAGTAAGTCAGAGTTTTATTAGATAACCTTTTAAAAACTTAGGTGAGAGGGGAGGAAAGAAGTAGTGTGGAAAGGACTGAAATGTTTGTGTCCCCTCTCCCCTCAGATTCGTATGCCCTCAATGTGCTGAGTGTTAGGAGATGGGGCCTTCTGGAGGTAATTAGGTCATGAGGGTGGAGCTCTCATAAATGGAATCAGTGTCCTTAAAAAGGAACTCTCCCAACAGTGCTCTCTCCTTCTTCCATGTGAGGATATGGTGAGAAGTTGGTAGTCTGCAATCCAGAAGAAGGCTTTTACCAGAACCTGATCATGCTGGTAGCCCACTCTCGGGATTCCAGCCTCCAGAACTATGAGAAATAAATTTCTGCTGTTTGCTAATCACACAACCTATGGTACTTTGGTATAGTGGCCCAAACAAATAAAGACTTGGCCCTGGTTTCAAAATCCCACATGAATTAAGTCAGCAGTCTCTAATCCTTTGTGGGTCACATAGTACTATAAGCAATGAATGCAGATAATACATCTACATGAGGGATTTTTAAAATGTAGACATCCCCTAAGTCTTTCATTTAGCTAAAATGTGCTCTTGGTGAAAGAGTAAGCTATAGGAAAGACTCTCACTGAGTCATGTGTGCTTAGGCATAGCTCTGGGTGATGTAAGTAACACTGAAGCACACACTGCAAGAAAGAAAAAATAACATCAGATAAAATACTTAAGGAAATAAACAAGAAACATCTGTCAAAACAAAAAAGGGATGCCCAGGGCATATAGTCTCCATCCAATTGAGGAAAACAAAAACAAACAAAACAAGCCATTAACCTCAAATAGGTATTTCCCTAGGCAATTTCACTGTGAGTCTCTGCAAAGAACAACACCTTCCACCTCCCCCTTCCCCCAAACACACACACACACACACACACACACACACACACACACACACTTTTTTTCTTTTATGTTAGTCACCTAACAGTGTATCACTAGTTTTTTTTTCTTTTTAATTGTATTTATTTATTTAACAGAGAGAGAGAGAACGGAGAGAGAGAGAGATTGAGATCACAAGTAGGCAGAGAGGCAGGCAGAGAGAGGGGGGAAGCAGGCTCCTGGCCAAGCAGAGAGCTGGATGCGGGGCTCGATCCCAGAACCCTGGGATCATGACCTGAGCCGAAGGCAGAGGCTTAACCCACTAGGCCACCCAGGTGCCCCACTAGTTTTTGATGTAGTGTTCCATGGTTCACTGTTTGTATATAACACCCAGTGCTCCATGCAATATGTGCCCTCCTTAATACCTATCACTGGGCTCACCCATCCCCTCACCACCCCCTTCCCCTTTAAAACTCTCAGTTTATTTTCTGGAGTCCATAGTCTCTCATGGTTCATCTCCCCTTCTTATTCCCCCCCTTCGTTTTTCCCTTCCTTCTTCTAATGTCCTCCATGCTATTCCTTATGTTCCACAAATAAGTGAAACCATATGATAATTGACGCACACTCTTAATTCAGCTCAATTAGTAGCAGACAGAGCCCAGGGGAGAAAAATGGCAGTGGGGTTGTGTGGTTTGATCTCCCTTCAGCCCCTGTTTCCTGGAAATGTGGAAAATAAAGATAGGTATGTATATCACAGTATCAGTAGCTTTTGAAAAATGGAAGCTTCCAGATAACCAAATGAAATAGAGTCACTCCTGTCCTCTACTGGGAGAGCAACCCCTCTGATATTAATTTCTAACATTATTCACGGGGTTGGATACATCATACTGTTGGGGTCCCCAATGGTGGGTCCTCCAATAATGGGTCCATGATTAAAGGAGGAAGACTGATAACAAAGCGAAGGTTAAGCAAAGCTTTATTTTGTGCCAAGCATCGAGAATCAAACCGACTGTCAAACAGACTGGTCGGGGCCACCCCTTATAGAGAGGGCAACCTCTCTGTTTCACAGACTAACTTTTATAGAGCAAAGGCCATGTGGTTGGGCCTGGCCACACACAGGTGGCCAATGAAATTGTAACACACAGAAAGCTGCACAGTCAGGCTAGGTGACCAATTGAATTACAATTTACCCTAGTAGACATTTGAACCAGGCTATCACCTTGGTCAGAATTGGTGCCAAAATGTGCCCAAAGGGCAGGGCCCATACTCCTTGGTAACTAGGGAGATAGTATGTGCCCCTCCGCCCCCCACATCAGATGTCTCCACCTGGCCTGACCCACCCTTGTATTTGGGCTTTCTGGGACTGGTTTCTAGGACTTATTTTTAAGTAAGTTGCCCTGGAGAGGGGGGCAGAGTCAATTTAAGTTTTACAACAAAATGGCAGTTCAACCAGGGTAGAGCCACTCTGGCTGAATAGGCCCTTACATTACCAAGAGCAATAGTGAACTAACTAAATTACACATTACTTGCTTGATAAGAAAACCGTAAGTTACTTTCCCCTGAGGAGCTTCATGGTCTTTTGCTACAAAAGCACAGACGTTAAGTGGAGTGAAGAAGAAAGAGTTAAAACACTTTGAAAACACTCTTGAGAAGACCTACCTTCTCAATAATAAAATTAAAAATCATAAAATGAAATTACATGCAAACTCACCAAAACTAATGTTCTATCCAACAAAGCTGAGTTTAGCTGTGTTGGATAGAAAATTAATTTTTTAATAGTATGGAAATCCGTATCATGGTTTTGGTTGGAATGGGGTCTGGGATGCATTGGAGAAAGGGGGACAGGGACCATGAGAAAGCAGAGTCACAAGGAAAGGCTTATGAGAAACACTACTTAGTGAAGTCATAGAAAACCTCATTTATTTTTCTTCCTTGCTTTATCCAAGCCATATATTTGGGTGTATATGTGTGTACACATAGATATTTAGTATATATTGTGCATATCAATCTGTGTATGTACACATGCATACACATGAATATTCACATGTGCATACATGTATATTTATTCAGGTTGTGTGAATATTTTGTGATCTTTGGTGTTCTTTTTTTTAGTCAAGTGTAAAGAAAATCTCATCATATTCCCAATGAAGCCTACCATTTGCCAAAGTTAGACTTCTAACTCTGGGGCAGAGGGATGTGGTCACTCATATAGAAAGGCAGTGATTGCTACTGACATGCAACAACGAGGGCATAGACTTAGAACTGCTATCCTGAAAGATTTTGCATGCTTACACAAGCTGATACACATAGCTTAACAGTTAAAGTTAAGATCAACTCCTAAATAAACCAAGTTCACACATTAACAATAGCTAATATTTTTGTCAGACCTTACAATATTGCCATGTATTATGCTAAGTACTTCAATGTGATTATTTTATTCTCCCAAAAAACTCAGTGGAGGAACTATTATTATCTCAGTTTTATAGACAAGAAAACTCAGGGAGCTTAAACAATTCCCTGTGATGACACACCTGTGTAGAGAGCGGCCATCTTGTTCCAGAGTCTTGGCGCTCCAGATGGCCTTAAGCCAAGTGCTTACTGAGATTAACCTCCATTAAAAACCTCAGGTACATTCTGTAGCTTATTCAGATCAGGATGCATTGTTCATAAGCCTACTATTCTGACAAGAGAAAAAAAGGTTTATTATATATCGTTATATATATAAGCATACAGCATTCATGGCAATGCAGTGACATTGCCCAGGGGGAAAAAAAAGTAGAAAAACCTCATCAGCATTCACAGGTTTCCTAAATATAATACAAAAATATATTCCTTGTCATACTTAATGACTATCTGCTGCCACTTGGAGTGACTGGAGCTTCATTTGCCGACTTTTTTCTGTTTAAAACTGCTCTCTGTCTCCCTTTTCCTTTTATCAAACCCAACAGAATCCACACACAGCACTAGATCCCAGGTCCCAATGTGAAGTCAAAGCTTGACTGAAAAGCAGTAGCAAAGACAAAGATTGCACCACCCCTGAAATAACAGGCAGGTGCACATTGGAAAGTAGGCATGTTCTCATAAGACAAAGATTTTGGAAAACCTGGCCACTGCTCCAGTAAATAAAGTGCTGTTTGAAGTCATATGTATGAATATCAATGTCCTCTAAGACACTATTTATGAATACCTTATAAAATATGGGCAAATCTGGATGGCAAAGACTTGCTCTAACATTGCATTAGAAAGCCTGGTTTTGTAATCGCTGCATCTTAAGACTATGTCTTAACTCCTTTCCTAAATCCAGTGGGTATTTCTCGGGCTACATCTGCAGTGGGCATTATTTCTTTCATAGCTACCGAACTCACATCACTTTTTTTCTGCACTATATATATTCACATATATGTATATGTATGTATATGTCTATGTTTGTGGGGAGGGGATATTCGTCTCTATGTGCCCAACTATCTATCTGTGAATATCAGTGCTTTATAATAATGGCCATGCGCTGACTCTTTGCCATTTTCCTTTTACATATTTAGATTGTTTGCTTGGTAACCCTGTAATCACACCTGAATTTTTTTAACTGTGACTTTATATATTTCTCAAGTCATTTCAGTTGTAATACTTTGCATCCTTAATTAGGTAAGTTCAGGATAGGCATTCTGTCTTATTTTCTTCAGAGCGCAGGTGCATCAACTCCAGAATTTGAGAGCATATTTTGCGTGCTTATACTTTTTTAGAGAATTTATCAGATCCTCAAAGGAGTCCGTTACCTAAGGAAATTTTAAAATCCAATAAAACTCTCCAAGTTTACATCCATTATTTTATAACCTCCATTAATTAATAGCTAGGAGAGAAGGAAAGTGTTTGGTCAAGATCTATACCGTAGTATGTACTGAAGTAGTTAGAACTAGACTGGACGAAATGAAGTCACATGACTGACAGGCAAAATGCCATTTTTACCACATCAACCTATGGTTAGATTCTAAATATTTGCTTCAATCTTGTGTATCCTATAGTTTTAGGGAAATATGAGATAAAAGAATGATTGAAAAAATATATTCTCCAATTTCAAAAAGACACAAATACGAATTATTTCTTCAGAACTCTATCAGAATACAAAGATTGAATGATTCTCTTCTGGATGTGTTGATCTGGGATCGTAGAATAAATCTTCAGTAATGATGATGACAAACATCCCAGGAAAATGATTCTAGTTTTTAGGAAGAGAGATGCAAGGGTGTACTTACTGCTAGTGTTTTGCTTAGGAATGCTTTTCTTCCTCCTCCAAGTTAACAGTGGTCAGTCCCATGCTAACTTTTCCATAAGTAAAAACACAAATCAGGAAAATGAGAGTGTAGGGAAAAGAACGAGGACCGCTGTCCATTTTAGAGACCATCTGGTGCAGTCCCAGATGCCATCAAATCTGTTGACTTAGAATTTTTACTTCAAGAGTAGTCGTTTTCCCCCTATAAATCTTTTCCTAAGTTCCACTTCACTCACCTTAGATTGCACGGACATTGGATTGTTCCATGTGCTAAGGCAGTATTTTCAGGAAGTAGTTCTTTTTCAGCACTTTTAAATCCCAAGATGAAATAAACTCCACTTCAATAAGCTTCAATCTTTAAGGCACCAGATAAGTTTCCTGAGTGCAGAACCTCCTTTTCGAAACTCATCCTCCTACTTAAGAAAGTAGTTTTGGTTTCACAAACCGCACCCATCTATTGTGTTTCCTTGAAAAGCACCAAGAATAAAGAGAAGTAGATGATCTCTTGAGAAAACTGTGAGTTTGTAATCTTTTCCTGCTGAAAATTACTTCAAAAGTAAATTTGAGTCGATTTTGAAAAGCAAAGAAAAATCCCTCTGTTCCTTCTCAGTCAATATTACTTGTGACTTACTATCTCTTATCTTGTGTTTGTCTTACTTTTCTTTCTTCTTCTACACATGGCCAACCTTGGGGATCAAACTCCAATCAGTCAAAAGTTATTAGGGAAAGATATTGACAATTCCAAAAGGAAATATATATATATATATATATATATATATTTATATACACACACATATATATAGAATAAGAATATTTAGAGGATAGAAATAAGACCCGATAAAGCATAGTTTAAAAGAACATAAAGATGGTATTTTGCATATTAGCAAAGAAAATAAAAGTCTCAAATTTATTTCATTTTAAAAAAGTAAGTTGGGGGCGCCTGGGTGGCTCAGTGGGTTAAGCCGCTGCCTTCGGCTCAGGTCATGATCTCAGGGTCCTGGGATTGAGTCCCGCATCAGGCTCTCTGCTCAGCAGGGAGCCTGCTTCCTCCTCTCTCTCTCTCTCTCTCTCTGCTTGCCTCTCTGCCTACTTGTGATCTCTTTCTGTCAAATAAATAAATAAAATCTTTAAAAAAATAAAAAAATAAAAAAAATAAAAAAGTAAGTTGGGAAATTTTAAAGCACTCAAGAGTTTTATAGAGTATCCGCTGTGATCAGTGCTCTGTAAATATATGTGGAGGAAAACTGCAAGGAAATATAAACTAGACTAAATCCCGCCATTAAGTCACTTACCATTTATAAGTAAGAAATAAAACATGGATTTTTGAAAGGTAAATTGACAACAAAATATTAAGCGATTGCTATAGAAAAGAAGAATTCCAGAAACATCTCTGCTTGAAGAGTGTGCAGTATTTTTAGCATTTGTAATCAATTTTTTTCACTTATGTAACCTTTAAAGTTATGGGAGATTTCATATGTATTATCACCTAGTGCCCCTAAATTAACATTTTAAAGTAGGTAAGTGTCGTTTTATAGATGGGGGTAAAATGAGGCTTAGGTGTTTGTTTGTTTTTTTAAAGATTTTATTTATTTATTTGACAGAGAGAGATCACAAGTAGGTAGAGAGGCAGGCGGTGGGGGCGCGGGGAGCAGGCTCCCCACTGAGCAGAGAGCCCGATGAGGGGCTCCATCCCAGGACCCCGAGATCATGACCCGAGCTGAAGGCAGAGGTTTTAACCCACTGAGCCACCCAGGCGCCCCAAGGCTCAGATATTTTAAGTAAATTTCCCGGTGTCATATGTTCAGAGGATGTTAGAGCCATGACTTGAATCTTGTTTTGTGACTCACGGTCCTAAATGGATACAGGATGATCAAAGTAAGTTAAATGCTGGAACGTAAAAGAGGAATTCTATATTAATCACTTAATTTGCTGTTTATGTACAGAATGATCAAATATCTCAGCCACCTGCTAGGCATTGAGGCTATACATGTGACTAAAACATAGCCCCTACCTAGGGGCTAGGTAAAGACAGGTAACAATACCTATTAAATATGATACATGAAATGATTGAAGGAATAATGATCAAATAGCATTTGCCGAAACCCTTCAAAGTATTGGATTGTTGTACTGGAGCTCCCTCAAAGTAGGCCCAGGTGTAATACAGTCATAAAAAGTGGTTCAAGAACATCAAGGTTTGAGAATTAGGAAAAAATAAGTATCTTGCTCTTTAAAGAGTCTCCATCTGAGGAGACATTGACCATTTGATAGAAAAGTAGACAGTGGTTAGGAGCCCGTCTTCAGTAGGGAAAATCTGCTTTTAAATCCCTGTGAGCAAATCTCTGTATACTAATAATAAACTATTATTATTAGGAACAATTAAGAAGGAAGAATTAAGAAAATAATCCCATTTGCAATAGCATCAAAAAGAATAAAATATGGGCACCTCCGTGGATCAGTGGGTTAAAGCCTCTGCCTTCGGCTCAGGTCATGATCCCAGGGTCCTGGGATTGAGCCCCGCATCAGGCTCTCTGCTCAGCAGGGAGCCTGCTTCCTCCTCTCTCTCTCTCTCTCTCTGCCTGCTTCTCTGCCTACTTGTGATCTCTGTCTGTCAAATAAATAAAGAAAAAAATCTTAAAAAAAAAAAAAAAGAATAAAATACTGGGGCACCTGGGTGGCTGTCAGGTGAGTATCTGACTTTTGATTTTGGCGTGGGTCATGTTCTCAGGATCATGAGATCAAGCCCCGTGTCGGGCTCTGTGCACAGTGAGGAGCCTGCTTGGGATTCTCTGTCTCCCTCTCCCTCTGCCCCACCCCCTCTAAGAATAAAATAAAATATTTAGGAATAGGTCTAACAAAGGAGATGGACGATCTATACACTGAAAAGAAGAAATTGAAGAAAGCACAAGTAATAGTCATTTCATGTTCATGGATTAGAAGAAACAATACTGTTAAAATGTCCATACCACCATAGTGATCTACAGACTCAATCCAATTCCCATAAACATATTCCAGTGGTATTTATCACAGAAATGAGAAAACCAATGAGTAAGGAACCCAAAAAAGACCTTGAATAACAAAAGCAATCTAGAGAAAGAAGAGTAAAGCTGAAGGCATCATACCTCCTGATTTCAGATTGTAAAATCTGAATTTACAGATTACTGTATATCCAGTAAGAAGTTAATATCCAAAATATACAAGGAACTCAGAAACATAGGTAAGCTGTGCAAACAGTTGGCCCAAATCCCTATCACATCCCCAGTGTTGTACTGTTGCTGCTCCCTCAGCTCAAACCCGTGGTTATGTGGGTTTTGACCACTGGAGAGGAGGAAGTAAAGCACTGAGCTTGGTTCACGCATGGATAGAGCTGGTGTATTGTATGAGCCTAAAATGGATGGCAGCTGTGTTATAGTTCTACTCAGGAATGGTCCTTAGAGACAGCAGAGATGGGAAATTCTCCCAATGGGCAGAATTTCCTGCAGTGTACCTCCTTATCTGCTTTACATAGAAAAAGAAGTGGCCAAAAGTAAGAATAAATGCGAATTCATGAGCAGTGCCAAATGCCTTGGCTGATGGCTGATTGGTCAGTTGTCTGAAAGGAATAATTGCAAGGACAAGAAAGTCTGGGGGAAAGGCATATAAATGGGCTATAGAAATGAGTATCAAATGGGGAGATCTTTATTTCACATATTAACGTCCACTAGAGAGCATCTACCATACAAGATGCTTTAAATGACTAAGAAGTTCAGAAGTCAGAGTGATTTAGCAAGTTGACTGCCCTCAGTGTTTGTCATTGTCCATCCCAGTGCTGGTATAATATGTGCATTAGTGAGGTAAGCCTAAAGCTGGGGATGAGAACCATCTATAGCTCCAACAGCATGGGCTCCCCGTGATCAAAGCTAATGGAGCCACCTCTGCCACCGAATGTCCCACCTGTTAAATAGAAACAAACACTGAGCTCTTGATATGCATCATACTTTAATTCCATCCCACCATTTAGGGGGCAGTGGTTATCTCTATTGAAATAGATCCATACACTGGATAGGAGCCCATCTTCCCTACTTGCAGGGCCTCAGCCAGCACTACCGCCCAAGTAGTCGTGAGCTAGGGATTAGTTAGCAAAGCCTTGATTGCTGTGCGTCTTTGGCCCAGAGAAAGAATGCAGTATCAGATAAATTCTAATAGACTAGAAGCATCAGGGGCTTAAGCTGGAGTCCCTTCTTCGTGACTATATCTGTTTCCATTATGACCAATGCATTTTGGATAAATGAACAGATATCCTGTTCAAATTATTTTTGCTCTTGAAAAACTAGAAAAGGAAAAGATTAAAGTATCCTCATAATGAAAGATAGAGAATATCCAATATTGGTTTTGCCTCACTGTCTTAGCATAGGTAAAATTTGAGAGGAACGATACAATCCATTGAATAAAAATCCCACGGGGGGCACTAAGAGATAGTCACTATAATCACTTTCTGAGTCATGCTGTGGGGCATGGTGCTTAGGTATTATTTATGGTTTGGACTTAAAACGTAGTCATGGGTCTCATGGATGTGTTAGTTTATCAGTAATAAATAATGATAATAGCTAGAAAATATATAGCATCTGCTATGTTCATTACACTATTCTGTTTCCTTTACACGTATTAACTCATTTGAGCTTTACCTATAGTAATTGAACTGTTACTAAATAAACTTTAGAGTGTGGGGAACTGAGACACAGAGAGGTTATATAGTTTATTCAACTAGAAAGGTAGACATGTAGTACACTTGTTAGCAATAGTCAAAAACTTTCAGAGTCCTTGCAATGACTTCAGCCACAGAGAGCGGTCATCGTATCTTCTTCAGGAGTTAAGGAAAAGAAAGCAGTGTCTCCTGTATAAGCCAGTGAACATCAGCTTGTGTGAAGTTCTACATCTGCAAGCCACAAGTTGAAACCCCCAATGTCAGAATACTATTTAGTGTCCTGTCTCAAGCCAGGTCTTCAGAAAGGAGCTCTATATCTGCTTACTAACTCCATTCATTCCCTTTTTCATCTTGTGTCTCTACTTTTACCCCTATGATTCTTCCTCTGAGTCTGCTTCTCCTCCTTCCTCAAACTCCTAAACTCACACTTTCAAAAGCTTTGGGATACGTGTGTGACAGAGCTTACAACCTTCACCAGATGTTCAAGTTGCTAATGTCTTTACCACATTGGAAATCAAATTTATTTGCTGAGCCCCTGAACCCACTACACATTTTTTTTTTAACCTTTACACTTTTACCTAAGCAAAGTCAATAAAGCAAGGATTACCTTGATTTTGGATTTGTTTTCCTTGTAAGCTTACACAAATTATACCCACCTTTCAAGATACAAGTGAAAATAATACTTCTGTAAAGTCTTCCCTCATCATTAAAGCAAAATGTGACCTCTACCTTTTCAGAAAAACTGGATAATTTGTCAGTTTTAGTGTTTATCTTAATTGGTTGTGTATCCGTGTGTGTGTGTGTGTGTGTGTATACACTTTCATTCAGCAATTATGTCTTAAGTTTCTCTTGAACTATACTCCTACATTTGACATTTTGTGTTTCATTTGTGCTAAATATCCAGTATCTCAGTAGTATTGTGTTATATTTGATGTTTTAATAATGCATGAACTTTGTTATTCCTCTTATATTTCTCCCTTACAAAAGCCTAACAGCATATTTGGTGACTTGATTTAAAATGGAATACATGAATAATGCTTATTAGCAGGTGGACTACTCAGTACAATAGACAGCCCTTTCTCAAGGTGAGACACTGACTCTCATTTGGGAAACCTGGGCCTCAGTATTTCCTGAGAGAAACTGAGTCACTTCCTCGAGTTTCTTTCAAGAAGGGAAAATCCTTGCTGTAAAGAAAAAATAATCATTTTCTAAGCAATAAGGCTATTGTACTACTTTGGCCGAATAAATAGCTCTTTTTTCTCCATGGCATATCTGGAGGAATTCTCATTCTTGTCACGGATTGGCAGGGGTATTCTCTTCCTGATAAAACAACAGAAAAGGTCTATCTGGAATTTTAAGCAGTTTCCAATGTGGAAGTTTCCATCATGTTGATTTTCCCAAGACTCCTGCTGGGTAAGCTCATCTGCCTTCTTCATTGTTTGCAGGTGATGAACTATATAAAATAATTTATTTAATTCTTTTTCTCTCTTCTCATTCTACTCTGCCCTTTCATAATTTTGTTGACTTTAGAACCGTCCCATTGCAAATGAAACTAAAACATTGAAGTCTCTGCTGAGCCACAGTCTTGCATTTATGACTGCTCGAGGGACACGTGTAACAAGATGCCTTGTCAACACTTTGACGCAGAACTCTTTGCTCTCATTCCAGATTAGCATGTTCCCTTTCCTTCCATCTATCCCTTCCTCCATGCTTTCCATCATTGACTCTTACACTGCCTGACTCTAGGATTATGGTTTACTCTCTCCTACCTGGAGCGTTGAAATCGTCCCCTAAGCACCTCACTTCTTCAGTTTTCTCTTCACTCCTGTATGAAATCCCTGAACTCTTTTTCCAGATTAGCACTCAATATAGAACCTCATCACCACAAGAATGTGAGCCTCCTAACTTTGGTCTTTTGTGTCCCTTTGTCACCTGTTTCCAGGACAGTGCCTGTCACACGGCAAGCACATAATAAATACCTGCTCAAGAAATAGATGCTCCCATGCTCAAATACCACCAGTGGCTCCCTACTACTTAAAAAGTTTAAGTTGCCATTCACATTTTTTATGACGTTTGTAATTATATGCTGGCAATTGATGGAAACTATGACCACAGCGAAATGAAGATTAGATAATACCGTAAACAACTTATCACCAAAAACTTAACAAAACAAACAATCTATAACTGAGACACACAGAAAATATTTGTATTTATATCTTTTCATTGGGTTCCATAATCTAATTCCATACTATTGCACTGAGGAGCTTTGAATTTTGTTAATAAAAATTTTAAAGGAACCATGGTCTGGGTGATTTGTTCAACTCTTTACAAATGTACAATCCCTTGATTTAAGTTTTCTTGGACATATTTTACAAGGAAGGGAACAGATTTTGATCACCTAACTTCAATCACTGTGATCACCTAACTAATACAAGATAGAGCCAGGATTCAAAAAGTTTTTTAATTGATCATTTGTTTACTATAAGTTTTCATTTTCTTTGTAGAGAAGAGAATTAATGTGCTTCGTTATAAAGAATTAACATTTCATAGGCTTCTCTTGATAAGAACTTGCAAATAGGCAGCTTTCTCTCTTTGGGCATAAAGATTTCCACCTACCTCAGAAGATCTGAGGGACCCTGGAGGACCCGGAACAATGTCTCATCTACGGGTGTGAATTGAAGCCTGGTGTCAGGGGCTGTGCCTGTGAACCCCAGGACAAACAAAACACAGTCCTCTGTCTCTTGGAGTCCTAGAAATGATGAAGTGTTTGATGGAGTTCGGAAATATCCAGAAATACTTCCATTTTCACATAATTGCTGCACCTACCCAGGGACCCTTTCTGAAACCAAACTGGAGCTACCAAGTTAGCAAGGAACTCCCACATACCCTGGCATTTCATCTCCTCAAATACCTTCCACCTCGTCCTGCTCCTTTAATAGACTGATCACGAAACCCGCTGGGACTTGAGGGACCTGGAGAAGCCGCTTCCTCCTTGACCCCACTGCTCCTTTGTGCACTGCTTGATCTCTTGGAAATTGCCCACCCTGGAGAGAAGCAGTTTTGACTTCCCTTCTGGCCCGTACAAGCCACAAAGGGAACTTAAGGCAAGAAATATTTTAATGTATTCTCCCCTTTCTTTCAGTCTCTATGATAGCGATGTAATCCACAGACTGAGAGCTAATGCAAGTGGAAGGGGAGAGAAATCATCTCTGCGTGTGTGCTCCTCTGACATTTTGATAAGAGCACAGAGAAGGGAAAGCGGCACATTCCCCCAAGCTACCTTTTTCAAAGACACACCTTTGCAGGGCTTCTCAGGAAGCTCTGTGCCCCCCTTTCAGTGGGCAGGGAAGTTAACAAAGGCTTGTAAGAATAATCAGACCCACAGAAACGCATTTGTCAGGCATGGCTATCGTGTCTCTGTAATTCAATATATTCTTACATTTTACTTTAAAATAATTCTGTCCATTTCCATTTCTTTTCTTTTCTTTTCTTTTCTTTTTTTAAGATTTTATTGATTGATTTGACAGAGAGAGAGCACACACAGGGGGAGGGGGAGAAAGGGAGAGGCAGAAATAGACTTCCTGCTGAGCAGGGGAGAAAGAGATGGGGCTTGATCCCAGGACCCTGAGTTCATGATCTGAGCCAAAGGCAGACGCTTTCCAACTGAGCCACCCAGGTGCCCCTGTCCATTTCCATTTAAAGAAAGTACCATGTTTTACTTTAAATACTTATGGGAAGACATTTATGTTAGTTTTTTCACTTGTTTATAGAATTAGAATTTGTCTTAGACTTGAAAATGAATCTAAAGATTATTAATATTATTGCCTTATAATTAATATTAATAACATTACTACTACATTTAGCAGAAACCTTTCTTTGAATGGACACTTGCTCAAACTCCAACATGAAAGCATAAATCATCAGGACTGCTTTACAGGAAGCATGGTCAGAGGGTCTGGTTCCTTCCCCATCTCCCTGGTGTTTGGAGGCCCTGGAAGGTGCCCTGCAGAGCCATTTATCCCAACAGATCAGGAGAAATCATGGAGCAATAAAGGAGTTCGTAAGGCCATGCCACTAGTTGGTGGCAGACCTAACTCTAAACCATAAATTCTTGATTCTCATTACGGTCTTTGAGGGTAATTCTTTTGATCTAGGGGAAAGATAAAAAAATACTTAAAATGAATCACATTGAAGAGAAAACAAAACAAAATTAAATATAGCTGGGTTTCACGTTATCTTGTGACCGAAAAAGGCTTTTCATTTATGAACTGGAACATATTAAACCATTGTGGGAAAGTCTTGCCAGTGACAGACATTTTATCTTGCCTCAGTAAATTTGTTTCTGACTTCAGTGTTGTCCCTATCCCAGTGAACGGCCTCATACCTGTCCTGAGAGACCCCTGAAATGCCCCGAGATGCTCAAGATGGCACCCGCTTAGCTTGCTACTGCTGCTTTGCGTCCACCCCAGCCGGGGCTTCTCCGGCGCTTGAGAGCATGTGGGGAACAGCTGGAGGGCCTCGGGCACACCCAAAGCTGGGGAAGCTTGGCTGGCCACGGGAGGTGCGCAACGCGGCCCTTTGAGAGATCCAACGAGACTTCCTCGCTGTCATCCACGATGTGCTCCTCGGGGCTCAGTAGGGCATCCTCACCAGACTTGAGGAAATGCTTTCCTGTGTCGGAGAAGAGAAGCAGAGGGGCTCCTGCGTGGCTCAGTCCCCTAAGCCTCTTCCTTCGGCTCAGGTCACGATCCCTGCGTCCTGGGATCGAGTCCTGCAGAAGGCTCCTCTCTCAGTGGCGCATCTGCTTCTCCCTCTCCCTCTGTTGCTCCCCCTGCTTGTTCTCTTTCAATTTCTCTCTGTTAAATAAATGAATAAATCAATAAATAAACAAACAAATAATCTTAAAGGAGAGAGAGAAGCAGGAAGACAGTTTCAGTTCATTTAGGAAAATGGTTTTTCAACATCTTTGTCCTCCTGCCATCCTCTCTGAGGCCACGCTTCTTCTAGTCAAAATCGGTCCTCTTCTCCCTTAGGAAAAAAAAAAAATCTAAAATCCTTCCTTTTTTCTTCTTTTCTTTTTTGCCCCCTTGTCTCCTCCTCACTTTCTTGCTCTCTTTCCATCTTTAGTTTCCATTTGTCCTTCTGCTCATCTTCCTTTTTCCCTCCCCTCTAGTCTGCTTTTCCTCTTCCTTTTCCTTTCTTTTTTTTTTTTTTAATTTATTTGACAGACAGAGATCACAAGCAGGCAGAAAGGCAGGCAGACAGAGAGGAAGGAAAGCAGGCTCCCTGCTGAGCAGAGCCGGATGCGGGGCTCGATCCCAGGACCCTGAGATCATGACCTGAGCTGAAAGCAGAGGCTTTAACCCACTGAGCCACCCCGGCGCCCATCTTCTTCTTCCTTTCTTATTCTTCTTTCCTTCTGCTCTGTTTCTTCCTTTTTCCCCCCCCTATTTCTTTATTTTGACTCTGTCATTCTTCCATGTCTTTCTTCCATGGCTGTTCTTCTTCTTTCTTTTTTCTGTTCTTCCTGTTGTACCTCTGGTTTTTTCGCTCCCATATTCCTTCTTGTTTCCCTCTCTCCTTCCTTCTCTTCTCCTTCCTTCTCTTTTCTACTTCCCACGCTGACCTCTCTCCTCCTTCTGCCTTTACATATCCCCGTTATCATCTTGTCTTAGTTTGGGTCCTCCAAAAGGAGACCCTGAGAAAGGAACTTAAGCACAAGTCGTCCCTGTGGGAGGTGGTCCTGGGAGCACCGTGAGTGTGGGCTGGGAGCACTCTGAGTGTGGCCAGTGACAGTGGGCAGCCAGGAAAGCCAAAGAAACGTGTCTCAATACACGTGTTTCCAGAGCGCACGAGTGAGGCTCTTTGCTCTGCAGAACCATCGGGGAACCCCCCCCTAGGGGTTCTTTATCTGCAAACTTGAATTTCTGATTGAGACTCCCTCTGGGACTTAAACTCTCTGGCACTTCCGACCTGCCCAGTTTGGAGAACAAACACTCCCATGTTTAAAAATGCCCTCAAACTGAGAGATACAGAGACACCATCAGCGTGATGGGACGGTCTGCACTGACCTCCTGCATATGCCACGCAGACAGCCGTGGGTACTGGCAGCATTTGACGGGCCTCCTTCCCTCCATCACTGTATTATCTTTCTTTCCTTCCCTCCCTCATTAAACAACTGTTGAATATCCAGGATATTCCAGGTGCGATGCTAGACACTGCGAGGGTAAATACACTTGGCCTCTCAGCTTTCTTACAGATTATGGTCAAGTCTGTTCCAACTGAGGAAAGTAATTATTAATCAGATAGCCATCAAAGATCAGTGCTTCTTAAACCTTGCCACTTGAATTCCTCTTATCAAGAGTGGAAGAGAGGGAGGAGTTACTGTTGGTTATCTAAGGGACCATACTTGAAAATTCCTTTGATGTTTCCTTTTTAGGCTTTATTTTGAAATCTGTACAAACTTAATGCATTATATATTTAAAGATGCCAGATTAATTTATATCAACCTTTCTAATGATACAAATACTAGACTACATTTCGTTTTGAAATGCTGACACGGGTAAAACCATTATATATTTAAAGATGCCAGATTAATTTATATCAACCTTTCTAATGATATAAATACTAGACTACATTTCGTTTTGAAATGCTGACAGGGTTAAAACTTCAGGCAGCATAACTGGTGACTATTGTGTATGAGTATACACAATATATATTGTGTATGAGTATACACAATGGTTAAAAGTTCAAGCTTTAAAGAAAATAGGAACATTGGGAGCAAGTATAAGCTTTTTTTCTTACCAGTTGGATGGCCTTGAGCAGCTTTATTAAACTTTCTGTGACCTGATATATCCTTGCCAACATTTACCTAACTCACAGAGATGTTGTCAGAGTTTAATCTGAGAGTGGAACATTTGGCCCAGATTCAACCCAGGGAACACCTTTTACATGAAACTGACTGTGGTTATTATAATGATACCATTTTTATGGTTGTATGAAACATTGTTACTATGATTTTTATTATTATAATTAATTTAGGCTACAGCCATGGCAGGGAGAAGCAACTTACAAATATTAGACTCAGAATAAGGGCATGCGAGTGGACCACATGGGAGAGTGAGGGCTCAGCTTTCCTAGAGCTCATGTTCAGACACAAGGAGACATCCTCACATTGCTTCCAACCCAGTGTCTAATGGGCCTGGACATCCATCGCCTTAGGGTCCAACAGTGCTGAAACCCAACAAAGCTGGTGCTGAGCAGACAGCGGGAAGAATTGCCTCTGGCACAGCGTGGACTAATCGGGAGCACTGGTGGGCTGAGAGGAGGGGCGGGCAGAGCGAGGATGGATTAATGATGAGCCTCCTGCAAGAAGGGGAGAGATCAGCGGAACTGCTGATTGTGCATAGGGAGGCCAGCTGCGAGAGGTTAATGGAACATTAGGAGAAGAGAGAAATCCAAAAACAGCGGGCTGCTACCTGGGATGGTGGTTTTGAGTCATCAGATTCCAAAGCAGCACACAACAGACAGCCACAGCTGGAGCGGGAGTTATGACCCCAGCCCTGCATGGTTTGCTGTTTGCTGAGAGGACAGTTAACACAGGCGTGAGGGGACCAGACTCCAAGAGACGATGTGCTAATCTGTCAGGTGCTGGGATGCTTTACCTCTTTCCCTTTCCTGAGTGACAGGTGCTCCACCAGAGCGAAGGCAGTCCTGAGAGGACTTGCAGTGAAGGAAGGGCTTTCAGGTGTTCTGCTCAGGATTGTCACATCCCCCAGTCCCAAGACCTGAAGTCTTCAACCTCGATCCAGAAGGAAAATGAGGAAGATTCTCTGGTCCCTGAAATTGGTTTATCATGGGCTTTTCAATAATTTAAAGAAGGAGTTTCTCAAACTTTTGCTTGCCTCTCTGCAACTGACTCATAGAGTCGCCTCCACCCTGGGCCGGCAAACTTCATCAGATAGAGTAAATGGACCTTTGCTGCTTGTTGGCTTGCTGGCATCCACTTCTTCTCCCCAAGAGACCATAAGTGCCTTCTGAAGCAGTATTTCATTGCTGTTGGATCTGCTTCAGAAAGACCATATCCGGTTCTGGCCGTCACCTGGGTGAGGACCAGTGTGTGATCCAAGGTTGGCTATTTCAGGTGACTGCTTCCTGGAAATTAAAACTGAATTAGAGAGGCACAAATACTCATAATGTCTGAGATTTCATTATGTCCCAGTGGAGACCAGACTATACCTACAAATAAACCACTGTTGCATTTTCTGCTTCATTGTCTTTTTAGCTGCCTCTGTTCCTACCGGTATTAAAGCCTAGTTTTCCAGTCTCTCAGGAAACTGTGTTGCCAATATTCTTCCAAGGATATTTTGGCCTGCCACCAAAGACACCTAGAATAATGAATAACTCTCAAAACACTGGATACAGTTCCATATTCCTTTCTCCTCTAAGAAAATATATTTAAATATGAGTGAGTGAGGGTACAACTTTAAACCCACTGCTAACTCTTTTCGAGAAGTAAGACTTTCCTAAGCTTCATTGGTTAATTATCAGGACAAAATGGCTTTTTACAAAACAGCTCACAATGGCTTACAATAAATCTGTGGTAGGCTGATTTCAAAGTAGGTTTTGATAATTCCACCCTGGTACAAACATGACTTTGCAATTTGGCCCTGGCACATTTCTCCTCAAGAGAAAGAATCCATTTCTCCAAACTTTGAATCTGTGCTTAGTCATGTGACCTGCTGGCCAATGTAGTATTAGCAAATGTTCCATAAACAGAGGTTTGAAAGGTGTTTGTCTATTGGGGCTTAACCTCTTTTGTTTGTAGTGGGAACACTAAGACGAAGATGGCAATGAGCCTGACCCAGCCAGCAAGAAGTTAAGAGAAAAGAGATGCCACAGACGGTTTGACAAAGACTAGGCATATGGGTGTGATCATCATAGATGATCCAGTTGAAACTGAGTCAGCAAATAAAGACAGCCTCATAAGTAACCCTGCGTGTAACCAGCCACAAAACCACCTGGCTGAACACCGCCCAAATTGCTAACCCAGAGACTTGAAAGCAAATACAATAGCTGTTGTTTCATCTTTTGCTTCTGGGGTGGTTTTTCATCTAACAATAAATAATTGATACAGAAATTAGTACCAGAACTTTCACTGGCTTTGAGACTGGTTGGCAAGAAGAGGCTGGGGTGGAAAATTTTGCGCAATTAGCGAAGGGTGGAAAAATTTTCAAATTGCTGTTGGAAGCTTCAAAGTTCGCAATCCATCATTACTGCCTGTGAGCCAGTTGGTTACACTATTGCCTATGGTAATCTTGGATCGGCCTGTGAAGACAGTTTGCAAATAGGAATCCCATCCATCCCAACCAACTCTTATACCCGTGGTCCTCTTTACATCAAATACTGGAGTCTGACTCCTTTCCCTTAGAATTTTCTAGCTCTGTGTGTTAAGCTCTAGGAAGAGAGAGAAGCAAGCTGAAGAAAGTACTATTCAATTTACAAGCAGAGATTAGAGAAAATGTTAGAAGCCAGGACTTGTTGGGTTGGAAAATTAAACTTCACAAATCTATTCTCCCTAGGTAGGAGAAGGTTCTAAGAGTAAGACGTCATCTGAAGACTAAAGACCAAAAAAAGGGCTGTGACTACAAAATCTTTTCAGGATAAACACACTTCATTCAGGTCAATATTCTCATTCCCAGTTTGGAGATGATGAAAGCCAGATTCTGAAAGACAAAATCTGTGGTTTTCAAACTTTGTTCCTCAGAGTTTTTCTTTCCTGGGCCCAGTGGGATACAGAGTGGTGAGTGAGACAGGATAAAAAGCAACAACAAATGGGCTCTTCCCCTTGCTCTGAGGAGAAAATTCTACTGTTGTCTATCATAAATATTTGATTTTCCATGTAAGATTTTGGTTGGAAAGTGCTTTTCAAAGGCAACAAGAATCATGGAAAACCTTAAGTAAGGAATAGAATGAGGATTTGAACCTTGATCTCTTGGATTTCAACGGATGTACCCTTTGTTTCATGTCTTATTGCCTAAAGTCCTGGGGGTGAGTGGCAGGTCGGGAAGACACAGCTTTCTCTATCAGTTGTATGAGGTTTATACACAGTTTTTCTATTTCTAAAGCCAGGAACTGGCTTTTTTTTTTCTGACTTAATGTAATAATTTTCTGACTTGATGTAATAATAATATAGAGCATTCAAAATCTTTAATGTTCAGAAAAAATTAAGGTGTATAGTTGCCATATTATCTGATTCATTAGGAAATACTAATAGAAGATCATATGTTCTAAGCAGAATTGTTCAGGAGAGATTTCAGAACATGTTAAGTCATTGATTGGTTAATTAATAAGTCAATTAATTTGTTAAAATTAAGCTCATATGCTACCAACTGGAGAAAGGGAGTAAAACAACCAACCAAGCCTGGTCTTTGGCTTTCAGGAATTCACAGTTGAGAAGGAGAAGCAGAGCAAGTTTATACCCATTCAAAAGGGTGTCTGAAAGGAAAAGCCTCGAATAGAAAAAAGGGCAAAGTCCATGCTTCTCTAAAACACAGTATCTCTCAACTAATGAGTTCCTAATTGTCAAAATTATAAGGTAAGTAATGCTATATAAATTCTGTGGGGTTTTTTTGGATAAAAAAAAAAAGAGGATCTCTTTTCTCAACTCTAGGGAAAGGAAATTTTACATTAATGAATCAATGAGGTCTCAAACAATTATTATTGCTATTATTATTTTCAAATGTAAGAGAGACCATGGACACTTTCTTCTGCTCCAAGTATCCTGACTCATGGTTCAGTCATTGTTTTCATTTGATAAAATATCTAAAAGCTAATCTAATGTGAATGTGACAGAGCCATATGAAATGAGACCAAACATGTGACACACCCAGAGAGGGTGTTTCCTCCCCCAGAGAGGAGTCCTAAACATAGGTGTCAGCGAAAGATAGCTTCTCTTTCTTTTGTCCTTCCAGTAATTCAGGTCACTTCCAGGCTTAAAAGTAATGGCAAATGAGTGTTTCAAAATGAGTACCTTTATTGTTAGCACAGTTTGATAGTTTTCCAGAAAGACGGCCACAGATGGCATTGTGTCTCCTACTGTGGTTGTGAATGCATTTGGGGCACCTGGGGTTGGCTGGTAGCAAGAAGACAAGAGTGTAGGATACTGGACAAGTAGATAGAATATTACCCACAGAGGTACTCAACCACATTCACAATCATAGGCGTGAGTATCATTGTTTCAAAGAGGAGGAGCAGCAGATGAATTTCATCATTTGTAAGAGAATGTGGCTATGATGACCATTGTGTAGATGGTCTGGAGTGGGGAGTGGAATAGGCAGCCATCTTTACAGGTGTATATATCTTTATGGAGAATTAGATGAAAAATATGCAACTGCTCTCAATTTTGTTTCTTAGAACTGGTTTCTTCTTAGTCATACTGAGGAAATTGATTCTATTTGTGAGATATCTTATAGGAAACACTTTAATAGAATGCATTCCATCAGACATCAATTACCAATGATGACAGATTGGCAAACATTGATAGGTGGTTATTATAGGCACTGTTCCATGAACATTTTCTCTCCGTACTCATTTAATTTGTATAATCGCATACTCATAATCCCTGTTTTATGATTAGAAAACCAAATTTCAGAAAGATTAAATAATTTGATTAAGATCACACAGTGAGAAAGGGCTTTAACCCCAGGATGCCTGGCAATATTGTTGATTGATGTGGTCTTTAGGCAAGTCATTTTTAATTTATTTTATTTTTATCATCCTCAAGGGAAAAAAAAAATCTCTTTGATCCTATCTTTTCTATTGATAACATCTGTGGCAAAAGTTCTCATTTATCTTGAAATCATCATTTGAAAGGGAGGAAGCAGTTACAGTAGATGACATTATAATGTGGTTTGGGAATCTCATTCTGTGAAAGAAAGCACAAAAGGAGAATTTGCACTACAATCTGCTAGCCTGTTAAATAAATATATAAAATGGGGCATAAAATATGAGCCTAAAGTCAAATACCTTATGCTGCAAACAAACTTGTCGCATCAGTGAAAACACACAGCTGTTTTCCCTTTTTCACTCCTGACATGACCCGTCTGTTCCTTCTGGCCAGGGGTGGTTCATCTTGTTGTCTGAGGGAGCGTTTCTTCAAGATCCTGAGGTATCAATAAACCAAAGTCTGGCCAGTGATTAAAGACCTATATTGACCTTTAGGAAATATTTTTATGTTTTCTCTCTCCATTCTCCTACCCCTCATCTCCCACCCCCCACTCCATATTCGGCTCTTTCCTTTAACCTTGGTTGAGTGGACAAAATATATTTAACAACAACTAAAACCATATTTAGGGTTTACTTCTTTTTTAGGCACTGTCTATACGTTAACTCACTTAATTCTCACAAAAACTTACGAGGTTCATTATATTAGTCTTGTGATCCTTTTATAGATGACAAAACTGATAGAAGAAGAGGTTAAGCTTATAGCGATGAGAAGACAATGAACAGGGATTTGAGTGCAGCTGGTGAAACTTCAGTTTCCTTATTTCAAACCACTCTGCAATGCTGCTCGGAAAAACAGGAACTTTCTTGTCTACATAGGAAAAATTACCTAGTAAGTCAAAATTTTAAAGTTTGTAAAAAGATGAACATTGTTCTAATGTTATGACCATGGACTCATATGAATTTTGTCTATATGCAAAGAAATGATTTAGGAAGATATCTTGTGCTTATTTTTTGTTTTGATAAAGAGAAAGACTTTTATTTGAATCTAAATTTTATTGTATTGATACCATTTCCTTCCTTGTGAAATGTGATTCTCAATGAAGTCTGGTTTCAGTCAGTTTGTTAGCAGCCCTGTGCCAAGTTCGGCAACCCGAGCATTCAGATTCCTCTGCACATCTTGACTTCAAATATTCTGTCCAGTTACACCAAAACTGTACTCCAGTTAGACGCTGGTCATTCCAGCATCTAGTTCATAAAGCATGTTTGCAACATTCATACTTCCCAATAATTTTGAATCGCTATTACAATGGTTTGGTTTTTCTTTTAGAAGTAGAAATCATTATTTAAGCCAGAACAAACACGTATGGCATGCATTTCATTTGTAATAAATTACTTTAATGCAGGCAAAAATTAAAATTATGGTTACTACATCATCAGGAAATATATTCTACCCAGTTAGCCTGGGGCAGCAAGTCTGTGTCACATTCTGGAGTCATGATAGATACTTAGTAGTATCTGTTTACTAATTGACTAAGTTATAATGAGATAGCATCTGATTGTGCAAAACAATAAATATACATCCATTGCTTCTCTCATAAATGGTGAGACAAAGCATATTCCTACCTTATCACTCAGAGATAGGGAGATAGGGCTCAAATAATCAACTGTGTTCAGGTGCTTATACACCTGAGAATAATTATGACATGGGCTCTAACTACATAGGTAATATGTGACATTGGATTCATGGGGGTTATTGAGTTGCTTCTCATCAAAGCTCATGAGCCTGGGGAGGGGGAAAAAAAAGCCAGAAATGAGGAACATAAGTTAGAGGGTAGAAACAGTTTAGGAAAAAGTCCCCATCCCCCATTTCCTCTGACTATAGAACTTTTTTCCTTCTTTCCTCCTTTCCTTCTTTCCTTCTACTTTGAAAATTTGAAAATAAGGCAAAAGTGGGAAGGAAAGAATGACAGTGATCTAACAAGCTTTTCTTTTGCATTTTAAGCTTGTCATTTTTGCTTGGTTTGTTTCACTTCGTTTGTTTAGTCAGACTCTTCTTATCTAGGATTGCTTTTGTCGTTCCCTCTCTTTAGACTTCATAAATACTAAGTGCTGATCTAATGTATAAAATAGGAAAAAAATGCTGCCTTTCATTACCAAGAATTAATTTCAGTTTAGCCTTTCTGCCCTTTGTAGGATGAATAGGGATCTGAGAAGATGGATAAAAGAAAAGGCTAATTTAGGGTGGAGGTGGGGAAAGGGAGCGAGAATACTTGAAGCGTAACAGGAAGATGAGGGACAGCCCAGTCCTATTCCTCTAGAAAGACACTTGGCATTTTTCTGAGCATGCAAATAAGTGACTACCTCATATATCCCCTTTAAGATCACTAAAAAAATTAATTACACAGAATTTGAAAATAAAGTAAATGGCCAAATCAGAAATTATTCATTGTTTTGGATAGAGTTTTGTGTTTACTCTGTTGAGTCAACTAACAATCTCTAAACAAGTCATTTGTTTGCTTTTTTAAGAGATTTTATTTATTCATTTGAGAGTGAGTGAGCAAGAGAGAAAGCATAAGCCAAAAGGAGGGACAGAGGGAGAAGCAGACTTTTCACTAAGTAGGGAGCCAGCCTCTGGGCTCCATCCTAGGACCCTGAGATCATGACCTGAAAGCCGGCACTTAACTGACTGAACCACCCAGACGCCCAGAAATTTATTTCCTTTTTAATAGTTCAATTTTTTTTAGTTCCTAGAGGTTTTTTGTCCTGAACGTTTTGTATTCAGATGTTTGAATCATTTCACAAGGAATAGTAATTTAAAAGAGGACTTTCCTAAAATCACGATAAACATTTTTAATCAATTTTATAATTTTCTCATTTTTCCATTATGTCTGTTCATAAAATAGATTGTCTACATACTGTCCATAATTTATGTAGCTTTCTTTAATGAAAAAAATGGGGGGAGCACAGTCTGAATTATGTGATTTCCTATTTTTAAGCCATAATATATAATATAGGTCTGCTAGTATTGCAAAAGCTCATATGGGAAAAATGAGGTATCAATTCCATTTTCCTGTGTCATGCCATCAGCAGACAGCTCAGCTCAAAAGTCAGACTGCCTGGGTCCCTGTCTGGGCTATAATATTTACCAGTGAAGAAAACATGAACAAACAGCATCAGTTCTCTGTGCCTGCCCTGGGTCACCTCTATATTTATTATAATAATTATATATTTATTAATTTATAATAATAATAATACCTATCCAATTAGGGTATTATAAATTGATGACCATAGTTCCTGGCATATGGAAGCCCTCAAGAAAAGTTAGCTTTTATTCTTTTGCATCTGGTTATAATTAATTGTGATTAGATTTTATAAGCAGCGGTATGAATTATATCAGAGACTAGATGCAACTAGACTAGATGGTGGTTTGTTTTTTGTTTTGTTTTGTTTTTGAATAATGATTCTCCATTTTAAAAAGTCCATTTCGTTAAGTACCAGCGAATGAAGCTGGCACTGTACTGGCTGACCTGAGGCAGCGACGGGAATTTATACCTGGTTGGGACTTCCTGGTGATTTTCTGGCGCCGATGAGGAATGGAAGAATTCAGTGCTAGTGGAGGTGGTTCTGGAATCGCTGTTTCCTGATTGAGGATTTCTTTCACGGTGTTTTTGCAATAAGCAAAGGGAGCCCTATGCCTTTTTTGAATAGGTATCATTCTCCTAGCTCTGGAAAAGAAAGTTTGATCTGGAAAAAAAAAAAAAAAAAAATCAGGTGATTAGGTACGGATCTGAAAGCAGAATTTTCTGATTAAACAAAGAGAAGTTATTCATGCCATTTGGAATTCATTTTCATATTTTCAGGTCTAGCTGGCCAAACCTCTGGTTAGCCTACCCACCATCTTTCAAAGCAGTTGTTCTCTCTAGCATCTGCCTCAAATTAATAGCCTTCTTGTGCTATTGTGGGCAGCTGGGGGCCCCAGTGGTCTTAAGCATTGCACAATTCAACTATGGCATCACCCACTGAATAATCTTCATGGCACTCAGTAAGCATATTAGGGGGTTTCATTTACATTATATCTAATCCTCATGCCAAATTTTATTATATGCATTGGAGATGCATATAATATGGAGAAATCCCTGCAGTCTAAGATTAAATACACTGCATACAGACAATTAGAATTGATGGTCTTCAGAGTGGCAAATAGCAACTTTTTGTGAGCCCCGTGGTCCATTCATGACAGCAGCAATGTCCCTGGGTATCGAAAGGAGAAGGGAAGCATGTAATGAGAGAGAGGGAAAGAGTTACCTGACACCATTTGGTGATCCTGGGCCGCCTGTACTCAGCCATAAGCTTTCATTTCAGAGCACACTAGTACTTCGTTTCTAACAGACCATGAACACAGCAATGTTTTTCAGCAATATTACAGCAAACAAGAGCATGTGTTTTTACTGTTATCTACTGGGAATCAGAGTCCTGTTGGCTCCATAGACTAAAATTTCCCGAAGCCCAGCCTCCACAACCAATACTCGGTTGCAAGAATTGCCGTGAACTGCCTCGCAGTGTTTAGGATGTCAGTTTCAGGGTATTCATTCTTTGTTCACAGCCGTCCATATTTTTAAAATAAACAGTTGTGTCGCTAAAAGCCCAGGGTGTGCAGTTGCACACATTTTTTTTTTTTTTGGCAAATATATGTAAAGCCTATCTTGGTGATACCTGATGTATAAAGTAGTTGGTGCTCAAATACGATTTGTCATACTTCCTGAATATTGAAAATTGAAGTGTTTGGAATCCAAAAGCATAATGATTACAACTAGACCACACGAATCTTTGGAATATTTGTTTCTCTCTTTAACAATTCCTATAGCTTCTCTCAGCTTAGTCTAAATTTATACTGGCTACCACGCCATCAAATCTCACAGCTTGCCCTCTCTTTGTGAGGCTAGAGGATAATGTTACTGTACCTGTGGGCACGGGCGAGCAACACGATGCCATAAATTCCCGACGGCATGGTTCGGAGAGGCCGACATTTTCAGCAGACTGTCTAATATGGTGGGGGAGGGGGAGGATGCAGTATTGCTCTGTCTCATGGATCTGTTGTCACAATGCCCGATGTGGGATGTGACGACCCTGCAACTACCCATGGTTACGCTCCTACAAAAAGTAGATGATTGATTAAGTGTCTCACAATTGATTTCGGCTCAGGTCATGATCTCAGGGTCCCGGGATTGAGCCCCCTGTCCTCGGGCTCCATGCTCAGCAGGAAGTCTGATTGAGACACACTTTCTCTCTTTCTCAAATGAGTAAATAAGTCTTTTTTTTTTTTTTTTTTTAAGGTAACTTGTAGCTGTACCCAAGAAGGCTTTTGGGAATCATTAGATTTGTTTCCTATTCTGTGAGAGGAGGAGTTACATTTCTAATGTGTATATTAGATTCATTTTTCTGTAGGAGCCAGTAGGGTTTTTTTATGGGTTGTTAGACCAGGTATGCATTTCTCTGATGACATACGCTGTTGAGTTCTCTCTCCAGGTGTAAGTAACTGAAAATCCAATCCAGATCAGCAGCACTGAGTAGAATTTATTGGTTCACAAAACTGAAATAGTTTAGAGATAGGGCTGGTCCTCACGAAGGCCATAGCAGCAGTTTAATATCATCCTCACCAAGTCTTGGCAGGGTCCGTTTCATCTTCAGGCTCCAGAATGTTTACCACACCTCCCCATGCAGCACCAGGGGAAGAGAGAAGAGGGCTCTGGCAGGCTTCTGCACAAACGTTTAGATTCAGTCTCTTTCATTGGCCCGAATCGGATTGTGCCTCCATTCCTGAACCAGTTATTATAGCCGGAGGACATGAACTTGAGCATGAGCTTAAACCAGTCAGCCCCATCCTGAAGCAAGGAGCGGGATCAGCTCCACCAAGCTAGAAGTCTGACGCAATGGTGGAGAAGTAACTCACCAAAAGGAAATTGGAGTGCTGCTGGCTGAAAGAGGGGAGGCAGGGGTAAATGCCGGCCATAGATGTAATCTTGGGTTTCCAATGAGAAGATAAAGAGTTTCCCAGAAGGAGAGCACTGACAGCATCCCTCTGAAGCAGCTACCCTGCGAGACTCTTGAGACTGAAGACGCAGCACCCAAATGTCCAAGAATCCCAGGTCCAGATCTAAGAAGGAGAAAGGGTCTCCATGGTTTCTGCCTCGCAAACCACCTGAGCAATATCAAAGAGCTTTGAGGATGGGGACTGTTGTATTATTTTTATCAGGAATCCGGGACAAGTTTCTGTTTTTCTGGAAAAGGGTTCTTTTGAGCAGGGGTCAGTGAAGCTCTGATTATTTTGCTTTGTTTTGTCTCTTGACCACTCCTTTTGGCTTTCCTCAGAAACCAAGACTTGCAGGCAAATTATGGAAATGGAAACACTTCCTGCCTGTTATTCTAAATGAAGGATGAACCTAGAATCTGAGTATGGGGAGTATGCCAGGGGTACACTGAAATCATCAGAGCAAATATGAAGACATTAGAGCAAGGTTAAGAGTAGAAAGGCCCAGGCTCTGAGGTCAGACAGGCTTGAATTCTGATGTTAGTTTCATGCATAAGTAAGGCAAGGCTTTCCTCAGGCTCAGTTTCCCAATTTGTAAACTGGAATCATATTACATTCATCATGGAGGTGGAGGAGAAAATGTGATCTATAATGTGTGTAAATACATGTGGATTGGGGCAATATCCACTGTATAAGAAAAAGGCAGTACTCATTTCTTAATCTCCCTTTAGTCCTTCTCAGTTCCTAGGAAATTTTTGACAGCATCCTCATTTATCGCTTCTGACTTAGTAACAGTAAAAATCATGCCTAATATGTGTTGAATACAGTCAGTACAATGGTTAAGAATACAAACTATGAAGCTAGACAGCCCGAGTTTAAATGTAAATTCTCTTCTTGACTCCGTGACATTGGGCAAGTTGCTTAACTTCTCTGGGCCTCAGTTTTCTCATCTACAAAATGGTGTTTAAAAAAAAATAATAAATCTGGGGCACCTGGGTGGCTCAGTGGGTTAAGCTGCTGCCTTCGGCTCAGGTCATGATCCCAGGGTGCTGAGATCGAGCCCCACATCGGGCTCTCTGCTCATTGGGGAGCCTGCTTCCCTTTCTCTCTCTCTGCCTGCCTCTCTGCCTACTTGTGATTTCTCTCCATCAAATAAATAAATAAAATCTTAAAAAAAAAAAATCTGACCTTTATTGGAAGCTGACTCTATGTCAGACGTTCCAATAAACCTTACTATCTATGAACTCAGCCGTCTTCACGGTAGTCCCGTACGCTGGTGCCATGACCACGGGAGACTGAAGCACAGAAAGGTTAAGTAACTGACCCAAGTGATGGATCTGGGATAAGAATCCAGTCAGGGAGGGGCGCCTGGGTGGCTCAGTAGGTTAACCACTCTTCACTTCATCTCAGGTGGTGATCTCGGGGTACTGAGCCCACAGAGCTCTGCAGTGGATACCCTGAGCTCTGTGGGGCTCCCAGGGGCTCTCCCCTCTGCTCTGTCAGACTCCATGGGAAGGCTCCATCGGGAGGCTATATCAGGAGGATCCTGCTGTGTGTAGAGCCTGCTTAAGAGTCTCTCTCCCTCCCTCTCTGGCCCTCCTCACTGCTCATATTGAAAGCTCTCTAAGTTATAAACAAATAAATAAATAAATAAATGATCAATCTAGTCAGGCAGGTTCTGACGTCACTATGTTAACCATTAATTCTATCATTCTATAGCTTCACTTGAAAACTCTTCTCATATGTCATCTCCCTGAACTCACCCAACAGTAAGACAACCTAGGACACTGCTTCTATAGCACTTCTCATTTCAGAGAAGAGCTAAAATAAACAGGTCACCTACACAAAGCTGCTCTGTGTTCCACCTGCCTTTGAAATCTATGTGCTTAAAAACGAAGCCATAGGGCCTCTATTTTAACAATACACAGAGACTAAGAATTTTGCACAGATACACAGTCGCCTGGTCTAATCAGAGCATGTGGTGTTCAGCAGAATTCTCTCCTCTCGTGTCCAACTCCCCTAACGTGCCTTGTTATCTCCATATGCGCTGGGGGCTTTCGTTACCGGATTTTCCCTTCATGTCCCGCATCTCCACTTTCGCGGGTCCCAGGTCTCACAGGGCTATTTGCACAGCCTGACTGGAGTGATTGGCAAGGGTGGTTTATCGCTAATAACTCCCAAAGTTATCCTGGGTTGGGATTTGCCTGGCAACAGGAAGTTTTAAGTGGTTGCAAGAAAAAAATATAAATAGCTGTTTTTTGTTTCCTTTTTGACTTATTCTTTTTGACTACACCTTTTGTAGTTCACCCACTCATATTTTTTATAATATTTTCACTGCCTATAAATTAATGTATATACATCATTGGAATCTTGGAACATACAGAAAACTTCATGGAAGATATTAAACAATATTTAAACAATATTTACAGATCTTATCACCTAAAGATAGCTGTGGCTAGCATTTAGTACTGGTTATTGTTTGCTCAGGCTCTTTGATATATGAGTATTCGTGCATGAGGTATATGAAGTAGTGTATTCTACTGTAAATTCTTCTTTCCCCATCCTGAAATGAGAAAGTATGGCCCTGAAGTCACCAGCTACGGAAGGTGTCTAATACAGAAGAGCTCACTCCATTGTTAAGTCACATCCTTAACAATGAAGTTTATTATTCTGTATCTCTTGACTTCTAAATTCTTTCCATGTATCATCTCATTTAAGCCACTCTAAATTAAACAACATAAACTATTGCTTCCATTAGTACTTCTAAAAACCTTCCAGGTTTTTGTTTTGTTTTATTTTAAGACATTTTATTTTACATTTACCCCCTTTATACATTTTGGATTTCACAGTATATGTGATAGGAGAGGTGAATTTCAATTTTGTTTTGTTTTGTTCTTCTAGTAGTTAATCAATTCTCCCAAAAGCTGTTACTGAAAAAGTTTTCTTTCTCCATATCAATTTTACCTTCACTAAGATTTTATAAGCCTTGTACATTCTTTCTTTTGTCTACTTGTTTGTTCCTAAGAAATATCACATGTTTTAATTACTATAGAATATATATAGTTATTAAATACAAATAGCTCCGTTAGTTAATTTAGAATTATTTGTTGCTTCACATTAGACTTTCTTAAAAATCTAAGTAACTATTACCTTTTATTATTTTACATGTTCTTTAAGACAACTTTGCCAAGTATTTTTAAATTACATGGGAGTCTGATTACAATGGGTATTATTCTGTAACTTTATTAATAGGTAATTGAAAATCAATTAATTCTTTAAGAGGTAACTGAAATAGTAAGGCTGCTATAGAGAAAGTGGTTAAGTTTTTCCCCATTTATTAAAACTGAAAGTTTCACCTTTCAACAAAATGTATTTTAATAATATGTACACTGTTTATTATCTATGATGTGGATGGTGGGAATCTCTGTCCAATTCCTGACTTTAAGGAAATAACACGTGCGTTTTTCTCCTTCATGTGTGCTGTTGGTTCCTTGAGTGAGAATGTCTGTTTTATCCTACTTTTCATTTATAAGCAATAGCTATTTAGTAATTATGTCAAAATATTTCATGTGTGAGAAATACATTTATTTTATTTTATTTTATTTTATTTTATTTTTAAAGATTTTATTTATTTATTTGACAGACAGAGATCACAAGTAGGCAGAGAGGCAGGCAGAGAGAGAGAGAGAGGAAGAAGCAGGCTCTCCACGGAGCAGACAGCCCAATGCGGGGCTCGATCCCAGGACCCTGGGATCATGACCTGAGCTGAAGGCAGAGGCTCTAACCCACTGAGCTACCCAGGTGCCCCGAAATACATTTATTTTAATTCTAACATTTATTTTATGTAAATTTTTTATATTAATTTCTGTGTTTGTTATATTATAGATCACTTATATTTTTGAGACTTCTGTGGAGAGGCTTAGCATATGGTCTGTTGGTCAAAATTAAATTGGTTGTAGGGTAAATTGTCAATACAAATAACTATCATTATTTAATGGTAGTAAGAAATAACTACCATTATTACAAGGTAATAAGAGTAGTAATGATAGTAATTAAAATATATTGCACTTCTTCTATGTATCAAACTAAGCTAAACTTCTTTCTTCTGTATTGTATCGCTTAATACCACAATAGCCCAGAAATCTGTTTATTAGTTTCTGTTTTGTATACCTGAGGCCACTAACTATTCCAAAGACAAACTAACCTGACCAGGGTGCTCCTATTAAAATTTATATTTATTAAGCTGAAACCTGGGATTTAAATGTATTTTTTGTCTACTTCTAAAGCTCAGATCTTTTAGTTAGTATGTTGTTGATTCAAACTTTGTGTAATTTTAATAATATTTCTTGTCCAATAGAAAAGTTTCCCAGGACTTGGAATAACTTTCTATATGTGAAAATCTTTTTCCTTTATTTTTGTTGTTATCGTATTACCAGGAAAGTTATGATTTATGAGTTTATATCTTAATTTAATTCCATTTAATGCTTTTATTTCTTTCTGCAATTCACATATGAATTTAATATTTGATTTTCTTTTTAAAATCTGTCCAAAATTTTACTTGTTAAACTTTCTGTCTCATTTTATTTTAGACTTATAAATAGCATTTATATGAATTGTGTTTTACTAACTGAAAAAGAATATTTCCATTTAGGGGCACCTGGGTGGGTCAGTGGGTTAAGCCACTGCCTTCGACTCAGGTCATGATCTCAGGGTCCTGGGATGGAGTCCTGCATCGGGCTCTCTGCTCAGCAGGGAGCCTGCTTCCCTCTCTCTCTCTCTGCCTGCCTATCTGCCTACTTGTGATCTCTCTCTCTCTGTCAAATAAATAAATAAATAAATCTTTAAAAAAGAATATCTCCATTTAAAAAATTTTAAAAGTATTTAAAAAGTAATAAAGTATTTAAAAAGCTACACTTACATATTTTACATTTATGTAAAATTTTTTCCAAGTTTGACCTCATGGACTGATTATTTTTGTCTCTTAGAGTTTTACATCCTGCTTAAAATATTTACTAGTAATTACATTTGCTTTCTAAAATCATACTTAATCATATATTACCTTCTATTTTTATATTAGAAGTAATAATTATGGCATGTCTTTATTATGTATGGGAGATTTAGTATGCTAGTATCCCTTCTACCTACTATATCCTAAAGTATACTCATATATTTTAGAATTAAAGTCCCAGATGAGGAAGTTTTATTTTATTTTGTTTTCCTTTGGCACACTTCTTTGCAAGAAAAAAAAAATGTGTTTTTGTATGTTATCTAGAATTTATGTTTACCTGATATAACAATCATCACAGTCCTTTGGTGCCTCACTACTTACTCAGTTCTTACTCCCATCTCTGGTTGACTCAAGTAGCTCTTTGAATGAATGTTTCCTGAAGTGCAGATAAACAGTAAGTTTCTGGGCTCTTGTACAACTGAGAATGTCTTTACAAATGGACCTCCACTCTATATAGAATCTGTGTGGAAGCCTGTGTCTTAAAACCATCTGTTCATCGCCCCCACTGGAGGTTATCAGTTGTCCTGTGGAGTAGAACTATGTTACCCTCTTGATTGTTTTTTTGTTTGTTTGTTTGTTAATGAACTTGTCTCTCTTCTATGATCCTTAGAGAATGTTTTTTTCAATTCCTATCTGATAGGAGATGACTCACTGGGTTATATGGTCCAATGTAATAAGGTGAGTGTGGATGCTTTAGCTTACTCAGAACTCATTAATTTTATCACTTACCATAAAATTTACTAAATTTTATCAGAAAACAAACTGTAAGGAAGTATGTTAGAAAAAAAAATGTCAGGACTGGAAAGCAAAGGAAAAGTAATGAAACAAAAATAAGGCACATACATCCAGCAAACAGCTATAGCCAGATAAGAAATAAAGATTAAAAACAACAACAACAACAACAAACTGTGTTTAAAAAGCAGGTTCACCTCTCAGAAGTTAAGGGGGTGGATGTCCTAAAAGCACAAAATGAAGGAAGAAAATAGCATACTAGAGGAATTTTCCACTACTTAAGGAAAAGGCACAGCAAACCCAAATGTTGCTCAGTGTGTAGAACATTCAAAAATTGAGCAACAATGGTGTCTGAGGAGCACAAGCAGAAATGTTGATCCTTAGGAAGCCTCTCGCTGTCATAGCATCAGCTGCATCTTGGGAGCTCCCTAGGAGCCATTCCTTATGCTTTAACAATTACATAACAAGAGGCAAAAGCTACTGGCACAGATATAAAATGCCTACCCACCGGAGAACCTGTGGATCGTTTTACCAGTTAGAAGCCCTTTCAATTCACCATGAAGGTGCCAGAGATATGGGGACCAAAGAAAAATTGAAAACCAAGAGATTTTTAATATTCTGGATGAAAATAAACAATAGCTCGATAAGTGGCTGCCACTTTTGGAAATATTAAGAATTCATAAAATACAGTTATCTGGAAGGACATTCTACTTGAAGAGATACTATATACAGCTGCATTCTCCCCCACACAAGACACATAGGAAATAAGTGGAAATAACCTACTGATGGAAGAGTCTTTCCAAATGAGAATAAACTCCCAGTGGTGGTCTCCAGAGATACCTACAATATTGGCATTGTCCTATGAGGAAGGGTTTCCCTGTCTTCCACCTCTCAGTTACCACTGTGTCACTATGATAGACTTCAACAACATTAAATGTTAAAAAGTCAAATGTTTGACTTTTTCTTTTCTTCTGTGAGTTGGAGCAACATTTTGATGACCTTGTCAGTACTGTGATCACTTTGGACCTATAAGAGAGTTG
Organism: Mustela nigripes; assembly: GCF_022355385.1. Taxonomy (NCBI): domain Eukaryota; kingdom Metazoa; phylum Chordata; class Mammalia; order Carnivora; family Mustelidae; genus Mustela; species Mustela nigripes. The sequence goes on along the minus strand of NW_026739562.1, from coordinate 4,370,870 downwards.
GCATGGAATTAATCTTCTACAATCCTAAATGGTTATGATATTAGAGGCTTAATTGTGTTCCCCCCAAGTTAATATGTTGACATCTTAACCCCTAATATCTCAGAATGTATACACTTAGCGATAAGGTCTTAAAGAGGTGATTAGATTAAAATAAGTCATTAGGGTAGACCCTAATCCATAAGACTGGAATTCTTATAAGAAAAGGAAATTTGGGCTCCTGGGTGGCTCAGTGGGTTAAGCCTCTGCCTTCAGCTCAGGTCATGATCTCAGGATCTGGGATCGAGTCCCGCATCAGGCTCTCTGCTCTGCAGGCAGCCTGCTTCCTCCTCTCTCTCTCTTTCTCTCTCTGCCTGCCTCTCTGCCTACTTGTGATCCCTCTGTCAAACAAAGAAATATAAATCTGTTTAAAAAAAAGAAAGAAAAGGAAATTTGGACACATAGACATCAGGTATGTGCACAGACAGAGGGACAACCATAAAAGGCACAAGAAGAAATAGAAAGGCCTCGGAAGAAATTAGACCTGCCAACACCTTGATCTTGAACTTGCAGCCACCAGGATTGTGAGAAAGTAACTTCTGTTGTTTAAATCAACTAGTCCTGGGTTGCTCTGTGTGTTAGGGCATCTGCCTTCAGCTCAGGTCATGATCTCAGGGTCCTGGGATCAAGCCCCACATTGGGCTCTCTGCCCAGCAGAGAGCCTGCTTCCTCGTCTCTCTCTCTCTCTGCCTGCCTCTCTGTCTACTTGTGACCTCTGTCTGTCAAATAATAAAATATTTAAAAATGAACAAACAAACAAATAAATCATCCAGTCCAGTATTTTGTTATGACAGCCCTAGCATACTAGTATATATACCTTTTCTAGTGAAAGACAGTGACAGGACTCCACCTGGACATAAGGAAGCCATCTAGCTAAGAGAAAGCAAAATTTAAGAATTGGAATTTAAGTTTGTTGGACAATTTGACTACATTGGATTATTTTTGTGTTTTAACTTACAGAAACAAGATAATTTCATTTGGACTTGAAGTCACAACAGCAAAGAGACTTAATTTTGAATTTATTTATTCCCAGCAATTTTATTTGGGAGAGGAATTTAATCCCTACTTTGGGGTATCTCTATGTTGTTGGCATTTCATAGTAAGAATATCCTCTTTTACCAATTAATCTTACTGTATAATCCCTGAAAGCTTTTGAGATTAATGTGGCTCTACTTAATCTGGGATAGGAAGTAAATAGGGTATACATTTTCATCTTTGAGTTTAATGTCAAATTATGGGTGATTTAATTAATATATATGGAATGACCCATTCCATAGATTTTTGGATGCAAAACTGTACTTTGCCCACCAATAGTCCTAGAAGGATATCCAAAGGGATGGTGATCAGATAGACACACACACACACACACACACACACACACACACATGCACGCACACACACATATTGGAAATATAACAGGATGGACATCTTAAGAATACTTTCAAATGGTTGGAAGGACTACTTTAGTAGCCACTTATTTGGGGGTGGAGGGTGGCATTGGCAACATTCTAACTTGTCTGCTACAAATACTGATGTGTTGAAACTTTCTTCTGAGGAGACTAGATATGGTTAGCTGTAGGTTTTTGATTGGCTAGTGAGTTTGCACCTTTGGGACCTGAGCTGAATTTCTCAGTATAATAAAAAAGAACTTGAAAGCTATGAATAATGATCCTTCTTTGCCACCTTCTTTCCTTATTCTGCACAGCATTTATCTTTCTCTATAAATAAATTCTAAAAATATTAGTGAAATATAATTTTAAAGGGATCCCAGACTACTAGCCTGCCTGGGTACCAAGATGGACTGAACCTTTGCTGACAGTGAGACTGTATCAAACCAAGAGACCTGGGTAGATCTGAAGGTCTTTAGATATTAAAAGGCAATTTTCCCCTTAACACATTGTAATACCATGAAGTCTAAACACAACTTATGCAGACTATTCAGAGAAGAGATAGGTAGCTAAGTTGATTGAGTTTGAATGCTGAGTGTAAGCCTTTTTCTTTTTTATTAATTTCTAGGCAGGGGATCCGATGTAGCACGGAGTATAATGCTCTGAGTAAGAATTGCAGAGATGGAAAATAGGGCAGGTTATTTACATTCAAGAAACCCAAATCTTCTCTGACATACTAGAAAAGCTTAAAGTGTTAATGTTTGGTGATTTCCAGTCTTATCTAAAAGGTAGGTGCTTGACCGTGTAGAAGCAGTTTTCCTAACAGAAGACCCATCTTGCTTGTGTGGGATTTATGATGTCCAGCTCCCTTTCGGCCATATCTGAGGATCTCCAATGAGGTTTATTGTACCAGAAACAAATCTGCCATACACAGCCAACTTTGAGTTCAAATAACTGCCAGTTGAGGCCCTGCTTTAGTCTTCATATGAACACCACAAGATGAACTAAGCCAATACCCAACACTATAGATGAGAAATTTGTGTTAGAGGAAGCTAAAGAACATATGTAAATTCATACAATTAATAAGGGGCATAGCTTGCAAAAGGCAAAGGGGCTTGTTTGAGATAAGGGGCAAAACTTGTCTCAAGCTTAAATGTATCACCCCTGTTTTTCTCCCTCCTTTTCTCTTCTGTGTCTTATAATGCTGGTTATATTACTGAGACAGTATTGGGTTACAAGCTATTAAGGTTTGAAAACTGTCAAAATATAATCTTAAGAAGAAACCATAAATGATAGAAAATATCTTTCTGTAACATTGTTACTGCTTCAAATGGCACAAACTGGGATACTTTGCATTTAGATAATTTGTTGTCCTGATTCCATTTTTGTGCTACGTTCTACTCAAATATAAACCAACAAATTATTTTTAGAATAAGGTGCATCACAGACAGGAAGAAGAGAAGTATAATGAAAGAGTGACAGACATAAAGGAGGAAGAGAAGAGAAGAGAAGGAGGAAAGAAAGACACAAAAAGCAAGAACTCAACTTTCCTATCTGGTCGGCAATTGTTGTTGCTGTCACCTATTTAGAAACAAGCACATTTTCTATTTTTACCAAAGCTAAGGTTCATATATAGTCTCCTTGGGCCTCAGTTATCTCATTTTATTTTATTTTATCTTTTAAGATTTTATTTATTTATTTGACAGACAGAGATCACAAGTAGGCAGAGAGGCAGGCAGAGAGAGAGGAGGAAGCAAGCTTCCTGAGCAGAGAGCCCGATGCAGGGCTCGATCCCAGGACCCTCGGATCATGACCCGAGCCGAAGGCAGAGGCTCTAACCCACTGAGCCACCCAGGCTCCCCAGTTATCTCATTTTAAAAGCAATGGGTCAGACTAGATGATCTCAAGCCCTGAAATATTATTCAAATGAGCTTTGTGCCAGGTTTCTGCCATAATGGATTTTGTGTAGCAAGTATCTTTGGAGGGAAAGAAGTGTTAGTACATCAAATGGTATGGTCGAGCTTGACCACAAGATAAATGAGGCGTCTGGTTCAAGGTTCCAGTGGGTGGCTGAGTGTTGTTGTTATGTCTAAGATGTGCTGCCAGGCTCTAATGAACCCAGTTTTAATATGTTGCTATTGAAATGTCGATAGGCAAAATAGTGTCGAGTTACTATTTCTCATTTAGATTTAAGTGTGTTGTTTCTATATCATCTCTGTTTTAAAAATAAATGCATTACTCTATTCTTCTGTTAATACCACCACTAAGTTGCTAATCTATCTCTATACAGGACAATTAGTAAGTCCCTCAGGACATTACTCAAAAGCCATGAAGGATCAGTGATGCCCTTGTCATGAACAAGACATGGCCCCGATGTTCAGCTGGCCTCAGCAACACTACTTACTGATCGCCTAGAATCTTCGCCATTTTCCTCTTGAGAAATGTGAATCTAGTAGGCAGTATTTCCCATAACTCAGGGAAGTGCGCACATCAATTTAGCAGCAGTTCTCTGTGGCCCATATAGGAGTAACGATGGTGGATCTTAGCAAAGTGGCACATAATACACACTTAGTGAATATGTTTTGACAAGTGAATGAATGAGCTTTTCACATCCACCTTTCATTTTCATGGCCTATACGTAAACTTTTAAAAATAATAATAACAGGGGCGCCTGGGTGGCTCAGTGGGTTAAAGCCTCTGCCTTCGGCTCAGGTCATGGTCCCAGGGTCCTGGGATCGAGCCCCGCATAGGGCTCTCTGCTCAGCAGGGACCCTGCTTCCTCCTCTCTCTCTCTCTGCCTGCCTCTCTGCCTACTTGTGGTCTCTGTCTGTGAAATCAAGAAGTAAATAAATCTTTAAAAAATAATAATAATAACACTGATATGATCCCTCTTCTAAAGACTGAAAACCTGGGGACACCTGGGTGGTTCAGTGGGTTGAGCCTCTGCCTTCGGCTCGGGTCATGATCCCACGGTCCTGGGATCGAGCCCCACATAGGGCTCCTTGCTCAGTGGGGAGCCTGCTACCCCCGGCCTCTCTCCCTGCCTCTCTGCCTGCCTCTCTGCCTACTTGTGATCTCTCTCTGTAAAAGAAAGAAAGAAAGAAAGAAAGAAAGAAAGAAAGAAAGAAAGAAAGACTGAAAACCTGAAATCAGAACCTAGATCAGTTCCATGAAGGATTAGTCTCAGGCTCTATACAATATGATGTTGCCCTGTCTTGAAGTCGCTGCTGGAGGAAACAGATGTCTTACCGTGTCATTTGATAAAATTCTACTTTTCCAGAAGAAAGTGCAGATTCATGAAAAAATTTGAGCACTTTAGTGGGTTATTCTCCAGTGATGCCATCCATCACTGTGGCTGGAATGGAGCTGCTCTGCCAGAGCACACCATTAGCAGCCTCATCCGGCCCTCGGTGTCTAACGCCTCCACAGTGCTCAGCTGCTGTGCCCACCTGGCACCAGAAATGCAACTCGAGGAAAGAAACAGCAGAAGGGAAATAAAACAAGAATGAGAAATTGGAATTGAAGCCAGATGAGGTGGAATGAGCACAGGGGTTG